>NW_026596162.1:14896464-14915942 GCF_907164565.1 Psammomys obesus
GCCAGCCCATCCCCCAGGAGGCCAGCTTACTCCCAGGACTCCAGTCCGTCCCCTAAGACCCCAGCCATCCCGAGGATGCCAGCCCATCCCCCAGGAGGCCAGCTTACTCCTAGGACTCCAGCCCATCCCTAAGACCCCAACCTATCTCCTAGGACCCTAGCCCATCTGCTAGGATCCCAGGCCATCTCCTACGATCTCAACCAATCCCCTAGGACCCCAGCTCATCTCCTAGGGTGCCAGCCCATCTCCCAGGACTCCAGCCCATCTCCTAGGATTTCAGCCCATCCCCCAGGACTCCAGCTTACTCCTAAGGACTCCAGTCCATCCCCTAAGACCCCAGCCCATCCCCCAGGACTCCGGCCGATGGGATGGTGCCACTTTTAGCATGGGAGTTTCCACCTCAGCCAATCTAATCTAGAAACTTCCTCTCAGACATGCACAGAGGTTTGTCTCCCAGGTAATTCCAGATCCTGTTGACTTGACAATCAGTATAGGCTATCACACCTTCTAGAATGTCCCACTAAGCCCCAACTCCTAAAGGTGCCGTGGTGGGGACTAGGCCTGAACCCAAGAGTTTGGAGAACATTCCAGATCCAAACTGGAGCAAAGTCTCTGTGACACTTGAGCCTGCCAGCCTTCAGAACAGAACCACCTCTCTGTTTGTCAGGCCTCTGAACTTGGGTGGGGACTGAAAATCAGCTTCCCTGGCTGCCTGGCCCAAAGAGGCAGGTCTTTGAGCTTCTCAAGTGTCTGCAGCTGGGTGAGCCAAGCCCTTATGCTAAATCTATATATAGCTACTTGCACCCTCGTGGGTCTGTGTTACTGGACAGCTAGATGAAGGCACAGGCTGTCTGGGTTCACTCCAGGTCACCTCAGCTGTGAGAGAATGTGGGGGGCAGGAGCGCTATGGACGTGCTTTTCAGAGCAACCAGCAAATCCCAGGGTGAATGCAGAGCCTGAGACCTGTGTCCATGAGTAGAAGCTTCTGGGTGGTTGTCCCCTAATTAAGCAACCTGGTCAAAGGCCACTGGAAAAGCTTCTGAACCCGGTGTTCTGACTCCTTGGTAAGGTTTGAGCAGCAACAGAAATTTCCTGAAATGTAAATACTTTACCTAGTGCCCCAGGAGTGAATAGAATTTGGTAAGATGGTTTTGTTCTCAATCTGTTCTTCTTCTTTTTTAATAGTGCTCTGTATGGTGTGTGTGTGTGTGTGTGTGTGTGTGTGTGTGTGTGTGTGTGCGCGCACACACACATGCATGCCCAGTCACTCATGAGAAGCAAGTATGTCATATACACACACACTCACAATACTGGGCAAGGTGGGGAGTGCATCAGCTAGACAAGAGTGGAGGCCACAGATCCTGCTCAGTGGACAGATCCATCCCACAGAAGTTAGATGTGTGATACCAGACTCAATGAGAGATGCTCTCGCTGACATCCTGTTTTGTTTTGTTTTTTGATTGTTTCACTGAGGCAAACCCTGTTCTTTCTGCAAACATTGGGTATCGCTGAGATTCTACTACAGGAAGCTGAAACTGTTTTCCAAAACGTTCAGTGAAGAGCAGAGAATGTGTCCAAATACAGACTCACGAAAAGTCACTTTCTGGCAGCTTTGGCTTTGTCAGAGCCAAGATAGTGGGTTGGTGCTAAACACTGATCCAGATCAGGGTTTTCATCATCTCTGTAGGAGGACCTCACAAGCCACAAGATGGACACCCTGTCCCTCTGCAGCAGTCCCCACATGGCTTCTCTACCCCCACCACCTCCAAACAAGAGGCACAGTGTGTTAACTGGAAGCCTGAACCCCCTGGCAGAGTTCAGCAAATGCCGGCATAAGCCCAGAAATAGTCACTTTCAGAGGAGGAGAAAGCTCTTTGAAGATATGTTAACGTGTTTGTTTGTTTGTTTGTGTGTTTGTTTGTTTGTTTTGTGGTGCTGGGGATTGAATCCAGCATGCTGCCTATGCCAGGCAATCCTCTACCCCCAAGCCTAAAGGAATATCCCTTCCCAAAGCTGACTTCTGGCTCATAGAAGCCACTCCATGCCATTTTGCTCCACACTGTCCTCACACCCGGTCTTCAGGAGAGGGCTCCAGCTGAGTTAGGTCCCCGCAGTCTCTGTCTTTTGTTTTGCCAATGTCCAGAGCCAGTGCTGGCTCTTGTTTGTGGAACCTTAAGGATGGTAATTGCGCCAAGCTGTCACTGATGACAGAACACTGAAGGTTCTCATTTCTCTGGGTGTTGAGCCGACACCTGTAGCCCATCACTGGAGAGGCAGAGGTAGGAAGATCTGGATTTCTAGGCCAGCCTGAGCCACTGAGCAAGACTCTGTCTGAAATAAACAAATGGATAGCAAAATAATAACATACACATGTACTTGAGGTGATAATTAAAAGGATTAAAAATAACTTTCAAATTATATATATATATATAAAAATATGTAGTTTCCAGAAGGTTGACAACACACTTAAAAGCCTTTCTAAAATTAAGGTAGTCTTGGACAGGAGCCTACTACAGAGGACCCCTGAAAGGCTCTGCCCAGCAGGGTATCAAAGCAGATGCTGAGACTGATGGCCAAACTTTGGGCAGAATGCAGGGAATCTTATGAGAGAAGGGGGGATAGAAAGACCTGGAAGGGATAGGAGCTCCACAAGGAGAGCAACAGAACAAAAAAGAAAATCTGGACCCAGGGGTCTTTTCTGAGACTGATACTTCAACCCTGGACCATGCATGGAGATAACCTAGAACCTCTGTACAGATGTAGCCCATGGCAGCTCAGTGTCCAAGTGGGTTCCCTAGTAATGGGAACAGGGACTGTCTCTGACATGAATTCAGTGGCTGGCTCTTTGATCACTTCCCCCTGAAGGGGGAGCAGCCTTACCAGGCCACAGTGGAAAACAATGCAGCCAATCCTGATGGGCTAGAGTGAGAGGGTAGGGGAGGAGGACCTTCCCTATCAGTGGACTGGGGAAGGGGCATTGGGGGAGATGAAGGAGGGACAGAGGGTGGGGTTGGGAGGGGATGAGGGAGGGGCTACAGCTGGGATACAGAATGAATAAACTGTAATTAATAAAAAAATAAACAAATTAAAGTAATCTTCACAGATATTCACTGTGGATGTTTCTAGATTGGCAGTCATCAACGCACCAGACTTTTCCTTCCTCATCTGCCCTCAAAATTGAACTTTTACATAGTTCAAAGGTCAACTAAGGATTGGCAAATGCCCAATGACAGTTACTGATTTAAGACTTTAAAAAAATTCCATGAGTCTGAAGGATCGAAAATATTTCAAACTATTGAAAAGGAATTAGAACTCAGCACCGCGTTTCCTTTAACACAGAACACGTTAGCTTCACTTAGCATCTTTGAGAAAATTGTTAAAGAATCAAAGATTCTTTTATTCCTGTGTCCCGAAATGTGTGTGTTTTAAGGCTAGAAAAAGGCTAAGCTGGAAAGGTTTATTTTAGTTTATTTTAGTTCCTACTAAACTGTACTTTAAACAAAATACCTTTCATAACATTGAATTAATAAGTAAGGTGCTAAAAATAAAGCATGGTGCTGTGGAGAGGGCTTGGCAGATAAAGGTGCTCATCGTCAAACCTGACTGATATCTGATCTCATGTCATTGCAGGGAAGTCAAGGGGCTAGGTCTTCCCACATCAGTCAGTGTAATCAAAACAAGCCCCCACAGGCTAACTTGATCCAGACGATACCTCACTGAGCCTTTCCTCCCAGGTGAGTCGAGACGGTGTCACTGACAGCTGAAGCCGCTCATCACAAATGTCATGACAGGTGCTCGCACTGTGTGCACAGAATTCTCTGTCCTCGTGAAAATGCAGTGATCTGAAAGCACGAAGCATGAAGCGAAGACTCTCAGTAAGCTGCCGCCATCTCCCAGCAAGTACCAGACTAGCCCGCTTTTCATTCTGCGATGTCAGAATACTTGATTGCAGAAACTGAGCTGCTGGCTTGAATTTCCCAAGAGATTGCTTAATGAATTTTAATTTGAGGTGAGGACACATTTCCAAACATTTCTGGAAAGGTTCTCAGCATACTTTTGCTATTTTGTGCCTGCATTTTGACAAAGCTGAATTTTCAGCATTGATTATAAAATCAAAACATTGATCAACTCTGAAAATGCTACAGATGTTCCACATCCTGCAGTATCAGACATTACATCCCCCGCAGACATAATACTCTCTGTAAAAAGAAACAAGCACATCCATCCCATAGCTATGCAAATTTGTTTTTCTTTCAGCAAAATCGTAAAATTACATGCATACCAAATAATTGATTTAAAATAAAATCCTTCATGATTAATTTTCATTAAGCCTTTGACTTGTGTTCTTATTTCACATAGTCAACACTCAACCGTATAAAAGTTTCTTGAGCAAAAAGTAGTGACAAAAGGAAAAGTTGTAAAAGCTCCAATGTTTGAATATATGCAAACACAACTGAAATTCCAGCAGGGTCTTTCCCCCTATTTTGATAATTAAATTCATACAGAATTGCAAAACACTTATAACTGTCAAAACAACCTTTTAAAATAAGGTTGGTTTGGGGTCTGGTTTTATACTCTACCACCACTCAGGAGACTTGGGGAAGAGGATTAAGGGTTTGAAGACAGCCTAAATCATGTTGCAAGACCCTATCTCAGTAAACAAACAAACTAACGTGGATCACCAAGGCAATTACCATCCATTCCTAGATTCTCAACAATCCTAGCATAATCAAGACGACATTATTTAGGTGACAGTATAGACCAGCAGTTCTCAATCTGTGGGTCACAACCTCTTTGGGGGGTTGAACAACCCTTTCACAGGGGTCACATGTCAGATATCTAGATTGCAGTTCATAACAGTAGCAAAATTACAGTTATGAAGTAGCAATGAAACAATTTTATGGTGGGGGGTCACCACAACATGATGAACTGTATTAAAAGGTCTCGGCATTAGGAAGGTTGTGAACCACTGGTACTGACAAAAGTGGTGTGTGTGTGTGTGTGTGTGTGTGTGTGTGTGTGTGTGTGTGTGCACCCTTGCTTGGGAGCATGTGTGCTTGCTTACTCTAAGGCCTGCGTTACTTTGACAACACTACCAAATGTTCACTAAGTTCCAAGCGATCAAATTTTCTATGAAATTGCGTTGAGCTGAACTCATAGCTATCCTCAGCCACAGGTTGGACTCGTCCAGTACAGAGACTAGAAACAGCCACACTCACTCTGTATGACAGGTGACTATAGACATCTTGATGGAGACATTGCAAGTTTTCAGGTAGGTGGTCTTACAGCAACTGTGTAGCACATGAACAAAGCAACTTGAGCTGAGGTTCCTTCACCTGACACAGTCTGTGAGTGAGCGGAAAACTGACTTTTCAGTAAAAAGTCTGCTGTGCTTTAGGGAGCACAAAGGTAGGGGGATGTGGGCAATCTTCCTCCACCACGCCAGACCAGACCACTGAGCTCTTGACAGGAATTTGAAATTATCCTTGGGTCAACGCGATAAAGGAGAAGCAGAAAAACGATAAGCCATTTAAAAGGTTACATTTGTTCTAGAAAGCCCTATGTCAGTTGCTAGTAAACAGATGGGGAAGTGGGGTACTTCTTGCAGGTGAAGACGAAAAGAGCTTTATGGGATGGCGCAGGTGGCCCTGGGGGACCTGGTCAACTGAGGTCAACTCATTGTGACTTGCCCGCAAGCCACCAGAGCCTGAAATCTCGCTTCCTGGAGTGACCCTGGTCTAACCTGGATTGAGGCTAGAGGAGCTCTCTTGATCTTGCAGGAAGATCTCCATGTAGATTGGCCTCAGACTCCACCCACGCAGCCCTGGGCCGGATTCATCCAAAGGTAGCTGCAGTTGTTCGCTTGGGGCTAAGGGAACAAACATGTCTGCCCAGAAAACATCCTGCACCTCCAGGTTCCATCTGCCTGGCTGTATACAGGGCAGCAACATACCCAGCCGTGACACTGTCCCCTTCCGAGGCTGGCCAGCTCAGCTGGCAATGAGTTCTGTATCCTGACCTGCATAGAAAGCAGGGCAGGGCAACCTGGAATCCCAGCTCCAGGGAGGTGGCCCAGAAGGTTTGAAGCCAACGAACGACCCCGTCTCAGCAAACAAACAAACAAAGTGGATGCGCGTGAGGGGGGATGGTCAAAGCTGCCCTCGGGCCCCCACACTCACAAGCAAACACAAGTGCACCCGTACACCACCAAAGTGTCCCTCTCTGAAGAAAAGGTGACTTAGCTGCTGCAGGTTGGTAGCCATGGAATAGCCAAGCACAGTGCCAGTCCTGGACTGTCAATCACAGGGCCATGGTACCGAAAAGTTCATCTCTCATCAGTCACCCAAGATAGTAGGAATCGGTCCTTAGCCAGATAGCTTGAGGGGCTGCCGCCATCTGGTCTGCGTCCTTAGGAAAGATTTGACTTGTGCTGAGAGGCAGCCCACGGTGGAGGGTTGTGTGACAGCAGAACGCGGAGCCACCTGAAACTCAGACGGTAGAGTTTTAGTCTTAAGAAAAGGGCAAAGCAAGGCGGTTGGATGCCGGCCTCCTTTACTCCTGCATGGGAACTGAGAAATTGTTTAAAATAAAGAGAGTCTCTGAGGCCCTTATCGGAACAAACAAGCTTTGTATTCCATAAATCACTGAGCCAGCTTTTTTATTTCCCCTAGAGGAGGTGGGAGAAGAGGTGAAGAGCAAGTGAGGGAAGGAGTGGGGGGGCATGCTGTAGGATGGGTAGACCAGCAGAGATGTGTGCCTGAGTCATTTTATGAGGAGTAATGATCCCTTGGGTCTGTGGGTGGCTTTCTTCTGAAGATCTAAGGGCCTTCTGTGGACCAGCAGAAGGTTTCTGTTCTTTACAACCTGAAAAACAAGATGGCATTGTGAAATGAACATCAAACACAGAGAGCCTGCCAAAGAGAAAGCCCAGGAGCCCTTTCAGGGAAAGGAGTGGCCATTCTTCCATGGCAGGGAGTTGGAGGAGTACTGAAAATGCCAGGTCCCTGCTGCCACTCCTGATCTCTCAGTGGTGTAGACCCACAGGGTCCTTCAGTGATGCTGACACTACTCAGTCCCTCAAGGCCCAGATCCTACCGGCATTTCACTGTCCCGAAAACTTCTGTGTTGTGACTGTCCTCTCTCCTCGCCCTCCTCCATTCCCCTGGCCACCAAGTTTCTCTACTGTCTGTCTTTTGCCTCTTCAGGGAACGTCTTCCAGCTGCAGCCATACCACAGGGCTTTCTTTTAAAATGGCTTCTTTTACTTAGCTACATGCTCTTCCATATCTTCTGGCTTCCTTTCTCCAGTTTTTGGTCACTGTATAATATTGCACTATGTAACTGAGTCACACCTAGTCCATCTTCACAGTAAAGAAATCTTGGTTGCCTCTGAGTTCAGGCAGTTGTGAGTAAATCTGTTCTGCATACAGATTGTGTGTGTATGTGTGTGGGTGTGTGTGTGTGTGTGTGTGTGTGTGTGTGTGTGTGTGTGTGTATGGTTTTCAGATTCTTTGGGTCAAAGAATGCAACTGCTGAGTTGTGTGATGAGAGTGTTTAGTTTTGTAACCAGCTATGCAGCTCTCTCCCAAAGTGGCAAGCTCTTTTACATTCTCAGCAGCTGATATGAGCAAGGCCTCCTCTCACTTTGCTTGGCCTTGATCACACAGGTGTTGACAGGAACAGGAACAAGCAGAAGACCATCCCATCCTCTGAGCTCCAGGCAGCACAGTCAGTAGACATAGAGATTCTTAAGACACAGACCTACCTGTGCTTGCTGGAATCCATGACAAATCCATTCCAATTCAGGAATGGGGTGAGTTGCTGCCTCTGGGGATTGTGAGGTCTTGCCATAAATTTGTCTCTTCTCTGTTCAAGTGCTGGTAGAGTGTCCACATGTGCCGGGACGCTTGCTCCCATCTCTCTCCACAACCTTGGCTTCTGGTTGGTGCTGAAGATGCTAATCAAGGTGCCAAGAGAAACCAGAGAGGCCTCATGCAGGGCAGAAAGAAGGACCAGGGTTTCAAGGGTACCTCATGGCAGAACCTCCCAGGGATCACAGTGTTCAGCTTCATGTCAGAAATGTCTTCTGGAGCTGCCAGCATGGAAACAGAGGATGAAAGTCTTCAGTACCCTTGGGTCATCCCATAGGGTATGCTTCCTCTAAAAAGCCAAGAGGGCAGCGAAGGGGAGACAGTTCACTTTGAAAAGGGCTTGCTGTGCAGGTGTGAGGACCTGAGTTTGGACTCCTAGTACTAGCGTAAAAGCCAATGCTAGGCAGCTGGAGTGAGGGGGACAGGGGATCCCAGGGCTCACTGAGGAGCCAGCCTAGCTAAAACAGTGAGCTAAAGTTCAGTGAGAGACCTAGCTGAGAGAGTTGTATAGGCAGACACTTCAGTGAGATCAATCTCTGGATTCTACTGGTATGCCTCATAATACATATACCACACAAATGCATGCTCATACACACATACCACATACAAAAATAGACACGAGATAGTCAGAGAGATGGTAGACGATATATGAGATAGTAGAATAGATGATTGATAGCTATGTAGGGTGATAATATATGGATAAATAGAGGATAGGTTGAGGATAAATAAATGTTAGATGATTAATATGTGACAGATAGATAAATAGATAATAAAATATAAATAGATGATAATAGATAACAGATAATTAATTGAAATATGGTATATAATAGATAACAGGTAGATAAGTAATAGATGATAAATAGTTATCTTACGACAAAAGACAATGACTTGTCCTAAGAAACCACACAGTATATAACCGTTGTTTGCATCTAGATTTGAAGAACCAAATATAAAAAGACATTTAAGAGATAATCAGAGACCTTTAAATATGCCAGGGTATAATAGCATCATGGTTCCTGTATTAAAGACATCTCACAGGCACAGTGGTGAATGTCTGTGGTCCCAGCTATTCAGGAAGCTAAGACACGAGCACTGCTTGAGTCCAGGGGTTCTGGTGTACAGGGCACTATGCTGATCCGGAGTCAGCACTAAGCTTGACATCAATATGGCGACCACCAGTTTGCCTAAGAAGGGGTGAACAGACCCAAGTCAGAAATGGAGCACATCAAAGCTCTATTGCTGAGAAGAGGGTCCATGCAGAGTTCTGCTTGTAGATGCTACTCTTAAGTCCACTGCGATTGGCTGATTTAAAAGAAAATGTGATTCATCCACACACCTATAGAAAACTGGCAAAACACAGATGATGTTCCACACGAGCATTGCTGTGTGTGTTTCACAGGGTGTACACCACTAGGGGTGGCACGCAGTCCCCCCCCACCACCCTGTTTTTAAACACGTGTATAACTCATTTTAATATTTACAAACCTTAAGCTTCCCTTAGGTAGTGAGTAGTTAGATGAAACATTGGCTTTATTGGTCACCCGAGGCTCAGTCCCGGGTTTTAAACACACCTGGAGGCATTTTAACAAATCGAAGCTCAACCAGGGGCAAATCTCCAGGGTGCTAGAGCTGTGTCCAAGGTGGCAGGAAGGAAGGCTGAGGACAGAGGCTGGGACCAGAGCACTGTATGTGTTTTCAGGTTTCTTTGTTTGTTTTTCTCCTCTGTGCACACACAAAAAGGCTGCCTGGGCCAAGATTGGCAGAAACAGACCTCAAACCCAAGCCTGCCTGCCTGCCTGGGGCCCAAGCCAGAGCCAGTGGTCAGGGCACTCAGGGAGGCTGCCTCCTCCCACTCCTGAGCAGAGAAGGCCATTCTATAGAGCTCTGAGCCTGCATGAAAGTCGGCTGCTGCCTTCCACATGCAGAGCCACAGAACACTGTCCTCACAGGGATCCTGTGATGAAAGCCAGTAGCTTCCAGCCCAGTCCAGACTTTCAAAAGTTACACAGTGGAGTAGTGAGCACATGAGCTCTGTGAGTCTGAGAAAGGGCCATGGTGTGGTCAGCCTGGAGAGCCTGTCACTGTGAGTCTCCGGTTAGTAGCTGGACTATCCTTATGTCAGTCCTAGCCCTCGAAAACACTCCACTGCGTGGTTTGAGATAACTAGAAAGAGATCACAGCTGGCTGGCTCCTGAAGGCCTGACCTCAGCAGTACTCTCTAAAATGGCTTCTAGCAGACTGGTCTCCATGTCAAGCCTTGGCTCACCTTAGATGACCTGCAGCCATGGCCGCCTTGGCCAGACAGGCGCATCTCCTCTGCTGGTCTACACAAGGGAATACTATGGATGGTAGGCAAGACTGTGATTGGCCCAAGCATAGGTCTGTGCTCTACTGGTCCAAAACAAAAAGCCATAGTTCATGGCCATGAGTAGTCCTAACGCCCCCTTCTTCGGCTGTATAAGTAGCTGCTGAGTCTTACCCAGTCCTGTGAAAGAGACTCAGCTGTGTTGTCTCCCTGCCCCAGAAGGCTACACTGGCCTGATAAAAGGCTTTTCTTGGTTACTGCAGCAGCACAGGATGAACTGATATGAGGAAGCATAGAAGAGCATCCATGGAGAAGGAAACAGGATCGCAGAGACTGTGACTGCTGAGCAGGCAACAGGCCAAGCTGTGACACCAGGCAGTGGGCTCCTCCGTAGCTCAAGAAGCTGAACACGCTGAAAGCAGCCAGGAAAAGAAGAGGCAGAGGTGGAAGATTGGTCAGGTTGGGAGATTTTATGGAGATTACATTGTAGGGAGCCAGACAATGGAAACCACGGCCCCGGGCCCCAGAAGAGTTCCAGAGAGCTGTCAAGTCTTCAGCCTCTGTGCAGAAAGCTGTGACATTGCCATAAGCCACAGGCTAATACTCAGCTTGCGTGAAGGCTGTAATGCTTATAGGACTAAGGTTCTTGATGCCGAAGCCAGCAGAAGATGACACCACCCACAGCAGTCAAGCCAACAGCACCCCAAGCATTTCCTTACAGATATGCACATACATGAAGAATGGTCTGTCTGCACAGTGGAATCATGTGCAGCCTTGGATAGGGAAGGAACCTGAGGACGCTGTGTGTATAAATCAGTCACAGGCAGACAAGTGCTTCGTGAACTGACTTGTCCAAGGCAGCAGGTGTCTTCCAGTCCATGGAGAAGGAAAGTGGAGAGGTGGTCGTGGAGAGCTGGGGTCAGGGAGGATGGGAGCTTGTTGCTCTCTGTGGATAGATGGCCTCGGTATCACGTAACACTGGGTGTGCATGCAATTTCACTGCACTGAACAGTGTAAATTTTATTTACTCATTTTATGCGTATAGAGGTTTTACCCCTATTGTGTGCACCATCAAAGTGCCTGGTGCCCACCGAGACCAGAAGAGGGCATCAGATCTCCTAGGAATTGAACCCAGGTCCTTTAGGAGAGCTGCCAGTGCTCATAACTGCTGAGCCAGCTCTCCAGCTCCTGCATGGAACACTTTTAAGTGTGTAAGATGATTCATTTTATCCTGTGGATATGATGCCACAGATTAAACCGTTAAGAAGCTGGCTGCAGATTTTCCCCACTTTGTTTCTTGATATGACACTCATTATATTGCTTGAAGGTTGAAGGCACACCAGCTATAGAGTGTGGCTCTGCTTTGCTTAATAGGGCTCCAAATTAGGTATTCGTCCACCCCCCCAGACCCTCCTTAGTTATTGATCACGCCAGTGATGGCAGTGAAGATTATGACAGTCGTTAGGTTATAATGTTGATGAGGACAGTGATGATGATGATGTTGATGACGTTGATACGACGATGGTAGAAGTGTTAGTGACGAAGGGATACTGGTTGTAACAATGCTGCTAATGAGAGATGATGATGATGCCAGTGGCACCAAATGCTTAGATCCAAGTAACATTACCATTCTATCAGTGAAAAGACTGGTGCTTAGAACACCTCAGACTGCTCACGAAGACTGGCACCTTGTGCTGTTTGTTCATATACTTGAGGATATGTGTGCGGTGAGGGGAGGGGAGGGTCATGCATCTGTGTGTGCATCTCCATGTGGAAACGTGAAGCTAACTTTCAGGGTTATTCTCTGGGGCCTGTCCACCTTTCTCTCAAGACTGGATCCCTCACTGGCCTGGAGTGTGCTGATCTGTTTAGGCTGGCTAGTTGGTGAGCCTCGGAGAGCCACCTGTCTGTTTCCTAGTGCGATAATATGTATGTGCGCCCCCAAGCCTGGCTCTTTAAAGTGAGTTCTGCAGAGTGAATTCAGGCTCTCATGCTGGTGAGGCACTCAGTCTAACTGAGCTATTTCCCCAGACAAGATTGGAAAAAAAAATGTTTTAAATGTGTTCACCCAGCCCAGGCCTTCTCTGGAGTCCATCCAGCCCTTTTGGTAATGGCCTCTTATATTATTTTGTGCCCAAACTTTATTTATCACCCTTTACCTCCTGGTCAACCCTGTTCTGTTTGCTCTCGTAAAACTAGGAGGCCAGTATAGCAGCGGGCATCTGAAGCTGACAGATTGTTGGGAGGTATGTTTGGGTCTCAAGGCTATGCTAGAATAAACATGATCAGGAAAGCCCAGGCATGTTCACCAGGGCTGTGCCACCAACTCCAAGTACCATGGAAGGTTTGTGTTTGTGAATCATCCTCAGGGAGCCAGGCTGAGGGGATCCAGTCACTCTGAGGCCTCAAGCAAAGGAAACAAGCAGGTCCAGTATTGTGTGACAAAGTTTTCCTGGGAGATACAACACGTTCATCTACCTGCCCCGTTGGTACCCTGTAGGGTAAAAAATCTGAGCTCTCTTCTGGGCTTTGAAAATTCAGTAGTCCCTGAGCTCAAAAACCCACCGACCCCTGAGCTCAAAACCTGCCAATCCTTGAGCTTGCTTCAAGCTCAGGACTTGAAACCCCACCAGTGGAAACTCCACCCTGGAAAACTGTGTCCTCAAGAATTCCTCTAGAAGCCTGCCTCCCACTCAGTTCTCTGCCACTTCTCGCCCGAGCAGAGGCAGCCACACTCTTGTGTCTTTCCCAGTTAATCTTGTGTGAGGTTTGTCATGTGGTCTAGCTTTCTGATATTCCTTGGCTCCCAAGTGCCAGGATACCTTTCCCCACTCAGAGCTGCAACACTTACAGACCCCAAGACAGAGAACAGTAGGAATAACACTAAAAGGACCAGAGTAGGCACAGAACACACCAAGACCAAGTTCTTAGGACAAAAGAGGTTTAATTACCCCAGAGGGACAAAGACAGGGTATAGGATATAAAGGAGAAAGGAGAAAAGAGGCAAGGGAGCAGGGAAAGGATATTTGCCCAGAGGGACAAAGGACTGCCTCTGAATAAAGTGAAGACAATATGGCTCCTAGGCAAATGGCAGTTTATAAGGAAAGAAAAGGGGGGGACCCTTCCTCTGCTCCCTCCCCCCCCCACATTTGAATGAGTTGATTTGTTTTGATTGGGGATGTTAATTAGTTGAGCCATATGGGGCTTTTGATTGCTGGACTTCAATACATTGAGAGCTGGACCTTGGTAGTGAGCCTCAGGAGGAGGAAGTGGCTGAATAAGGGAATAGACCTTGGTGGCTAGCTTTAGGGATATAATCTATGGTTTATCAAAGGACGGGGGAAGGCCAAGGCCTGCCAGTGCCATGTTTGCTATGCTTGGACCTTCTAGAGTCCTTCCTCCTTAGGGTTTGAGCATGGCCCAACTTCTGCATCTAAGTGGTACCATTCGTCAAGGGCAGGAGACAAGATGCCCATTGCCATGTCCCTCTATCCTCCCTTTTCCTTTCTGTTTTGTTTGCCTGGCCCAGTAGGTTATATCTGAGTTTCCTCTTCTTCCTCCTCATCCTCCTCCTCCTCCTCCTCTTTTTCCTCTGCCTCCTTCTCCAGTACCTTCATTTCCTCTGCCTACTCCTCTTCCTCTTCATTCATTTCCTTCTCCACCTTCCTTTACTCTCTCATCCTTCCTCTTTATTCTTCCCCTCTATCATTCTCCCTTCTCTTCTGATTGACACATGAGAATCGTGCAGAATTGCTCAATATTGTGTGTGTCTATAAAACACGGAATGAATAACAGGTATTTAGCATTTCTGTCACCCCAGTCATTCTCTGGGCTGAGAACACTCAGGTTTTCGTGATAGTTAATCTTGATTGTCACTTCAGATTAAGACGCACTTGAGGGCTAGCTCAGCTCTGGGTATGTCTGTCCTGGCATCTCTCTAGATTAGTCCCTTGATGGATTTGTACTGTCATGTCATTGCAGGTTTTGAAGGGTAGGGGGTATGGGTTAGGCTGAGACTGGATCACTGGAGTGTGTCCCCCTTGTTCTCTCGTTCTCTCGATGTTCAGCCACTGGAGTGAAGGCAGGCTTCTGCCGCATAGCCCCTGCCGTCTCCAAGCTCATGAGCCAGGTTCGTGTCAGGCTCATGTCACTGTGATGAAAGAGTAACTAAGGTACTCGTTTCCCAGCTATTTAGAAACAGACAAGTATCCCCTGACTGTTTCCGCCTCTTTGTGCTATGGAGCACGGCCACTTATGCCTCATCTGGCTACACTTGGTACTCCACCTCCAGGCCTTCTCTGCCTTCCTTTCTTGCCTGCTGTTCCCAGCCTCTTTCTGGCAACCATTATTCGACTCTCCATTTCTGATATCAACATCCCAGCTTCCACGTGTAAGGAAATCAGTATGTCACAGTAACCAGTACCTTCCCACCCTCTGTTCGCTGCAGCACTTCTCACAGTAGCCAAGGCACACCATCCACCGAGTGTCGATACATTTTAGAGCATGGGGACATGGGCCCTTTCAGAAGTGAGCAGGGTTGGACCTTTGAGAGGCAAAGGCAGGAGGACTACAAGTTCAAGGCCAGCCTGGTTGACATAGCAAGACCGTGCCTTAAATTAAGAAGACAACAACAAAACAACCTGACCCAAGTGTGTCTGGCTCAGGTGTGTCTCCTGGCCGGAAGATTCGGGCATTGTGTGATCCAAGGCAAAGGCTGCAGGTTAGGGATGGTGACTGTCAGGCCTCAGCGAGAACAGACAGAATAAAGGTGCGCAGTGATACTCCTGAGGCCCACGTAACCATCTCAGGTCTTCATAAACATGAAACAACCCACACGAAAGCATCGCCAATTAACCACAGGAGTGATGAAGAGTGGGCGGGAGGTTTTTATTGGAATACATAATCGAGATGACTTTGAGGGCAGCTCCCTCCTCGCTCCCCAGCAACTGGAATTTTAAGTGCCCTCAGCCTCTCCGTAAGAATTCTTAAAGCTCTGAGTTCTCAGCCCGAAGCTTGGGGAGAACTATGATGTCATTTTCAAAAGCTAGCTTATTTTGAAAGGCTTAAAATGTTGGAATCGAGGGGTTAACCAGGAAGGGCAGAAGGAAGGAGAAATGGCTCCCTTACAAAGTTTCCAGCAGAAAGCTTTGGCTTGTGGCTCCATGATGATAGAGTTCTTGCCTAGCACATGTGAGGCCCGGCTAGCCTTGGAGGTGTGGAGAGAAGCAGAATTTTCTACAAGTGTGGGGTCCCAGTAACTAGTTCTCACCAATGAGGCAGAGCTAAGGCCATCCTTTCACAACCAGGTTGCAATCAAGATTGGTTGCTTTTGCATAGCAGTGACCTCAGAACAAACAGAAACAACCCATGGAACTATGAGCTAAAGCAAGCAGTTAACCCATCATGGCCGAGAAGCTCAGTTCAGACAGGCCGAAGCATGCAGGAGAGCATGTTCACATCGCAGTGGACCAGGCACCCAAGAGTCATAGGAGGTGGGATCCAGGCCACAAACTTCAAAGACATGAGCCCACAGGGGACGTTTGACACGCCAGCTAAAACACTCAAGGCTTTGTCCTCCACCGCTGTCCTCGAGGCAACAAGTGACATCTGTGATACGCTTGGAGGTAGCACCACATGGGAGAGGAACGTTCAAGGTGTCTTGAAGCTGATGGCTCCAATCCTACAGCTGCAAGAAACACTTTCTCCAACCAGTGTACGAACCAGTGTGAGAACCCAGGCCAGAAGACTCCTGAAACACAAGCCTGTGACATGAGAGCCGGAGACTTGGCTGGCGCTGCCAAAACTCACGGATACCAGGGAGTGATGACTAGGTGGTTAAAAAAAACAGCCATATTATATTTAATATGCATATAATTTGTCTATTAAAATTATACAGTCCCGTGTGTTTTATTACATTCGCAGGGTTACACAGTCCTGAGTGCTGTCTGATGTTAGAACACTCTCACTTCTCTCAGGAGAATCCAGGCACCTGTTTCAACAAGATCGTCATATTCCCCTCTTCACTGCCCAGCCTAGCAGCCCAGCTCCCCCCCTCCCCCCCACTGCTCTGTTCTGGATGTTTCATGTTCACAGAATCACATGCTATGAGCATGCAGCGGGCCAGGTCTTTCCCTCCCCACATCGCTTTCAGGGTCACCCACGAGGCAGCCTGGATCCTTTTACCCCAGCTCTCTTTCTGGCTGGATGATGGCACGGAACGTGCCACTGGTTACTCACCCGTAAGTGGTAGGCGTCTGGGCCACTTCTTACTTTGAACTGGGCAAGGTGGCAGCGAAGGCCAAGCTCTCTCAGAAAGTTTCTCCATTTGATGGCGCAGTCATGATTCTAGAAAGACGGTGGCCTGGTTTCTCAAACTGAAGCGACTGGCTTTTCTTGCCCTCTCGGCCATGGGCTCCTTGGCAGCCACGTGGCATAGGTTCTCCCCATCAGAAGGAAGAAACACTGTGGGCATCAAGTGTGTGACGTTTCGTGTGCTGTGGTGTCTGCTTTGTGTGGTTTGTGTGTGTATGGGATGTATGCTTGCCTGTATGTTTTTGTAATGTATGTGTGGTGTGTGTGTGTGTGTGTGCATGTGAGTGTGGCGTGTGCGGTGGGTATTTGTTTTTCTGCTACATGTGTCGGATGTGGGGGGTGTGCATGTAAATGTGATGTGTGAATGTCTCTGTGTGTGTGTGTTGGATATGTGTTGTGTATGTGCTGTGTATGCATGTGAGTGTGGATGTCTGTGTGTGTGTTTGGATGTGTGGTGTATGTGTGGGGGGGTATGTGGATGTGGTGGCGTGCTGTGAGTGTGTGGTTAGTGTGATTTATGGTGTGTGTGGTATGTGACATGTGTGGCGTGTGATATGCGTGTTATGTATGTAGAGATTGTAGTACGTGTAGCATGTGCTGTGTGTGTGCGTGCGTGTGTTGTATGTGTCTGTGGTGGTGTGTGTCTGTGCATGTGTGTGTGCATGCCAGTTTAAATCTAGCTAGATGGACAGGTTGATGGTGGAATAATGTGAAGATGGAGGCAAGGGTTCATCAGAGAAGCCTGCAGTGGAAGCCACTGACAGCGCGCAGCCGACCCCGATGGTGGGGCTGGCTACTCTCCAGTGAGCTGGTTCTGAGGTCATGCAGAAGTGTCACTTCTGTTCCAGTCTCCTCACCCTAAGCTTCCGGGCCACACCTAGAGAAGCCTGTGCATCTCCGTGTCCATCAGCCAGAGAGCTTGGGAGCACAGTGTCCGGCAAAGCCAGCTCAGCACACTGGGTTCTTACTCCACACATACCATTTTCCTGTGAACCAAAGAACAGAGCCGCAGTTCCCAGGAGACGAGGCTGCTTCCAGGAGGAGGGCAAGACAAGCTCGAGATGAGCAGGGACACTGTGGGGTGCCAGAGCTGAGAAAGTATTCAAGATGGGGGGAGAACAACAAAGCGGACAGTAGTTAGGGTAGCACCGGAGGCGACCTGAGAACTCTTCCAGCAGCCAGTCTGGATCAAACTGAGCAACAAGATAAAGCAGAGGTTTCAACAGCAGCAACCCAGAGAATAAAATAAATATCCACAGTACATGCTATTAAAATAAACGATTAAAAACAAACAAAGGAGGAAACAGGACGCGTTTCCCTTTAAATACTCCAAGTAACAGACACAGAGGGAACGAGACAGAAAACCTTGCAGTGATTGCTGCCTGGCGGGAGCGGCCACTGGAGAGACGCAGGGATGCCGCAGCCCATGTGACTGTCTCTGAGAGGCAGGACATTGGCACAGCCTCAGAGCACCTACCCCAGATATTTATTACTGTTGGTGTAACTTAACACAGGTCTGGAAATGCTCTCTTCCACCTCCAGGGGGGATGTCACTTTCTCTGCCCTTGAGGATGAGTGAACTTGGTGAGCACATGTAACCATCTGAGGGAGGAAAGAGAAACCTCTTCTCCATGAGGAGGACCCCTGAGGGTGCCAGCAGATGGCCCAGGTTGTCACCGAGAGGTCCCAAACACTTTGACCAAAAAGCAACTAAGAGGAGAAAGCATTTGCTTGAAATACAGCTCTGCGTTACAGTCCCCTATTGTGGGGAAGTCAAGGCAGAAGTTTAAACACAACATCCACAGTCAAGAACAGAGATGGAGTAAGCACTTCCCTAGGGAATGGTGCCGCCCACACTTGACTGGCTGCAAAAATGACTTGAAATATATGCTTTTAACTATCAATGTCCACACACACACACACACACACACACACACACACACACCCCATAGAGAAGAATGCTTGGCAGAGAGGGTGGCAAGCAGCCTCGTTCAGGGCAGTGGGAACACAAGCTGTCTCTATCGGCACATCCTCGTCCCTCCCTTTTACAAATCTTCCTGGAACTTAACATCCGTGAACTACAAACCTTCCAGGAAAACTCTGCCAATGAGATGGGTGTTTCCCAAACTTGTCTGAGACTCAGGCTGGAAGTGTGGACCAGTGGGGGGGGGGGGGCATTATGGGGAGGGACCCACACAGTAAGGACAGGGTTCCTATGGTCCCATAGCAATACCAAGAGGAATATTGGTGAGATTCATACAGTGGGTGCAACAATCTTGTTTCCATACTCAGCCTTGACCTGAGGAGCCCCCTACCTGGCACTTGGATGTCAAAGGCCTTTGAGATCCAGGGCCTTGGGCTGGTAAGACAGTTCGGGAGTTAAGGGTGCTTGCCACCAAGCTTGATGGCTCAAGTTCAATCCCCACACAGAGTGAAAGAAGAGAACTGATTCTTGCACTGTAGATGCATGCATATACACACACAGAAATTAATCAGTGAACGAATTAAAAACCAACAAATAGGGCCTCTGGAAACTCATTGATGACTTTACCTGTCATGGACCCTTCCCTCCCCCTTCTTGACTTTTACCTGACCTTACAAGGGTTCCTAAGCACACTCTGCCATGGTTTGAATGTTGCTCCAAGCTCACGTGTTGGGAACAGCCCCTTTTTGGCACTGTGGGAGGTGACTGGTCACACAGGCTCTGTCCTTATGGATGGGTTCAAGTCAACACCACAACAGTCATTGTTCCAGTGCTGCTGCGGACTGCTGTGCAAGTACAAGAGAGGCTGCCAGGGGAGGGAAGGAGACTGGGAGAGCAGGGAGGAAAGGCATGGCGAACTCTTTACAGCTGGACACAGACATACATGGAGATGTCACCTTGAGAGCAACATTTACACGATGAATACTAGTTAATTTTTATAATAGCAACAGCATTAATTAGAAGAAAGAAAGAAAGAAAGAAAGAAAGAAAGAAAGAAAGAAAGAAAG
>NW_026596162.1:14915952-15019773 GCF_907164565.1 Psammomys obesus
AAGAAAGAAAGAAAGAAAGAAAGAAAGAAAGAAAGAAAGAAAGAAAGAAAGAGCCAGTTCTGCCTGCTCCACCAGCACCACAATTGTAGGTCTCCTGGCCACCACAGCCAAAAGCCAATGAACCTTCTATTCACTGTAAGTTACTTAAGTTATTCTGCATGCTGTTATAGCAGCAGAATATGAACCAAGATGCCTTGGAGACTCCTCAGCCTCAGGACTTCCACCTAGAGAAGCAGAAGTGCAGGATTTAATACAATTTGTCCCCGTTGACTCTAGAACTCTGTCCTGGGGATGGGGAGACCTCTCAGGGGATACAGCGCTTGCTGCACAAACATGACATCATGGATTTTGGATCCCATGTAAATGTAGGGTTGCACCGCATCCCACCTGTAATTCCACCCCCCAGAGAGAGAGGGTCCCTTAAGCAAGCTGGCTAGCAGGCCAGTCATGTCAGCAAGCAAATGCTGGGCTTTACTGAGTTAGTGAGTCAGAAAAGTGGTTGAGAACAATTCCCAACATCAACCTTGGTCTCCATATGCACAGGAGTGCATGTGCCTGCACACACACACACACAGCACACATATATGCTCACAAACACATAAAAATGGAAATGGAAAAAAAAAAAACCATCTTCAGAGGGAGGGAATGTTCTCCTAATAGAGATCTGGGCGGGGAAGACAGCTGGCCTGGGGCATTGGTCTGTGCTAAGGCATTTGCAGAGGGCGTGCAAAGCCTGCCTTTTATGGCCAGCACTGAAAAACAAACTAGATTAGAGACTTCCAAGACACTGAACGATGCCAAAGCTCTTTCCACCAAGGGAAGAAAAGACGCCCTGGGTTTACGGGTGTTGGTCCTTTGGTTTTCTGACCATCCCAAGAAGGTTCCATCAGTACCATTCAGTCTCCTTCACCTTAAGACGGAGGCTCAAGGTGGCACTTTTCCCTGGCCCCCTTCCCTTAACTCGTGTCCTGAACTCCAAACCCAGTGATGTAGGTGCCTGACACCCTGGAAAGGACCCCCAAAGGTTGCATGGAGTCAGCACTAAGTAGGTTTTAAGATAAGCCAGTGAATTAGAGAACAAATTAGACCACAGACCTTATCAGCAGCAATTAAAGCCTCGTGACAGTCAGTTCAAAGCAGGAACATCGTCACCCATCAAGACAAAGGAGAAACAGGGCTCCAGTGACGTCCTCACTGTCTGTTTAAATCCATGGGAAAAAAAAAACAAACTAACACATCCTTTCAGCTGCTACCAGCATAGTGTTTATCAACCCAACTCAGTTTCTACTACCAGCAGGGCTGCGGCAGCCATGGTGGAGAAGCCTCTCGCCCTAGCACGGACCTGACCTTATCCCAACATTCCCACCTGCACCAGGTGGGGGAGGGTCGACTGTGCCTCTGAATGGGGGAGGTGGGAGCAGCTCTCCACAATGCCTAGTTGCGACGCAAGCCCATCTGAGCACTGTGACAAAAATACCATGTCGGAGCCGATCCTTGACTCCGATATCCTGGTGTTTATTTTCTGTGAAAACAAACACACTAAACTCGGTCTGTTCGATAACAGATTGTAGCCACAAATAGAAGGCCACATGAGCAGATGAAAAAGCTGATAAACAATCATGTTTCCCCCAATGAACCCTTTGTACAAGTTCTTCATAGTTTGCAGGAATGTGAAGACAGGCCAGAGGATGTGAAAAACCTTGCGTGGGGTGGTCTTCTGTGCTTTATGAGGAAGGGGGTGCAGTGTGAGAGAACGTGAAATTGTATAGAAGCCTTGGCTCTGTAGAGTATGATTGCTGGAGCTGGGGACATGGTTCAGCTAGTAAAGAGCGTGCCATGAAAGCAGGCACCCAAGCGTCATCCCCAGAGCTCACACGAAAAAGCCAGGCATGGTGTGCATCTCTTCACATTGCGGGTGAGGAGAGAGGGGGATGCCAGGTGCTCCCTGGCCCGTGTCTGGGTCAGTGAGTCATGGGTATAGTGAGAGATACTGTCTCAGCAAATAAAAGAAGGTAGAGAGTGAGTGACAGAGCAGGGGCCCGTGCTGACCCTGTCCACACAGACACACAGACACACGCGGCCAAGTGTGCTTAGTCCCTTAATTTCAAGCCTTTTCCTTCAGGATATCTGGGTCAGCCATCTTGAGCTCAGAAAGTACATCAGGACCTTTTTTGGTAAAAGCCACCTCCATCAGCGATCCACAGAGCCTCAGGCCACATGGGATCCCTGTAGAGAGAGGCTGCGCCTCCTCCTCCCTCAAGCAGTGAAATCCCTCCACCAGGCTCCAAGCTCTCTCAGGCTGAGCAGACCCCACATCAAGACCCAGCTGCTTTCCATATCTGCTGAGAGCTGAGGATAGAGCGGCTGAGGAGACCCACCGCAGGGTGGAACCCAGCAGGCTCACTGCATATGGAAGACTCTGCCAGCCAATACCATGAGTCAAGGTCACCTCCACATTGCTGGTCTGTCACTCTTTTCTCCAGAGACATAAGCGAGCTGTTGATTCTACCGTCCTGTCTCCCACAGAAAAAGGAAGGCAGAGAGCACTTCTCTCTTAGTGCACACCCTGCGACAGAACATTTGAAGGAACTCTAGAGGTTGGGGGCGGGGCTGGGTGGTCCTCACTGACCAGTTACTGCTCAGCATCTGGAATCTGACCTTGGAGACCCAGGAACAGTTTATTTTAAGACTCAGATCATTGGCAATGCACACACATGCTGGGTGGGGGAAACTCAGAGGTGAAAGACACCCATCCACACTGGAGCCCTGGCAGTAGAGGAGACACTCCAGCGACACTTGGGGCCTTTCTAGCAGACCACAGCCTGATCTGTTCTTTTTTCTTTTCTTTTCTCTTCTCTTCTCTTCTCTCCTCTTCTTTTCTTTTCTTTTCTTTTCTTTTCTTTTCTTGCTGTTTAACAGGACTGTGGGAGCTAAAGCTGACTCCAAAGAAAAGATGCAAAAGGCTTCACCTCCCCACCATCAAGAGAATGGAAGGAGGAACAGAGAGCTCTGCCAGGCCCAGAAGGGCAAGGGAGCTTGCATCTCACAGAACCTGATTCTCTTCCCTTTGCAAAGGGAGGGCTCATTAAGCTTTTGTTCTCCTTGGCCAGGCTTCATTATATAATCCTAACCCCTGAGGGTCTCGCAGATTTGGAAATGCACCTGGAATGACAGAATAACTGGGAGTTAAAGAGATTGGACGGAAGCCCACGTGCGAGTGGGAAAGGCACACCCAGAAGCTGGAAAGTTTTTCAATGAGAGCCCTAGTGTCAAGGGTAGGCTACCCTTCTATGACCTGTCACTCAAGGAGACCCCAGAGGTCCCACAAACTGTACAGGCTAGAAGCACTGCTGCGGGCTGCGTGCCAGAACTGGATGGTAAGCCCTCATCGCTGAAGATGCCACGTGACTTGGTTGCAGGAGAAAGCAGACCGGGACCGTGCTCCCTTCCTGTTGGCTGATTTTGTAAGGCAAGGCGTGGTGCAGGCTGTCGGGAATCTCGTCACTGACAGACGCGCTCAGACCCCCTGGGCTACACTGGCAGCATGTCCAATATATGATGTCTGAGGATGCAATCGTGCCGCAGCTGTTATGAGTGCAACCATTGCTTTCTGCCTGGATTTTAAGGCCTGTTCCTCAGAAAGGAACCCATGTAAGCCGGGGCCACACTTGAGCACGGAGAATCAAGTGGAGGGCACTACTGATCCTGGATTTTATAACATTTGTCTTTATGTCCATAGCTTACCACTGCTCTTAGCCTCAGCCATGGAGGAAAGCTTGAGTGGATGGCATTACTGGAGACTCTTCAGTGGCCAAACTGCTTAAAACAAATGAACTGTTGCTGTTAGTGTCCCGGGCTTCGCCACGAATGAAGAAAATAACCAGATACCACATCTCCAGCTCCTCGGTTCAGGGAATATTGCAAAAAAAGCAGATGGGAAGGTTGTTAGAAGCTGAGAAGGTGACGAGATGCTGTGTAGTTATTGGTTCTAAATCGAAACGTTTCCTCCTGGAGAGGGTCAAGGGCCATAGAACTGAGGAAGCTCAAAAAACCCGCGAGGCTCAGAGAGGTCGTGAGGTAAGACTCCCAAGGTCTCTCCTGAGGTCGTGTAAGCAGCAGACAATTGCTACGCAAGCGGATAGTTTTCAGTGGAGTTTCATGCAAATCCTGGAAGGAATTTGATGGTAGTCTTCCTGAGTAAGCCATGCTTCTGTGAGTAACCCCAGTAAACTCATGGGCTCCATCTTGAATCTTTTCTTTGGCCTGTCAGCGTATTGTGTCCTCAGTGACTAGACACTCTTATCTCCCAAGGAAAAGTCAGTCATACAACAAGATTTTCAATGAACTTTAAGCATTTGGTAAAGGACACAAAAGCTTTAGTCCTGCTTTTCCACTATGTGGGAAAAGGTAAGTTTGGTCAATAGGTCAAGTCTGGGACTCAGGGTAGCAGTTTCACTATAGGCACACTCACTGGAGAACTGACGTGTGTGTGTCCATGTCCAGGCGCACATGTGTGTGTGTGACTGAGTAGACAGACGTGCATCTGAATGTGTGTTTGTGTGCACATACTTGTGCCCCAAACAGATATACGTGCTTGAATGCAGCCCAGTCAAACAGTGCCGCTGCCTGCCTCCTCAGTACCACTGATGCAATGACTAAATGCTTTTCAATCCAGTTTAAACGCCATCTTCAAAAGCATCACTAAGTTATTTAATCATTTATACGCTGTAATGTACTTGCTGTGGCCTGTACCCTGTGTAATAATATCATAAAGAAGGTGCTGCCTTATCCACTGCTCACACAGACTGTAGGAAAGGTCCCAGGAAATGACTATCACCTCATTGAACAGTTGGTATGACTAAACACAAATTCATAAAACTCGTGTGAAATTGTTGAAGTAGTTTTATTAGTAGCAAACTTTCCCCCAAAAGTGGAAAATCCGCTCTTTGTTAGTTTGCATGCAGGTTGCCTAGGAGTCCTCAGGGTTGTGACATTTGACCACAGAGCTGCTTTCTAGAGGGTGTCACACCCAGAAACTGGAAGTACAGATGCTTGTGAGGTGCCTAAGGTGCCGGGAACTGAACCCGGTCAGCTGCAAAAGCAGCCGACATTCTTAGTCACCGAGCCTTCATCTCTCTCTACATGTTTTTTTTTTTTTTTTTTTTTTTTTAAAAAAAAAAAAAAAACAAGTCAATGGAAAGATTTTCGAAGCATATTACCCTTTTTGTCTGGAAACCCTCGCCCACCCAGGCACACAGCCTCCTGCCAGATCAGAACTGAGTGCAACTTGGGCTGCCGTAGTTCATCTGAGATGATGCCAGGGAAACAGCTAGGGAGAGGAGCTGAGGTGATAACAAAGAGCAATGATCCTGGCCCTGTGGACGGCACAGGTTGTCTTCAGCACTATCCCCTGACTCCTTCCCGATACACAAGGCAGCAAGCCCAAGGTCTTCTGTGTCACCACAGGAAGATGTCAGGAGTCCCGAGTGCTCTCTCCCACGCCCCTGGTCTTATCTCTTTGAGAAGGATCTCTCATAGGACCACTCTGTTTTCCTACTAGGCTGTTCTCCTGTCTCTGTCTTTAGACGCCCCGCCTGCCCCCAGCATTGGGATTACAAACATGAGCAAGCATATTGGGCTTTTGACATGGGCGGGATTCAAACCCAGGTCTTCATGCTTCTGCAGCAAGTGCTGTTACCTGCTGAGCCATCTCCCTAGATTTGCCAATAACAAGGGTTCGTGCACCAAGTCTGTGAGGCATCTTCTCTAGTCTCTTCTATTACCAAATAGTGACGTCCTCTTCTCTGATGAAAGGCTGGCATTAATCCCAGGTGAGTTCTAGGGAAAGATAAAAGTAAGTGATTCTCCCATCACAGTCTGGGAGCCGGTATGACAGCTATTCTTGGCTGTCAACTTGACTGTATAATCCAGATCTTTGAGGTAGGAAACCACACCTTTAACCCAGATCTTTTGAGCTGGGGGGAAAAACTCATATCTAATCAGAATCTTGAGATGGGAAGGCACACCATTAATCCAGATCTTAAATCAGATCTAATCTGAGATTTACCTTATCTGTAAGCCTATTTAAAGACATGAAAGAAAGAAGCTTCCCTCCCCCTATCCCCTACCCATTACTCCCACCCCCGACCCCTGACCGGTCTCACTATGTAGCCCCAGCTGTCCAGAAATTCACTCTGTAGATCAAACTGTCCTTGAACTCACAGAGATTCATCTCTCTCTGCCTCCTGGGTGTTGGGATTAAAGGCCTGCACCACCACCTCCCAGTTAGGAAGAAGGAAGCTTTTTTCCTCTAGCAAATTCACCTTCACTGACATTAGTGCCTATTTTTTTTTTTTATTTTTTATTCCAGTGTATACTGAAGACCAGTTGAGATATTCAGACTCCTGGACTGAACAACTGCTGAATTCTTGGACTTTTCATTTATAGCCAGCCACTGTTGGATTAGCTGGGTCACAGTCTGTAAGTCATTCTAATTCGTTGTTTGTGTGTGTGCATGTGTATGTGTGTGTGTGTGTGTGAGAGAGAGAGAGAGAGAGAGAGAGAGAGAGAGAGAGAGAGCACCCAGACTAATACAGCCTCCTGACCCGATCTTCAACCCTCATCCCAGGAGACCTACGAATCCTTAAAAGTTCCTCTCAGTAGGACAGTGGTCCTCAGAGTATACTCCTATCCCCAGGGACCATCTGGACTTCCACAAAAGATGCAAATTCTCAGGCTTAGATTTGCTGAGTCAGGAAATCCCAGGGCAGAGCAAGAGGTCAGCATCTTAAAAAGTCCTCTAGGGGACTGCAATGCGTGAGAGCCACCACGACAAGGGAGGAAAGAGTCTTCCTTCAGCACAAGTCAGCCAGGGTAATCCTAGTCTGTCGTGCTTCTGAATCAGAGAGCTCTGTATAAAGCTTCTAGTTTTGCTTGTTTATTTAATTCTGGAGGTCGCACAGCTGAGAAGTGTGTTATCAATCTCCCACCAGCTTTGTGACAGATAAACCCTCTGAAATGCAGATTATGATAACAGTTGCCTGGGTTATCTTTCAAGAGTATGAGGGATGGTTTTGTTAAAATTCATCCTTTTTCTTGTGCCTGCATATGTGTCTGACATTTGACCATTTGATTCAAGGAGGCCCCAAATTAAACCCTCGGCTCATGATAAGACCATGTTCTGAACATACATTCATGAAGAGCTACAGAGATTGATTACACATACACAGACCAATGGCTACATTAGTCTTGGTGACCTTGATTCAAGGCTTGGCCTTCCACCTCCACAATCAGCCATGGGTTAGTCTTCTGTTTCACTGTCTGAGTGATGAACCTAGAGCAGTGCCGACACCTGTTCCCCAGGCCGTCTGGATAACTCTGCAGCTGTCTGTTTACAAGCGAGCTCCTTGCTACAAACTTCCTCTGGCCTCTTCATTCAAGGTTAGGACATGTTTGCCTCCTCTCAGAAATCTTGAAGCCTCTACTGGACACCCCAGAGGGCAAGGACACTGTCCTGCTATGCCCACAGGGGACCAGTAGGATTTGCTATAGTGTTTACTGTCTGTGGACAATGGTGATCTTTCTCAAATACCCTCCTATAGACAAAAAGGCCAGGAGTCCGATGCCTAGAATCCCAGTCAGCATCCTGTGGAGAAGCAGAGCCTGTGCATAGAGAGATAATGATTTATCTTTAAAAATTGCCTCCCATGACTGTAAAAGATGACAGCAGGTACAAGAAGGTCACTCAGGCCTGCACCCTGCTTCCATTTATTCCATTTTGACGTGTGTGTGGTGTGTGTGTGGTGTGTGTGTGGTGTGCATATATGCATTTTTTTTTTTTCATGGTTGTGGGTACACTTGCATGTGGAGGCCTGAGGAGGCCTGAGGCTGATGCTGGGGTCAGCCTCGATGGTTCTGCGCTATTCATAGAGGCAGACCCTCTCAATCAAACCCAGAGCTCAGGATACCGCTGGCCTGGCTAGCCAGTTCACTCTGACAATCCCTTGCCTCCACCTCCCAAGGCTGGAATACAGGTGGGCTGTCACGTCCATACGGCGAGTACTGGAGGTTGTGGAGATGCCAACTTTGGTTCTCACACTTGTGTGACAAGGGCTTTGACTGATAAAGGATCTCTGTAGTTACCCTGTCTCTGAAGTGCAGGGGATGAGTTCCCTGATGAATAACACCCTCCCTGCACCAAAAAGAAAGCTGCACAGCGTCCTCTAGAACTAGGACCAGCAGCCAAACCCAGAGCAAACACTGTTACACCCACTGGCCTCTTCTCAGTGCCTCCAGCCAACCAATCACCCTGCTTACCTCCATTGGTCTTCTTACTTGTGTTTGCGGCTTTCTCATCTAGCTCAGGACACAAGCATTTGTTTCTAAATACTTCCTGTGTTTTCATTTCCTTACAAAAACTCTTACACTGTCCAAAGACAATAAACGCATTGTCTGTTTTCTTCTGCTAATCTGTCTTATGTCAATTTAATTTCTAGGCCCAGATAAGGAATGGGGAATGTCAGAGGCAGTTATTACACCTCGGTAATAAAAAAGAGTTTGGCTATGACATAAAAACAGTCCTATAGGCCAATGGATCAGGGCAGAGAAACCAGGAATAAATCCAAGTGTTTATAGTTGATTTGTCTTCAGCAATCATGCAGAGAACACAATAAAAGATCGTACTTTTGATAAGTGGCACCTGGGGGATAGGGAGCAAGGGGGACGGTTCAGTGGGCAAAGGGCTTGCAGTGCAAGCCTGGAGATCTGAGTTCAGAACCCATGTAAAATCTGACAGGCAGGGCAGCACTAGATGTGGGAGCCAGTCACTCTCCTGACACAGCCAGCTCCAGGTGGAGGAAAAGATAAGGTGGAGGTCCCCCAGGGGTACCAACCCACCAGGCACCTTAGGTCTTTGCAGAACTAGGCACACGCTCTCCATCCAAGGCCAGACAAGCCCAGCTAGGGGAACAGGCTCCAAAGGGAGGGCTCAGAGTCAGAGAGGGTCTCTGTTGCAGGATATTCTATCCCATTGCGAACCCTGAGACTGTGAACTGTAAAATCCTATTTCTAGTTGTGGAGTGGCTCAGCCCTAACACAGCATCTTTCATCAAAGAACTTTCTGTTTGTTGTAAACAGGTTGAGCATCGTTTGGCTCAGCCCTAGCACTCACCTTTAATCCAAGAGCTTTCTGTAAACAAGAGCTAAATAAAGTTAACCCTAGGTCAAGAGGCAGAGCAAGTAACCAGCTGACAGGGATTAACAGAAAGGAGGGACACTGAGAGAAGGGTATTTAAGATATCTGGAGAAAAAGAAGGGGCTTTTAACATTTTGCTTTTTCCACCTGGGCTGTCAGATGAGCTTGCACGCTTTTGGCTTTCAGCTTTTGGCTTTGGGGGCTTTTGCCTTTTGGCTTTTGCCTTCTGGGATGTGAGCTGATTAGAAAAGCTTTTCCTTCTGGGAAGTCTGCTGAGTAGGAAGATCCGCTGCGTGCTTTCTCTGCTTCTCTGAGCTAGTAGGTTTTCACCCCAATATCTGGCTCCTGAGGCTTTATTGGTAAACTTGAACAATTGGGATTGACTTTCTTTATAACAACACCCACCCCCACCAGCACCCCACCCCAGTTGCTGATAGAGCCACACAAAGACCAAGCTGCACATCTGCTACATACATGCAGGGGGCCTAGGACCAGTCTATGCATGCTCTTTGGTTGGTGGTTCAGTCTCTATGAGCCCCCATGAACCCAGGTTAGTTGACTCTGTGGGTCTTCTTGTGAAGTCCTTGACCCCCCCTTAAAAAAAGGGGGAGAATGGGGAGAGGGGAGTATGGTAAGGGGAGAACTGATAAATCAAATCAAATCTTGTTGGAAAAAACGAGTACCTAGAAGCAGGAGAATGAAATTGGACCCCTTACCTTTTAGGGTATGACCAAATCAACTCCACAGACATTACAAATTTTAAGAATCAAAAATACAAAGTTACTGGAAGAAAACAGAAAGCTTCTCAACCAGTTCTAGTGACTGTTTTAAAATGTGGCTGCCAAAGCACAGGCAACAAATGCAATGAGAGACGAACAGAATCATGTGGGACAGAGGCTTCCACACAGCAGAGGAAGCGAGATGCAGAGGCGGCCTGCGTAATGGGAGCAGGTACTTGCACGTCCTGTGTCTGCTAAGGGGTAATACCCAAGTATATAAGGAACTCAGTGAACTCATTAGCAAGAAACAGAGAGCCCAGCTTAGAAACAGACATGGGGCCAGAGCGCACATTTCTTAAGAAAGATACAAGAATGGCCCAGTGCGTCTATTAAAAGACACCCAGGGTCACTGTCATCAGGGAAATGCAAATCAAAGCCACAGTGAGAAAGCACCTCTCCAGTCAGAATGGCTCTTCTCAGGAAGAAAAGCTGTCCATGAAGCTGTGGGAAAAAGGAAAGCTGTGGGTGCTGTGGATGGGAGTGGAAGGACAGTCTTTGTGGAAAACAGCAAGAGCTTCCCAAAAACCCTAAAATGGAAGCTGGGGAGATGGCTTAGAGTTAGAGGCTGAGTTCAGACCCCAGCAGCCAAAGGAAAAGCCGGGCTTGACAGTGAAGAGTTTAAGTTAGCTTGGGTATAGTTAGCCTGAGTATAACTCCATTTTGAAATAAAGAGCCATCTTGACTGGGAGCTGAATTCAGGTACCAGGAAATATCACAGAATGTATACTTGGCAGAGAACAAAGTTAACTCTCCTAGCAACAGCCTCCAGGAAATATCACAGAATAAATACTGCACAGAAAATAGAGACAATCTCCCTGGCAATAATCAATGAGAATTGGTTGAGAATCGGGTGGGAAAATTCTCCCCAATGTTTCAGATACAGTTTAAAAGAATAGCCATTGTGATCATAAGTCTTAGGCAATTGTGCCTCAGAGAGGCATATACCTTAGGCAATTGTACCTCATAGAAGGTCACCTCGCCCCTCTAACTTTTACCTAATCCTGTAACGTAAAGGCATGTGCCCTCCTGTTTGCTGTCATAGAAACATGTGCCCTCCTGCTTGCTGTCATGGAAGCCCCCTGCTCACAGACTTTCCCTTTAAAAACTCTGCTCACTCAGAGCTCAGGGTCCCACTTCTCTACTGCTGCATCACTGAGACTTGGGTCCCGAGTGATCGCTCTCGTAATAAAGCTCTCTTGCTATTGCATCGAGTCGTCTCCTGGTGGTCTCTGAGGGTCCTGTGATCCTGGCATTACAACAGCATACATCTGTAGGACAGAGAGGAGGGTCCCAGCAGCTCACTGGTGGGTCACTAGAGCCTACTCAGCAAGCTTCAGTTTCAGTGAGAGGCTCCTGTCTCCCAAAAGAAGACGAAATGAAATTGAGGAAGACACCCAACACTGACCTCTGGCCTCCACATGTGAAGGAAAGCACATACACTTGCATATACCACTCTCTTTCCCTCTCTCCTTCACACACACATATTGATCTATTCCTCAGTCTTCAAAAGAATAACATTCTGTCATTTGCATAAACATGTACAAACTGCAAAGGTGTGATGATAAGTGAAATAACCTAAACAAAATGAAAACAAAACTAAATCCATATGCTCATCACTGCTAACACACACACACACACACACACTAAAAAATAAAAAAAACACAGGGAATAAGAGATAGTTTATTCTGGAGCTAAATTTGAGTGTCCATGCCCCAGAAACACAGATTTAGGTTACCCCAAATTCTGTCTTCTGTCATGGAAGCAGTTTTAGGGGGTTTTTATAGTTTTGCAGAACAAAGAAAGTCATAAACCAGGGCAAGTTGAGAATGCACTGCTGGGCACATTAGAGAGCCAGTGACAGCAAGGCGGGGGCGGGGGTGCTTTTCTGCCATCCTCAGATGCTACTTGATGACATCCTTAGCTCAGGCTTGGTGAAAACTAAGTTAGTAGGTTCCAAAACGTTTTATCTATTGGTTCTAATGCAGAGGCGGGCGATAAGGGCTATTGAGGGAGCTGAGGTTAGCCCGAGGTAAGGTAGTTAGCCACCAGAACTGCAACATTTCCACCTCACCACGTTGCTGTGGTGCTAACCAGTCACGCTCTGTCTTTGCGGGCACAGCTTCCTTCCAGGGACTCTTGTTCATATTAACGGTGCATTCCATTTTCATTCTCTTGTTATCCACTGCCACACTGTTTTGGAGAGCTCTGAGATTTCGCTTAACAGCAATTTCAGAAACTAAAGTTTTTCTAAATCTCTGCCCTCCTCACTCCATAGATCCCCCAGTACAGCTGCAGGAGATATGCTGACCAATGGCCGATGGTCTTTAGTCCACTGCTCACTTTATGCCTCGAAATGGCTGACCGCTGACCAAAACAAGAACTGCTCCCTTTCCTGCCTGCAAGCGGACTGCGCTCTGTGACTCCAGAGGCCCCTCTGCAGACCCTTTTCCCAACCAAGCCTCTGCTGCTGCTGAGCTGCTCCTTGTCTGTTTGTCTGTCTTTCTTCCTCACTGACTTTTACAAAACTCATATACGGAACCTGAAAAACAGCCCCGTAGAAGCAGAGTTAGAATGAAGGTAGTGAAGGGCTGTGATAAAAGGGAAATGGCAGGATGATGGGGACAAGGAGTACACCATAATTTCATAGCATCTTCGCCTGGTGGTCAGATAGTCTTTGAAGAGAAGGAGAATGAGGGTTGGGCTAAATATTAACTCCATGCTTAACAAGCCCTGAAAATCTCGGAGCTCTGAAGCTGGACTTTAGGAGAGGCTTGAACGGGATCCTTCCTGCTTCTCCATGTTACAGTTTCCTGCCGTGTTTCTGTTTCTCGTCTCACCTCATTGCGCTTATGATGCTAAAATGCCTGAAAGTTTGACTTTTAGAAGGAGCATGCACCCCCTGTGTCAAACATGGGCTTGATTCTTCCTGGGCTACAATGTGAACTGTTACTAAGGCCGCTGTGGGGTGCTAAGGATAGCATAAAGTGAGAGCTGGTCCTGGGAAAACTCCCACATGGTAGGTTCCTGAGCGGTACCCAGAGTTCTGCAATCGACAAAAGACAAATGGTAGATGCCAACCAGGGCTGGGCAGTCAGAGCCACTTTCTCCCCCTCCCCCTGCTCTCTGTAGCTAACCCTGGGGTCAGCCTAGACCTTGGCCACCACCCTAACCTAGCTTGCTTGGGGGCCTTTTTTTTTTTTTTTTTTTTTTTTTTTTTTGTAGAGAGCAAACCTATCCTGGGAGGAAGTGTAGCCATCTGTCTTGCCACTACTGACCACATCCTTCTCTGCCAGGCACTCTGCAAAGTTCTTGATCTCAATTCTAGGCAGCAGGTTCCACTAGAAAGAGGAGAGGAGGGTCCATCTCTCTTCCTCCAAGTGGACAGGGGCAGGGGCACCATGCATCCTCTTGGAGCCCCTCTGTGTCCTGCCATCAAATTCCACATTGCCAGGAAATCACAGGGCCTATTTCCCACTTGCTTTTCACAATACTATTATTTACAAAGCAATTACAATACTATTCTTCTGGTCCTTGTTTGTTACCCCATCCTTTCCTGTAGCCCACCTTGGAGTTGGCATCTGGACCTCAGTGGAAAGGTAAGTTCTGCATAGAGTCCCTCGGCCCTTCCCCCTAAAGCCTGCTGACTCTTCTCCAATATCACAATCGCTGTCCACTGTGACAACTGGATCTCACAGCCCAGACCATGTCTGCCATTTGTCCAGAGTGGGGGTAGGGGTGCTAAGGAACTAGCAATAGAGGCGAGCTTATCCAAACCTTCTGGCCACCAGCTGTCACTTTGAATCCACCCTTAGGACCCTAAAGGGGAAACGTTCTTTGGGCATTTGTGCTAAGGACACAGCTATAAAAGCAAAGTGTCCAGCAGTTCACAGGAGCTCAGAGAGGCCCTGCCAGCCTTGTTTCCGGGTGCCAGCAGGCTGCCATCCCACCCTCCCCCCTTCCCTGTGGCCCATGAGCTAGGCAGCTGGTGTTTCCTCAATGATTAACCTGCTTCATTCTGCAGAGACCCTCCAAATTTCCTCACTGGCCTCTTAACTCTTGCCTTATTTCAAAGAGCAAGGACACCTTCCCAGGGATCATTTCTGCTGCCTGAACTGAGCCTCCTTGTGCTCTCTGTGTCTCAGGGCCAAGGAACCAGAGTCTCCACACAGGAAGTGAACCTCAAAGCACTCAGGGTCTTGCTGCGAAGGCTTTGTTTGCTTTGTAAATAATAATTATCATTCCATGGGTCTGCAAATAATCAAGGACAGGAAAAGAGAACATGTTGCAAAAACAGCTGGATTGAAGAAAAAAAAAAAACTAGGCAAAAGTATTTCTCTAGTCTTAATTAGAAAGCAGGATTTCAGGGATAAGATGTAACGGAGCCATGTGGTCATGTGGCCTTATGTGTGTAACCATGTGTGTGCCTGTGTATGCCGGTGTGTGCCTGCTTGTGTGTGTGTGTGTGTGTATTTGTACTTATGCTAGTCAACATACAAGGACTGAATTTACACATGTTCATGCACAGTGGTGTTTTACACAACTGTTGAATGTACATGATTTGTGTATCTCTGTTCAGTGTGGGGTGTCTTGTGGACATGTTTTGGGTTTGGAGGTAGGATGCTGGGGTCTCCATCTTAAGGCAGGAGAATAGAAGGGCTAGGACAGGCAGCTCCATAGGTTATCACAGGGAAGGTGGTGTCTTGAGAAGACTGGCACCTTTAGTTGGCCTGGACATCACTCAGCCAAGGGAGCATGCTCTGAAATGCCCTCTGTCAGGCCTGGGGGAGGCAGGTGCTATGTTGATGATGCATAGACGGTCGGGACCTTTGCCCCTCTCTTCCTTCTTGGCCTCTTGGAGTGAAGGCACATCTCTAGGTTTCTCGGTATTTCCCTTAAATACGTTTTTCCCAATAGCTCTCTATGTAGCTTTCTCAGCTCTGTTCCCAGTGCAAGCTGCCAGGTTAGACCAAGCCCCCAACTATCCAACACTTTACCCGAGGTGAAGGTGGAAACCTCTCACCTCTGGAAGACTTACATCAGCAGAAGATCTACACTTCTGGCCACCCCTGGGCTCCCCACCTTACCCTGGGGCTCATCCAAGCTGATCACCCGCAGGCATGGCTGTGGCACGAGGACACCCAGGTGATTCCCCAGGGCTCCTGAGCACTGGTTCTCAGTGAAGGTGGAGGGTGGAGACTGATTGAAAATAGTCTCACATCCTGAACATTCTCTGTTGTTACATGCAAATCAACATCGACCTTGAAAAGAAAACTGACATTTCATATTAATAATCAGGAAAACACACACGTCCTCCCACAACTCACCTGCAAAGACAAGGAAAGGCTACTTTTCCTCGGAGGTCCAGAAAGTAAAAGTGATTTGTGTTTCTAAGGCACAAGAGTCAGAAATCTTCCCACCCCACCCCATGCCCAGATTAGCTTGAATGGTGCAGACCCTCAGGGCACCTTGCTCAGGGGCCACAGACCCAGACCCCTTGATCATGGGACTTGGGTCCTCAGGCAGACGAAGAATCCAGCTGTGGGGGCAGCATAGGAAAGAAGATATGGAGCAGACACGGCCAGGAAGGCCTCCTGTAGGAAGAGCTCACTGGAAGCAGGTGTAGAACCTAGAGAGGTACTGAGGGAAGCCAGCTGTGTGTGGTGGCACACATCTGTAATCCCAGCACTGAGCAAGTGAAGGCGGTAGGACTCAGGCTCAAAGTCACCCTCAGTCCCACAGTGAGACCCTGTCTCAAAAGTAAATAATAATAAAAAAATCAAAGTGGAAACTAATCAATTCTTAAGGTGGTGAGAAAGTAAGCAGCATATGCAAAGGTCCTGTGGCAGGAGACCACATGGTAAACTTTGCAAAGATGCAGACAACGGAGGGGGGGAGGTGGAGAAGGGGGGCTGAAGACTGACTTGATTCAGAAAGGTCAGAAAGGAGGGAGGACTTCACCCCAGGAGGTGAGGGGAAGGGGCTTGAGGGAAACATTAAACCTTTTGATATCAGTATGAAATGTGATTGGGGAACTGTTCGTGTGTGTGTGTGTGTGTGTGTGTGTGTGTGTGTGTATGTGTGTGTGTGTGTGTTCGTGTGTATGTGTGTATGTGTGTCCCCACTAAAACTGTAAAAGTTCTGGGCTAGTCAGGGTAAGCTACAGGGAAAACCAGAGAGATTTGCAAAGCAAAGGACAAGAGCAGCTGGTGGCCAAACAAGGAACAGCCACCATGAGTGTGTGGCCACTTTGGTGCAATCAGCTGAAAAGCACAGTGAGAGTTAGGGGTGGGGTGTTCTGGGGCAGAACTGGTAGGAGCTCCCTAGGGGAGGAGGAGAAGGAGGAGGAGAGCAAGGAAAGCAGAGCTTCCCAGAAGGGAGAGGAAAGAGGCAGCAGGAAGGGCGGGGCAGGTATGAGAGAGAGGTCCTCCTATCACCCCTCACCAGTGTTTAAGATGGGAGCATCTCCCCTGAAGGTGAAGCATGGTAGACTTTCCTGTACCTCCTTCACTGACCACCTTTACCTTCTCTCTCTCCTGAAAACCACCACAGTGGCAGCAGATTGATGAGGCTTGAAAGTCCAAGAAACCAGCAAAAGCAAAAGCAAGGCCTTGAAATCTGGGAGAGCGTGAGCTTAGCACATACGGCAGAGAGAAGGGGCTAGAGGGATGGAAACAGCTGTGATGACATGGGAGAAGCCAACTCCTGAGCTTGTGCAGATGGGTGCTGATGGGTAGCTTCCCAAAACACCTTCAAGACCCATAGAGCTTTGGAGCCATGGGCTTGGCAAAAGAGTTGCTGCAGGAAAATACAGCAAGGCAGGGAACCAGTCATCCCTTCCCTGCTCCCAGACTGGCATCTCAGAGGGAGAGAACCAGAAGATTCTACCACCAGAGAACACGAATGAATGACCAAACCAAGGGATTGCAGTCTCTGATGATGTGGTTTCCCCGGCAGCAAGACCCACTGTACTCATCAGCTTCAAATAGTAGAGATGATCAATTTATGGAGAAAGCTTTGCTTTGGTTCATGGTTTTGGACTGTCAGCCTAGGATCATTTGGCTTTGTTATTTTTGGTAGCTCATCAGAGCAGGAAGCATGTGGAGAGGTAAAGGTGCTTGCTTACCTTAGATTGGCCAGGAAATGGAGGACAAGAGGGCCATGATCCCACCATCCCTATCAAGGGCCTACCCTCATTGACCCTACGGTCCCACTGGCCCCTTATCTTAAAGGCTCTACTACTTACTGATAGAGTAAACAGGAGGCTGTACCTTTAACGTGTGCACTTTGGGGAAAATTAAGGTTTAAAATTGGATGCCCTCTATCTGCCTAGAAGTGTAAAGGTGAACAGAGAGGCAGAAACCACCAGAGGTCATTCCAAACCTCCTGCTTGAAAGAGTTGACACAAAGAGGTGGCAGGGTAGTAGAGGAAAACAGGAAAAGTAACAGGCGGTGGGGTATTGGAGAACAAATAACAAGATGAAAGCCAGAGACATACATTGGAAGAGCGGGGCCAGAGAGAGTGACATCAACAAATCAAGAAGAGCTACAGGGAGAGCTGGGCATGGAGGGACACACCTGTCATCACAGCAGTTGGGAGGATGAGGCAGGAGGATCAGGCGTTCAGGTCAGCCTGACCTACATAGGGAGTTTGAGGCCAGCCTGGGCTACAGGAGACTTTGCCTTCAAAAGGCAAAGGATGCTAAAAGAAAGAAGAAAAGAGGGGAAGAAAGAAAGAAAGAAAGAAAGAAAGAAAGAAAGAAAGAAAGAAAGAGGAAGAGAGAAAGAGAGAGAAAATGCAAAGAAAAGAAATAAAAGAGAATAATGTTTTTGTGACATTTTTGTACATGTGTCTCTCCCCCAAATACTAGACAGGCAAGCAGACAGATGGCAAGGACCTATGTGTCATATATATGCATATATATATATATATATATATATATATATATATATATACATATGTATTACATATATGTACTGTTAATATATGTTCTTATATTAAATAGCTGAAATTTCAAAAGTGCTTCAGATAAAACTATTTCTATTTACTGCCTTATTTTCCTGATTTATTTGTTTTTTAAACAGGATCTCACTCTGTTGCTCAGGCTGGCCTAGAACTCACTTTGAAGCTTTGGCTTGTATCAAACATGTAGGGATCCTGCTGCTTCAATCTCTGAAGTGCTGAGCTAGAAGGTGTGGGCCACCACAGCTGCCAGTGATTCTAAGATAAGGAATTATATATCCCAGAAATTAGACCAAAATCATTAGACAATATTAGATACATATTTAGTTTTGTTTTGTTTTTGAGACAGGGTTTCTCTGTGTAGCTCTGGCTGTCCTATAACTAACTCACTCTGTAAACCAGGCTAGCCTTGAACTCAGATCTCTCAGCCACCTCCTCCCAAGTGCTGGGATTAAAGAAGTGTGCCACCACTGCTACCCAGCTTAATTATAAAACATTTTATAGACATACAAATACCCTAGGAATTAGATTAGAACCATAAAGAGGAAAACAAAGTTTTAGGATGAATACAGAAACTCGACATTACAGAAGGAAATGGAGGGTAAGAAGCCTGCCCTGAACAAAGGACTGACAACTCCACAGCAGTCATCAGAATGTTTCTGAGGGACAGAGTGTAGAACAACCTCAACAGCTTCCATCAAGAAGCCGAGGGCCAGGGCATGGCTCAGTCCATAAGTCACTGCCTCAAAAGCCTGGATGGAGTTTGATGCCCAGCACCCATGTGAAACAACAGAAACACTTCCACACACCTGTGATCCCAGAGCTAGAGCAGGTGAGGACAGGAGGGCCCCCAGGGCTCGACAGAGGCCTAGCCTAGCCTAATCCATGAACTTCAGGTTCAGTGACAGATCTTGTTCCAAAAAACAACTAAGGGAGACACTAAATGTTGACTTCTGACCTCCATGTGTACACTTAGATACACGTATACCAACATTAGAAAGACACTCAACTACACACACACACATACACACGCACACAAGGAGGAAGCACAAAACCTGTGCCAAGTCTAAGAATGATTTTCAATCTGGAATTTGATACCCAGCCAAACTATCAGCCTGCTCTGAGGGGATTAGAACTATGAGCTTAGGCCACACAAGAATTTTGAGAATTCACCTTTGTGTTCTCTCTCCTGGGAAGTCATTTGTAAAGGTGCATCAGAAAATGAGAGAATAACCATGGGCAGGGGAGGTTAAATAACAAAACAAATAAAAAAAAAACAACTCAAGCCTGGTGCCCAGGTGTGCTACCTGAGATAGAGTCCCAAGCTCGTTGGGCTATGCGGGACGTGCATAGATGACCGTCTCGTCCTCCTCCTCTTGACATCACTGGAAAGCTTGAAGGGTTCATGTCATCAGCTTCCTGTCTGAGCTGTTTCCACTGAGACTACAAGGCCACATTTACAAACCACATCAAAAACCACTGTGTCTTGGGAACAGGATAAACACTGTGGTTAACTGGGATGGAAGAACGGGAGAAAGGAGGCCTGATGATGAGGAAGGGTGTGGTGACATAGGAAGCCATTGGTGCCCTGGCTTGAGAGAGGGCTCTGGGGCAAAGGTCTCTTATTCTGTGACTGTGCTAGTTGAAACGTGTGAGATGACCCTCCACACCATCATTGATCATCAAATGATTACTTTGCATGATTAATGATAATGAAAGGATTGCTGAATAACGCAAGATATCTTCTTTTGAGCACCCTCGGTCACAGGCCACCCCACCCTTCTGTTCCTGCCTGCCTCAAGCTCTGCCATATGTGCCCACCTCTACCCACAGTAAGCGCTGCAGCTCCCTGGAGGCTTCAGAAGAGCCAAGTGTGGTTGGGCCAATCACAGGCCCCTTGGTTCACAAGCTGTGGTGGCCTTAGGGTCTTGCAGTTGCTAACAGCAGGCGTTAAGTCATAAACTAGAAAACAACTCAGGCCCACAAAATGGAGCACACTGCCCAAAGCCCCACCAGGTAGCGGGCTCCTCTCCATGACATGACACAAGTTTCCAGGACATCTGATGACCCCAACCTTAATTCACAGAGTGGTGCAGATTCCATTTAACCAGAGAGTAAGCATGCAGAGGGCTTCATGTCTCCAAGGGCACACACAGATGCTTAAAGATGAGTTAGGAAACCTTATCAGCCTTATGTTCCTCAGCTTTGACGGTTAGGCTGAGCAAGAGCAAATGAGTGGTTGTGCCCAGGAGAAGGAGGCCCAGCAGGTGGAAGCCCTGGCTGTGTCTCAAGGTGGACTCCCAGGCCTCACTCAGTCCCTCTGAGCAGACCATGAGCCCTTTGTCTAAAGCCCTGGTCCTTCAAGCACCGAGGTCTTGCAGCCTGCACTTTTCTTCTGGCTTCCTGGGAGAGCCTGAGATCCTGCTTTTTGCTATATTATCAAATTTTCATTTTCTGAGCTATCCTGCTTGGTCTACAGCAGAGAGCTTATTTAGAGTTTAGAATTTTCTCATCGTGACCACAAGTGGTGGCAACAGCGGCGTGCTTCCAGACTTGAGTCCCTTGGATGTCCACGTGTGGTTTCCTTCCACCCACGAGCCGCACGAGAAGCACCAATGCCGTGCCCCTCACTGGGATGCCCACAGGACACCAGCTGCGGTGGCCACCAGGGTAGAGCATCCTTTCAATGGCTGCCCCTTGTGAAGTCTCTTACCAGGAGGAAAAGCCATTTCTCTGATTTTTTTAAGTAGTTAAAATTTTAGCTTTCTTGAAACGATTACAAATTCACAGAAACTTACAGAGATAAGGACGCGGTCCAAAGGATCTGTCTGCCTTTCCCATTCACAATGTGTGTGAACACTTGTGTGTGTGTGAGTGTATGTGTGTGTAGAGTTAAGTGTGTGTCTGTGGTTCCAAGACTCTTACCACAGGTACGGGTTCAGATCACCACTGCAATGAAGACACAGAATTTGTGCTGAGGAGGTAGTCTGAATGGTAAAGGGCTTGCCTTGAGATTGTGAGGACCTGAGTTTGATCCCCTGAAGCCAAGTTTGAAAACACTGAATTTGCTGCTGTGTGTTTACAGTCTTAGTGCCAGGGGCATGGTGGTAGGGATGAGCAGGCCTTTTGCTGGGTATCACTGAACAGCTAGCTTAGCCTAAGCAACAAACTCTTGGCCAGTAAGAAACCTTGCCTCAAACACGGAGGTGGAGGCCCCTGGGAACGGCCTTTACCATCTGCATACATGAACACACGAACATACATACATAGGGACAGAACTATCTCTGGGTGCCGTGGGTCGCCCTGCATGGTCACACCCACTTGCTCACACCGTCAGACCCCAGTTCTAGGCCCTGGAAACCAGATTCTTCTCCCTGTATTATAAAAAATAAAAACTGCTGTTACAATGTGTGCTTGTCAGAAACTGACTTTTCCATGTAACATGGAATCCTCCCACTCCATCCAGGTTGTAGCGTATAGCTAGGAACCCGACTCTGCCATCGGGACCTGACTATATCATCAAGGGACCACTATTCACTTCACAGTTCTCCACTGGGAATGTCTTAGCTGTTTCCAGTTTGGGGTTTCAGTGTGATTAACCCTTTCAGTGGATGTCCCATGGGTTCCCCTGGGGTGAGTTTGGTTTTAGTTCCACGGGGTCTCCTGCCCTAGAGAGCAGTGGCCAGGTTGCTTGGTGTCAAAAGTATAGTTTTATACTTATTGTTTACTTTTAGGAAACTTCCCTGTTGTTTTCTAGAAAGTCTACACGACTTCCCATTCCCACTGGAGAAAGGTGGGTTCTCTGCTCCCTGTGCAGCCACTGGCCAGGCGCGTCCTGCGTTAGCTGTCCTCATGGGTCACCACTGGCCGGACAGCGTCCTGTTAGCTCTCCTCCTCACAGATCACTGGAGTTTTAGTTTTGGTCTCTCATGACCAGTCATGAATCTATTTCCATCCTTGTGACTCCTCTGCATTTCCTGCCCACATGTGATTTGAAGCTTCTTGATTTTTTTAAGTGATCTCTTTAGGTATTCTAGATACGAGTTCCTCATTAGATTCGTGGTTTGCAAATTCTCCTTTCAGTCTGTAGCTCAGCTGTCGACTGTCAAGCAGGGCTTTTCCTGCTGAGCAAACTTTCCCACTTTGATAAGGTCTGGTTCTTTGATATTTCTTTCTTTCAGAGATCAGCCTCTCTGACATATCGGATCACTGTTACCAGGTCTAGATCATAAAGACATGGTCCTATGGTGCTCATGAACGCATGAAAGCTGCGGCCTTCTTTGTATTAGCTTTTGTAAAAGCCATGAGGCTTAGGTCAAGATACATTTCTTAGGCCGAGCCTGTAGCTCAACTGGTAGAGTGCTTGCATTTCGAATGCATGAGGCCCTGGGTTCAATCCCCAATGGTGTATAAACACACATACACACACACACTCACACATACATGAATACACTCTCACTCACACATGGACACACACAACTGCTCAAAAACACATGCATAAAGTCTGACACACACACACACACACACACACACACACACACAAGCACATCACACACACAGAGCACATACCTGAAATCTCAGGACTCTGGAAGCAGGAAGACCAGAAGTTCAAGGTTGTGTACATAGTGAGTTTGACATCAACCTTGGCTACATGAGACTCTGTCCCCAAAACAAACAAAAATAAATCAACAAATGAGAACAACAATGTTTGTGTCTATATTCATGAGGGGAGTTAAGTGGCCTTTGTTCATACCAAATCTGTGTGATTTTGGAGTAAAGACAGTCCTTTCTTCATTAGGAAGTATCCCTGTCTCCTCCTTTTCCTGTTTTATAGGATTACTGTGAATTGTTTAGTATGTTTATATATATATATATAAACACTCCAGACATTGAGAATCTCTTTTTTATTCTCTTTTGCAAAGTTTTAATTCCATTTTCTTGATAGTTGTAAGGCTGTTAAGCATGTTTATGTCCTGTGGGGAGAGAGCTGGCTCCGTGGCAGCCGTCACTTATCAATAGACTGGTCCTTGTCACCAAGGTTGTAGAAGGTTATACCAGCACGGCTGTCCCAGGAGGCCACTCTCCCCCATCTCTGTTTTCTCAACTAATCAATATTTTTATTCTATTGATGTATTTCACTTTTCATAATTTCTGTTCCCTTTATTAGACCTTTCTTCCATTTATGGTCTCTGCTGTCATTCTTTTTCTACTGTTCTTGAAATCACAATTTACATTATTAAATTGGTTTGAGATCCCCCCCCCCCCCCCCCACACACACACACATTTTCCTCAGTTTCTTGAAAGGGTCTTTCTTGTTTTAAATAAATCCATGCATGGTTTCTAGCCACCTAACCCTGAAGGAACCTCCCACACATGTGTGTCTGTGTAAAGCTACTGAGTCTCCACGACCCTTTAACTGTCTGGGTAACCTAACTTTGGGTTCAGGATGGCAGAGGTGCCCCTAACCCACGGGGCTCAAAGACTTTGTGTGTCAGTCAAGAGTGGTGTAGAGGCGGAATACCGGGGTCACTGCAGGAGCTCAGCCTGCCCTCCCACCCTCGGAGGCAGGGGCCACTCAGAAGGACCCTGCGAGTTCCATCTGGATTCTTCTAAAGCAGCCTCCACTAGTCCTTGCTGAGAGACATGGGACACAGCAAGGTCCAGGGTCTGCCAAGGGCCTGCCTCCTTTCCTCCTGTTCCCCAGGGGAGCCAGCTGCTGTCCTCAGGGCTGTGACAAAAGTGACCTAAGGAAAAGGAGTTAGTCCATCGTGAAGGAGAAGGCACAAAGGCAGAAGTGTGAGGAAGCTGGTCGTGAGGAGCCTGCAGCCCGGAAGTGAGGAGTGAAGGTGCTGGTACTCAGTTCCTCTCTCCTTTTTTATTCCTTCCAGACCCCCAGCCCATGGGGTGGTGCTCCCCACATCTAGATGGGATTCCCCACTTCAAGTGGCCCAATCTAAGAAAAATCCCTCACAGACACATGCAAAGATGGTTGTAGATCGAGTCAACTTGGCCATGTTAACCACCACCCTGGGAGCTGGCTGTTCTCGGAAAAGGGGGCAGCCTACAGCCTTCCAGAGATGCCGCACTTTCCCGATGTAATCAACACAGATCCCGCAAACTGCAACGGGAGGGAAGCCTAACGAAGGTTCAAGGGCCAAAGGGAAACCACAGCTGGGCTCCTAGGCAGTTGTGCAATTCTGGCAAAATCAAGGACTCTCCCTGTGTTTCCTGTCTTAACCTGAAGCTGATCTCCCAGGGATGTTCTGAGGAAAGAGTAACCTCCCCCCCCCCCCCTGTGTGTGTGTGTGTGTGTGTGTGTGTGTGAAGGCCCACACAGGCACCAGGCTGGCCTTGGCTGCTGCTGGCTCCTCCTGCTTCATCAAAACCTCCGTTTGTCATCAGCGGCCGCCTTTGATGTTGGAAGAGGGAGGAAATTGACAATTCTCCATTCATCTCCACCCTCCTCGTCCCAACACCACCACAAACCAAATCACTTGGTGACCCAAAATAAGCAAACTTATTCCTAAACGTTGCAGCCGCTTGTTCAGAAGCCCAAGGACACAGCGGGAGCGTGCAAGAAACTAGTCTGGGCAAGAGACAGGCGCGTTTGTTCCTGACCGACCGACCCACCTTCGGTCCTGGGGCACCACGGGGCATTTCTGATGAATGACGCAGTCTGCCTCCTCTGGGAACTGTCTGCGCCAGCCAGCCCCCTTCCCCGTCACAGGCTTGGCACCTACCAGGTCAATTTGGGGGAGGGGGATTCATTGGACAGAAAGCACCCGGGCTGCTAAAGTCTGAGCTGCCTGGTTTTGATATTTACCTGAAGGCCCTCCAGAGACTTTCCAAGCCAAAAAAATGATGTCACTGTGCATGTAGTGGGTAGGAGCGGGAGTGAGGCAGAGGCGGAAGAATCCAGGCCATCCACACCCAAAGCGGGATCTTCTAGCGAGCGTCCCCTGGCACATGTGCATGCGCACAGGCCCTGGCTGGTGTCTCCGTTCCCTGTCTGCTGCCAACCCGCCTCTGAAAGTGTGGACTCGCTGCCAGCTGAAAGGCCCGCTCCCTGTGTCAGGGAAGTCAACCATTTCCCACCCCCGCCCCCACCCCAAGTCAGCGCAGCTGGGCGCCGGCGTCGCAGGGGGCCAGATGCCGCATCCCCGAGTGAAGGCTCCAGGCTGCTGCTCGCTGAAAAAGTTTAAACTCTGCTTTTGCTCCCCAGCCTTTCCTGTGCTAGTGCAATAGCTCCTTCCCTGCAGAATCCCTGGGAGGGGGCTATCCCCAGCGGAGCAGGCCGGGAGGAAGCGAGATTACGGTTCTGTGACAGTCCGCTTGCTCTCCCACTTACCGTGGTTTGTGTGGTTGAGTTCCCCTTTCCGAGCCTTATTTTCTCACTCTCAAACCGCTGTGATTCCTCTGTAGCTCACAAAAGGGTGTCTGAAGCAATCCAAGCCGCCCCCAACATCCCAGCTCATGGGGAGGGGGAGGAAAGTTAGATGGGAAGGTTTTGGAAGGGCAGGGCCGAAGAGGGGGTTGAGGAAGGGATAACTAATTTCAAGGATGTTTGAACAAGCCGTATAGAAACCTATTTCATAAGCTCCGTGTGTTTGTGTGTGTGTGTGTGTGTGTGTGTACATGTAAAGGAGTTTATCCTACATAGGGAAGATTATGCTCATCCGAGAAGCCATAGGTTGCCAAATAAAAAAGCCAGTGCCCCGTGTGGGATATCTCTCCTCAAGCTGTTGGCTAGGGGTCCCAAAATAATACAGGCTATTGCCGCTGCTCTTGTCCGTCTGCCCACCAGAACTTAGAGCATCAGAAATGCTCGGCGCACAGACATAAAGCAAATTGGGTGCGACCAGAGCTTCCTCCCTGCTGCCTAGCTCTCTTATGACAGGAAGGCTCTAAGCAGGGCGCAGGGCGCAGGGCTCTGAGTACAGGGTGTAGAGTGCAGGGCGCAGGGCGCAGGGCGCAGGGCTCTGGGTACAGTGTGCAGAGTGCAGGGTCCAGGGCGCAGGGCGCAGGGCGTAGGGTGCCTTATAAGTCTATGTGTGTGATCGCATCAGTAGTCTTACTTTGCTGTGAACCCTGTGAACTACAATAATGCCTGGCCTGGCGAGATAGGCCCGTGGATGGAATAACGGCACGACTGTTCCAGGCGTAACCAAATACTTCCCCCGATTTGATTTAAAAACCACTTCACAGGAGTAGCACATACATGGTACTGCAAATCTGGCCAAGATCCTCTGGTTAAAGGGCGCACAGGCCCCAGGGGTGAACCTACTGCTGCTGATTTTCCAAATGGACCTAAATATTAAACTGCCTTCTAAATTTAGATCTCCACACACATACACAGAATTAGTTACTGTCTCTCACTCAACCAATCACCTCATCCGCTGAGCTAAGATGACTGACCAATGCATTTTAGCTACCTCAGGCTGCATTTTTTTTTTTTTAATTTGGATGTGAGGATCTGAACTCAAATCCTCCTGTTTGCATGGCAAGTACTTTACTGACTGAGCCATTTTGACTTTTAATTTGTTTTTTATGATGGCCACGGAGACTGCGGTGGGATGGAGCCTTTCGGTTTCGTTTTCCATTTCTCTGGTGATCAAAGCTATTGGACATTTTAAAATATATTTGGAATCATGGGAGAAGCGCTCCAAGGCGTTAGTTCAAGAAGTGCTTTCTAGATGAGATCCCAAGCCTGTGTAAGCACGAGCAGAATAGGAGAAAGGTCCAGGTATGCAGGGGCAGAGAAGGGACGCTTGCTGTGCCCACCTCTAACGGAGGCACTGTAGGCAGTTGGTGGCTTCTGGAGGAGGGAGAGTTGGCTTTTGTTGAGGCTTTAGCTGCTGGTGGGTCAACCACATTCCAGTCCATAGCTCCATGGCTGGAAATTAGGGTGAATAGATTTTTTAAATATTTTAAAAAGAGGAAATGAAACTGGGGGATAGGGGATGCGGGATGGATCTTAGAAGAGTGAAGAGGGTGAATACGGCCAAAATTATTATATAAATTTCTCAAAAAATTAACAAAATGAGAACAAATACATACATATAAAAGATAGAAAGTGGCTGAAGAGACACCTAACACGTCCACATACACAAGCACACGTGTTCACATATTTTCACACACAAACACACAAATCACAAAAATAACATAAATGAATAAATAAATGCTGGTGAGAAAGTGGGGTCTGGTGACTTGCATAAGAATGGCCCCTATAGATTTATATATAAATCTGCTTTAGTCACCAGGGAGTGGCACTATTTGAAAAGATTAGAAGGATCCTTGGAGGTGGGCTTTAACGTTGCAAAGGCCCACGCCAAGCCCTGTGTCCCCCTCTCTGTCTTTGGATCTGGATGTAGCTTTCAAAGACTGCTCCAGCACCATGCCCGCTACCATGCTTCCTGTCGTGGTGATAATGAACTAACCCTCTGAAACTGCCAACAAGACCCCAGTTAAATGCTTTCTTTTATCAGAGTTGCCTTGGTCATGATGTCTCTTCACAGCAATAGAACAGTGGCTGAGACATGGGGAAAAGAGAATTCTTATGCATTTTTGGCAGGAATGTAAAGTAGTACAGATGCTATGGGGAAAACCTGAAAATAGATCTAGCCTGTGATTCAAGTGTCCTTCTTCTGGGACTATAGCCAAAGAAATCTCTGCATGACCATCCTGGCATCATGCAGAATATCAACAGCTCAGATGCCCAACAGCAGGTGAATGGACAAAAGATAACCATGGTGACCTTGACCATGGCCTCCCTCTCTCTCCTCTCTGCCTCGAGGGTTCTGGGATTGCATGAGTACACCACCATATTCATTTTACAAGGCCTTGGAAACGGAACCTAACACTCTACCAACTGAACCACACGCCCACCTCTGCCCTGACATTTAGATCAGCATACAGCCACTGAGGCACAGCTGCAGGCTGACCAGGTACTGGAGGGGATGGACACAGCACAGCCTAGAACATGGGAAAGTTCTGCCGTACTCCCATCGGAAACTCCAGGTCTACGAAGCCCTGCCTGCATGCCGCCGGCACACAGCTGTGCGCTGTCATCGCAGGGCGGAGACTTCAAGTCTGGGTTTCTCCACTGTGGAGCTAGTACATGTACATCTAAAGCAACTCAATTATGAAGCAAGGAACAGAATGAGAAGGCACCTGTCCACACCAGTAATAGTCTCACACCCTGACACAGGCCATATATATCACAAACACCACACACATAAACACACATCGCACACCATACCACACACTACCCCCACATCACATACAAACACATACTTCACACACCACATACACACACTCAGTCATTACTCTCCACAGACACACCACATACCACACACATGGCAAACACGCACATACACACCACACACGACAAACACACAGCACACACAAAGTCACTTCTCACACTCACACATGACATACTACACCAATCACCACACTCTCAACACACACACACACACACACCACATTACAGATGCACCGTGAAAGCCCACACTATTAAATCACTCCAGTGACACATTCTACCTCACACGCTCCACACTGCACAAACACCCACGTCTCACACACACAGATACGCTGTATATGAGTTATGTCTCTGAAGAATGTCGACTTCTTTCTGAAACACGGACTGTGAGTGGACCAGTTCCTGGAACTCCTGGCTGACCTCAAGGATGACGACAGGGGACAGAGTGGGAGTGTGGCGATGGGGACAAGGTGCCGCAGTCCCTCGGCGTTGGCAGATGGCTGTCGTGGAACGGCGTGGCAGTGAATCAAAGGCCCACTGTGGCTCCAAGTAGGGCTGTGACATGAAGGGCCACGTGGCATTCTGCAAGCCCACGGCCAGGTTGGACTATAAAGCCATCTCTCTCAAAATCTGTGGTGCAAGCCAGCAGAGGGGAAGTGGCTTGGGCTGTCTGTCAAATTGCAGAGTGACACAAGACACAAGTCCCCAGTATCGCCTCGAGAGAGCCCTTTTCTCCCATGGTGTCTATCTGTAAAATGTTCTGCTTTTTATCTGGGACCATCATGCCAACAGTCAGGGTTCCCCAGAAAAGCAGTCCAGTAGGATGTGTACGCGTATGCACCCACGTGTGACACAAACGCATCTTCCAGGAGGGACTGACCCGTGCGTGGAGGCAGTACGTCCAAACCCTGTGCAGTTAAGGCCCCAGCTGAAGTCTGAAGCCATACGCACCACTGCGGATAAGCCAAAGGCAGTTAGCCAGGGAGTGCTCTCTTCCAGGAGTGTCCTCTGAACAGCCTATTCATGCCCGAGGGGGTTGGAGAAAACCCCACACGGGCCAGCCATCTAACTCAGCAGTCAGATGTTGATCACACCCAAACACTCTGAGAAGCATGCTGAGAACGAGGCTCAGAGAGTGCCTGAGTACCCCAAGGCTCAGCCTGGGAGACACCGCATAATCAGACACCTGCTGACATCTCCATGGAAAATGCATCCTCATCTCCAGCCAGCACTGTGTGCTCAGCCCGCTCTCCTACACACTCACCTACACACGCTTGTCTAACTCCATCCTTCAGGAACGATTGCAGAATGAGGACTCCCTAACTCCCCTGTCCCTGCTGAGCTTCTGAACTGCTTTTCTCTCGGGGCAGCAATACACAAGGGAAGACTTCTAATCAACAAACCTGAAGTGAGAGCTGCTTCCCTTGGAAGATGCAGGCAGAGAAGCTTGTCTGTGGAGGATTCCAGGGGCCTGGAGACCCATTGTGAAAGCCGAGTGTCTGAGCTTTAAAGTCCAGATACAGAGCAGCAGAAGGGATAAGGTCCCCAGCACAGTAGACCGAGGAAAGACCTCCATCTCAGCAGAGAGAGCTAGAGCCTCCATCAGAACAGACAGGGGTAGGCATTGTATCACAGTGGATAAGGTGAGGCCATCATCAGGGAGAAGGAGGCCTGGGCAGCTGCTTCTGGCGGGGAATCTTTGAGGGAAAAGAGGCATCACTGAAAGACAGGTTTCAGCTGAGCATGCTGCAGCACACACCTGGAATCCCAGTGCGCTGGGAGGCAGAGACAGCGTGTATCACTGTGAGTTCGAGGCCAGCCTGGTCTACAGCGTGAGTCCAGACCAGCTAAAGCTACAGAGAGAGAGAGAGAGAGAGAGAGAGAGAGAGAGAGAGAGAAGACAGATTTTAGGGACACCTCGGGAATGCCGTTGGTGGAATCACTCTTGGAAAAGCCTGTCATTAGCAGTAGGCGCCCTGGTCCCTCTCAGTCTGTGAGAGTGAGTCTGAGGTCGGAAAAATTGTCACAGGGACTTGGGGCTACCCTCTTCTGTCAGGAGGATGGCTTTCCTGGGGAATGGAGGTGCAGATGCTGTGAAAATGACCCTCCACTGGCCATGGCAGTGATAGTTAGGGTCTCAGCCTTTTTGTGAGGTTAGACACTGGCCAAGGAGCTGCATTGTTACCCTGGCCACAGGAAGTGGCTATAGAAACAGCTACCGAAGCATCTTCAACTGCAGCCGCTTCTTCCTTCTTTAACGGGATGTTGTAGGAGTCACACACGCTGAGACACACTCCTTCCCATTGCACTTGGGGAGAGAAATAGCTTTTCCCCAGCGGTGTCTGAGACACTACACAAATTTGGAAGGCTAGGCAAGTGTGTCCAGAGCTCAGGGGGAATGGTGCTGCCACTGAGAAGCCAAGACAGGCAGAGCCCTGCAGCCCAGTCCAGGCAGGGCTCATGACCCTGAGGGCTTGTGTTTCTCACCAGGCAACAGAGAAGGCCAAGGCCAGCCAAGTCCTGCCTTTCCAAGTAAGCCGTGTCCTGCTCCAAATTCATCTTCTGTAGGCAAGAAAGCACATTTAAAAAGGTAACGGGGGCCTGGGAATTTATCCCCGCTCTGCTTCCTCCCCTCCTTTCTCCCGCCCCAAGCTGGTCTAGAGACCTTTTCCTTTGTAACTGACAGTTGTGCAATTCCCTTCCAAAGATTCTCATTTCTCCCTTTCTCCCAACATGGCCGGTGAGGCTTGCCCAGAGCACAGGAGCAGTCTAGGGTGTGATAGAGGTGGTTGAGCTAAGGCAGGCAAGACACAGGAACCAGGACCTGGCAGGCACAGGGGACTGGGGGCTGGGAGGGTCCCAGCCTTGTAGCTCTGAGAGGAATGGGGGCTGGGGCAGGAGTCCAGGGGTCCAGGGGGCTTGGCTTACCAGCTCAAACTGGTAGTCGGTTAATTTCAAGTTAGAGGTAGTAGTGTTAACACTAGTCATCTCGAGGGAAGTCATATTAATAAGGATGCCCCAAATCTTCTGGCCGTCTAGGTAGGCGTCTACCCAAGCCCAGCCCTGCACCCGGTTCGGAACCGGCAGCTGCTGTGTCCTGGAGCACGTAGAATTCGAGGGACAGACGCAGGATCCTGGGGTCAGGGTCCGGGTTGTGTGTGTGTGTGTGGGGGGGGGTCAGGGTCCGGTGTGTGTGTGTGTGTATGTGTGGGAGGAAGGGAGGGTGATCGGTGGAGGAGTAGGGGCAGAGGAAACCCAGAGAGCCGAAGAGCCCCAGCTGGGGTCCGGGGTCGGGACAGCGCGGGTGCAGCAGACTGGCAGAGAGGCTGGGCGGGGCCGTGGCCCGGGGCGGGGACGTGGCTGGGGACCGTGGTGCAGCCGGGACCAGCCGGCTGAAGCTCTGGCTTGGGGTAGGGGCGCCGGGAGGCGGGGTGGCTCCGGGCCCCGCCCCGGAGGGCCGTTGCAAAAGTTTGCCCTTCGGATCCTTTTGGGCAGAGTCTGGGCGGACGAGTTCAGGGTCAGGCGGCGAGACCCGGGTGCTGAGCGAGGTGGCTGGACGAGCCGAGTCGGAGAGACCCGAGGCCACGAGTGAGCGACTCCGGAGCCCCGAGCCTGCAGTCTCAGCTGAGACCCGGCAGCATGCAGCCAGCCCAGGCGCGCCCTAAGGACCGAGGTGAGCCGCGGGACCCGGACCGAGTATCGCAAACCTGAGCCGCTGGGAGGGGTCCACCAGGACCACTTTTTGGATAATATTCCAACCAAGTCGGGGCACTACAGTGACCTGGACTCGCGAATGCCTCGCATCCGCACCTCCTCCCCTTTTCCAGCTATTCGCCGTGGGGACATAGCCGCCTCCCAGGGCTGGTGGAGAGGTACAGGATTCTTTTAAATTACAACCAGGGCTTTTAAAAGGTAAACCCTGCGCGGAGAGGCGGGCTCTCCCAGCGAAAATTCCTTGCTTCTCTTGGCTAATGAAGTTATATATCCTCGTGAAAAGAAAACCCGGAGCTGGGGGTGGCTGTGGCTTTCCCGCTGCGGGAAAGAAAAATCTCTCTTTTAAGTTGTATTAGCTGCAAAATTCCAGTTTTCCTAGCATTTCTCAAACTAGGCAATTAAGGATGCCAGGCCTGGAGCTGGAAGACAAAAATGTCTCAATGCAATAATGAGGCTCCCAGGGAAAATCGGTATGTAGGTTCTTAACTGAGAGAGAAGAGAGGGAAGGGTGGCCGTTTGCCCTGTCTGTGCACGGACAGACTCTGTCTCTCTGGCCTTGGATATTCTGATTCCATATTCCTTGTATTCAGATGTAAGAGGGGTTTCTTACCAGCTGTTTAAACGGAAGGCTTTGCTCTGAACACCACAGAAAGAGATGTGTGACATCCTGAATGAGAGGAAGGGGGTCTCCTTCCCTGTAATCCCCCACCCCAAATCTCCAGAGTCACTCATTGTTCTAAAATCTGCAGTCAGAAGTCTCCAGTATTGCCTATCAACACTTACAAAAATTGGCTCTCAAAGTTCCGTCCTTCACAGGTGAGAACCAGGCAGACAGGGTCAAGAAACTGTAATTCCTAGAAAGTGGAGTAAAGAGTTTCCTATTGCAGGTCAGTGGCTGGCAAGTTGTGGTGGCGGTAGTGGTGAGGATGCTATATGTGGGGTGTGTGTGTGTGTGTGTGTGTGTGTGTGTGTGTGAGAGAGAGAGAGAGAGAGAGAGAGAGAGAGAGAGTTAGTATTGTGTTGCCATAGACCTCTGCAGAGCAGCAGATGCTCACATCTGGCCAGCGTGATTCCGTCCACATACACCAGAGAGCCCACCTGCAGAGCCCACTCCCAGGAAGCCCCCTACCACTCTATGGGAAGAATGATGTCATAACCACTTACTGGCCTGATGACCTGCTTCCCATGAGTCAGGAACTAGTCCTTCTTCTGGCAAGCCTGAAACTTTGTTCCACAGAACTCTTCCCCAACGCCTACAGGTTATGGGTGTATTTTTGTTAAAAGAATAATAAAAATTTGAATGTCATAATTTTTAAAATGTTGACGTTCCCTTGTGGTAGTTGAACCCCCCCCCCTTTTTTCATCAAAGGCTAAGAGGCCACTCTTAGACAAGGTGTTTGTGTCACCCGGGATGTGGTGCTGCCATTCCCTGAATCTTAGCATCATGTCTGTGTTCACAATTCCGTGTTTATCAATTGTGGATCTATGCTATTGTATTCCAAAAGATTTTTTCACAAGTGCTTGGAAGGGGCTCCCAGCAGCCTGACTGTGTCCTTTAATTGGCTGCTATGCTCCTGTCTTTATCTAAACATTCCACCAAGCTCCCAGGCTGGCATTGGAATGCCAGTAGCTACAAGCAATTAGGCTGTAAAGACACTGAGAGCTCTTAGCACCTCCTAGTTAAGGGGCTTTCGACAAGTAGTGCCCCCTCCCATAAAACCTTATCCCTGAAGGGGTGGGCTGGGACAGATGCCTCTCATCCAGCCTCGCCAGGCTCTGCACTGAGAACCTCAGTTTCCCCCTGTGTTCATTCAGAAGTCACAGGCCACGTGGGGACTAGATGTGACATATAGAGTGACCAGGATGCACTTCCTGGGCACCTCATGTTTGCACATGTCCTCAACTTCCCGACGGAAGCTATTTCCACACATCTACATTTGTTTTCTGGAAAGCTTGGCCTTAAGTTGATCCCCTGCCCTTGCCGGGAACAAGCACCATAGGGAGAATTTGAAAAGACTGACTTGCAGGCAAAGGAGAGAAAAAAAAAATACAGCTCTTGCCCCATAATCCACAGACTTCCAACAGACAAGTCTGATGCTTGGGATGGTCATCCGGCATCCAGTGTTCTCGGGACATGGCCTCCATATATGGGGTTTCTTGGACCACATCCGAATTCATACATCATCTTGCTAAGGAGAAGGACAAGTATAGCAGACAGCAGGACCTGGAAAGCCCCACCACGCAGAGGGACTTGTAGCCATGCTTGAAGGAAAAAAGTGGGAAAGCCTTCAGCTGCTTTCATCAGTAACCTTTGTCTTCACTGATGAGCCTGGCTCAGCACACCCAGGGCATGAAACTCTGTGAATGAGGCCTCCACTCTGCCCTGAACTGTCTCTGGAGGCACAGTGAGGTCCAGCCAGGAAACCAGAGCGAAGGGACTCATTAGCAAAGGAACTTTCCAGGAGTGGGAGCTAGGAACTGGCTATTTCATTTCACGGTTCTTTTAAATGAAAAAGAAAACAAAACAAACTCTGGCTTTCTAAGAAATGTTGCCACTGTCAAATGCCGAAAGCTGTAGTTCTCTTTGGAGGATGGGGTCACTGATGCCTCTGCATGCCTGTGAAAGAATGGAGTCCTTCCTCTGACCAAGAGAGTTTTCGCTGAGATTTTTGAGAAAGGGAGAAGGGGGGGGAGGGAGAAAAGAATAAAAGAGGAGAGGAAGGGAGCACACTAGACGACGGGATATTCTCCCTCCTCTTCCTTCTTTTTATAGTTTGTTTACTTTTTAATCTGACATATGGAGAAAGTGAGTCGCTAGCAGGGAAGGCACATCTGGAATCCATCGGACCCCTCTCCCAGGCTCGCATGCCCCAAGGGAAGCTGCTTTTGGATCGGCTGGGGGCGGGGCGGGCACGCCTAATACTGGAGGGGGCTCACCCACCATGGGGCCATCTGCTTAGGGCCTCTCCTTCCTTCTTGGCAAAAAGAAAACATGCTTGGTGTCAGAGTGCTTCAAGGAAAGCCGCGTGACCCCAGAGTCCTGGGGCCGAAGCTGGAAGCTGGAAGACTCAGTTGACAGGGATGAGGACAGCTCAGATGTGAGCAGTTGCTCCAATTAAACAGAGGGACCAAGGACTCCAGTTCAGTCCCCACTGGATCAGAGGGGGACAGAAGCGGGGAGTGAGGAGGGCTGGGGTGTCAGAGTGCTTGCTAGTGCAAACCTTGGGAGTGCTGGTGAACACAGGCAAGGGGCGGCCTACAAACCTGTGCTGGGAAACCAGTGCCATTGAGGGAGCCCTCTGCCCTAGAGCCCAGTAGGACCTGTCTATCCTGGGATTTTGGAAGACACACAGACTAGTCGGTGTGTGACCACAACCTCGACAACAGATTTCTTAAAAAAAAATCCCATGTGCATGTGTGCGCGCGTGTGCATGCGTGTGTGTGTGTGTGTGTGTGTGTGTGTGCGTGCATGTGTGTGTGTGTGTGTGTGTGTGCACCCACTCGTGCCCTCAAGCATGTGTGTGGCTGTGCACATGTTCACCTATGCTGACCTGTGTTTGGAGATCAGAGGACAGCCTCAGGCGTCAGTCCTTGCCTCAGGCGTCAGTCCTTGCCTCCCATCTTGTTTGAGGCAGGGTCTCTTGTTCACTATTTTGTACACCAGGCTAACTGGCTAATCTAGGGATTCTCCTGCCTCTGCCTCCCACGTTGTGGGGGAGTATTGGGATTACAGAAGGGCACTGTCGCGCCTGGCACTGGGGACTCCACACACACTGAGTCCTAGGCTCTCAGCCCCTGAAGAAGGGACTTTACACCCCTATCATCTCCCAGGCCCAAGGGCTTCCACTCATTCCAGAGGAAGTGGATCAGCAGTCCAACTCACACTGTCATTGCCAGCCACAGACCCCATCCTTTCTCCAAAGCACAATGCAAACTGCCTGCTGAATCCACCTTGCCTTCGGTAGGGATACCTTGACCCTACCAAAGCCCATTTTACAGGCCTATCTGGACAGCTATCTGTCAGAAAGACCTGCGCTTCTGGGTCATGGTTACAGCCAACCCTAGACCCCAGGGGCCCCCTAGAAACCAAAGGGGGCCTGCAAAGATTTGGGCAACTGTTCACCAAAAGGACGTGTGAGAAAGGAGACTTGGCCATGGGAAAAATTGTCCTCGTTGGTAAAGCAGACCTGTAGATGGGGTGTGTAGACACACACGGATTAAGAGCAAGCAGGATTTGGTTGCATCCACAGACTTGGTTCACGTGAGGATCCCGTGGAGGGAGACATGTCGATGTGGCGAATCACATGGGTTCATTCATATACTAAAAGAAACAGCATGAATTCACTCGGGGTGAGAAACCCAGACACTGGTCACACTGGATGATGGCAGTGGCCAGCAGAGACCTCTTGTGGCCTGTTGCTGATCTGAGCGTTGGTCCCAAGAGTGTTCTGGTTGTTTGTGTGGCGGGCTGACTTCCTGGTGCACTCACTGCTTGAAGCACTGAAACCCACACCTAACCCTATGCAGAGCTCCCTGGTGCCCACGGCTCAGGCTGCTTCCTTTTGATCTGTGAGTGGCACCCCTTCCGCATGGAGGGAAGAACTGCTGTGACCTACTTCTGACCATGCACAGTGATGTGTGCGTGTATCCGAAATCAATCTGGTGTTTAGCCCAGGACTTAGCCCCCAGGATGTGGTCAGCTTCATAATCTCAATGAACCAGAGAATATATATATATGTGTGTGTGTGTGTGTGTGTGTCCCAGAGAGCCAGACAGCTTCAAGTTGAAAACACCTGAGGATCAGAGAATCGTATCCAACAAAAGATGCTCTAGAAAATCTCCACTGCTTGAGAGACGAGCTTTAGCTAAGGGGAACCATAGTCCGGGCTTTAGTGGCAAAGTAGGCTAGCCTGGAGGCCCTTGGCCTCCGCAAGTCCTGGCACGTCTACTATTATTTTTATTGTGGTTATTTAATTGCTAGGCATTTGTTTTTACTGTTGGCTTGTTTTTCTTTCACTCTGCTCGAGCTCTATGCAGGAAGAAAAAGATAATGCTTTTCAGAGATCCCTGTCTTTCTTTGACTTCTGTTTCTCCCAGAGCAGTGTTCTCACCCTTCTTCACGATGCCGCCCTTTAGGGCGGTTCCTCAAGTTGTGGTGATTCCTCCAATCATGAAGTTATTTTCGTTGCTACTTCATAACTGTAATTTTGCAACTATTATGTATTGTAACAAAGATCTTTGGAGTTTGCCAAAGGGGTCGCAGCCCACAGGTTGAGAACAGCTGTCCTAGCGGGAGTCTGGATCCGCCTAATTTACAGGGACTCTCTCCCCTTCCACTCATGCTTGAGGCAAAAGTCCAAACTTTCTGGGAAGCGATAAGGTGTGTCAGGTGCTGTGGGAGTTTGGGAAAGCACGACACTAGAAACAACCTGAGTCAGTGTAAGAATGCCCAAGGGCTGGGGGCGATGGCTCAGCCGGTATAGGGCACGCCTCTCAAGTGTGAGGACCGGAGTTCAGAACTCAGGTGAAAAAGCAGGGTGCAGCGGTGCATGCTTGCAGTCCCAGTGCTGGGGAGGCAGAGACAGGAGGATTCTAGGGGCCTGCTGGCCAGCCAGTCAAGTCTACTACATAAGTTCCAGGCCAGTGAGAGACTCTGCCTCGGAAACTAACAAACAGAAAGCACAACAACCATAACAAACAGACTCCGGGTAGACAGCATCTGAGCGACACCACCCGAGAGTGACCTCGGCTTCCACACAGACACATGTGCACACAAAGGCTAATCTAACATTATTCATCTTCCCTAGAATGAGAAACCTGGAGCTGAACCTCAGTTTTCACCTGTGTTGTGAGCTGGGGTGTCAGATGTTGTTCGTTTCCGGGACAGAAACCTTTGATGGCAGAGCAGTAGCCCAGTGATATTTGAAAACCATCCAGGGTGTTTCGGTGTTGTGGGTGGCACAGCTAGTCACATGGCAAGGACAGAGAATAGTGTGGGATGGTTCCTCCAACATCTGTAGGAACTGGCAGGTCCACTATGTAAGTGGGCAAGGCCTCTGGCCAGCTGCTGGGACAGGAGACAGCACCCACAGGACAGGAGGCTGGTCATGATGACCTTTCCCACCGTCAGTGTCTAATCTTGACTTAGAATCGGCACGGAAGCACATCCGGGCACGTCTACCCTCCAGATCAGGTTAGCTGAAACGTGGGTGCAGCACCGTTCCGAAGACTGAGGCGCTGGACGGAGTAAACGAACCGAGAATGCCCGCTGAGCGCCAGCATTCGCCTCTCTGCTTCCTGACTGTGGCTGTCGTGTGACCAGCCGCGCAGGCCCCTGCTGCCATGCCTCCTCCACCATGGCAGACTGTACCCCTGAACTGTGAGCCAAATAAACCCCTCCTGCCCTAAGTTGCTTTTGACAAGTAGGTTGTTGCTTCTCAGAAAATTGTGGCTGCTTATAGCTTCTAGTCTTGAAGTGAGAGCTTTCGCAATGTTTTTCTTAAAGTGATGGCATCCTTGAGGAAAGGTCATGTGTATGTTGGGGGGGTGGGTGGGAGCGGGCCTGGCCCTAGAAGATACCACAGGGTGAGTGAAGTGTGAATTAGGGTTTGACAGACAGACAAGATTTAAACAAACACCAGGAGGGGTGGGCTGGGGGGCAGGGGTACCTCAGTTAGCAGAGTGTTTGCTCAGCAGTTGAGAGTCTCTGAGCCCAGTGCCCAGCACTGTATAAAACAGAGCATGGCGGATCACACTCGTAATCCCAGCACTTAGGAGGCAAAGAGGCAGGAGGGTCAGAAGTTCAAGGTCATCATAGCAACTTCCAGGTCAGGCTAGGTCACATGATATCCTCTGTCGTCATCAATGACAACAATAATCAGGTTGGATAAGAGTAGAAAGGATTTTCAGAATTGTCCTGCCTGCCTCAGGGAACCTTCAGAAGCTCAGTGAGGAGCCTGGTTGGGTGTGAGAAGGGGCTTTAACGGATGACAGGGGTCCTGAGCTGTGAGCCCTCTCTGTGACACTTCAGCCTCAGAGCCACTCTTTGAAGTTAGAAGGAGGCAGGGGAAAGGCTCTGCCAGCCAGCGGCATTAAGCTGACCTTTGCTCGGGCCCTCTGTGATCCCAGGCAACTTATAGATGGACTGGGCCAGGGGCAGTTCCAGGTACAATGCAGACATTAGCTCAGACAGTTCCTGGGGATTCCAGAACAACAGGTGCCTCTGGGGGCCAGGAGACTAGAAGATGTCTCTCCCAGGAAGCCAGGGGTCTCTTTCCAACATCACCAATGCTAAGGCCTCCCGAGAAAGGGCTGGCACAGTGCCCACTGCTATCAGAGGGTCACAGCGAGGCGCAGGCCCTTCTGGAATCACTTCTTCTTCTCAGCCCTGTGGCACCACCTACAGAGGGGACCCTGGAATCCTTCAGGGATTAAAGTCACTCCTGACCCATGGAAGAAGCTCCTGGTGGTGGCTAAGGCCCTGCTGTGTTGGTCCATATGTCTAGGAGCCAGATCGGAACCGGCGGCTAAACACCGAATAAACCCTAACCAGGTACTCAAGGCAGGGCTGTGTCCAATTCACCTCACCGGGACCTCATTAGATATTTAAGAATCCAGTAACTTTGATTTCAAATCAGTGAGTCTAGAGAGGGGATTGGGAGGAGCAGACAGAGATTAGACACTCACAGCTGGACAGAGGAATCAGTTCTAGAGTTGTGCAGCGTGGGGAGTTGGCTTGGTTCTCACCATGAGGAATTTAAACTTGCAAATGCTTAAGGAGGTGAGAATGCTAGTGGCTTTGATTGTTACTGATGTAGGCACCCAGCACCACCACACCCCACCATTGAGGAGGCACAATTTGGCGTGTCAACTACAAATAAAACATAAATGGTAAACCCATGAAACTCAGGCACCGCCCTCACAGCTGCTCTGTGGAGCTTCAGAATCACGGGGGTGGATGGAGATGAGCGGTAAGCCAGTTCAACACATCGTGGCTGCAGGGGTGAGCGTCAGGCTTAGTCACACACCGGTGCAAGCATTTGTACCACACACACATGCACACGCTCTGGCTCTCTCTCTCTCACACACACACCGCAATCCCTCTTCGTCCTTTCTTCTATTCCCAGCACTATGAATATGCTAGTTCACACTCGCAGCCCAGACCTCTGTATTTCAAGCTGCACTCCAAGTTCATGTAACTTCCCTCCTTTTTTCCTTTCTTCCTTTAACCTCAGCAGCAGCTGCTTCCGGGGCAGTTGGCATTCCTCCCTCCCCTGCTCTGCTCGGTGCAGTGGCCCAGGGTTCTTGCACAGCCTCAGGCTGCTCTTCCGGCCCCCCCTGGGTAGTCAGGCTGTAGGGCTCTCTGCCAGGTGGGCCAAAGGCCCATCCAAACCCCAGGGGAATGGGTCCAAGGAAGTATGGGGTGCTTCCCAGGTGTCCGTCAAAACCCCGGAAGTCCCTCAGACACCATTCCCTCTGCTATGCGTCCTGATTTTTCTATCCCCTTCCTTCCTTTCTTCCTCTCCTTCCTTCCTTCTCCTGCCTTCCCTCCCTTTTTCTCATCCTGAGAAAAGTCTGATTTCCTCTGCGGCTGGATTTACCAGCTCCCACGTGGTGGGTGAAAACTAACCCAGTATTTCCTGGAGATTTCCAAGCGAAAGCTTGCTCGAGTCTGACCTGACGTGACTTACAGATTCGCACTTTGAGGTTTCTTCTCTGGCAGCTCCAGGCCTCTACCAGCATTCCCTAATCTTAGAGACTTGACTGTGTTCCAAGCCCTCCCTGCACACCAGCCCTCCACACGCGTTAGCTCGACACTGAGGAGCAGCTAAAGGTGACCACATGATCCAAAACTCCCTCTGCTTTCATCTCGTTAACAGAGCCTACTTTCAACCTTCTTGCTGGAGCCAGGCCTGCACGCCTGCCGGAACCCACCACCACTATGCCAATTGTTCCCTGAAATGAACGTTCCTGGCGCGCCCTCTCGTGGACTGTTGAGGTAACCATCTAGCTGGAGGAAGTCATGGCAACCACGCATGCGCAGGGCCAGCAGCCGGTCTTGGGGAATGATACTCTCCGGGAACATTACGATTACGTGGGGAAGCTGGCAGGCAGGCTGCGGGACCCCCCTGAGGGAGGCACCCTCATCACCACCATCCTCTTCTTGGTCACCTGTAGCTTCATCGTCTTGGAGAACCTGATGGTTTTGATTGCCATCTGGAAAAACAATAAATTTCACAACCGCATGTACTTTTTCATCGGCAACCTGGCTCTCTGCGACCTGCTGGCCGGGATAGCCTACAAGGTCAACATCCTGATGTCCGGCCGGAAAACGTTCAGCCTGTCCCCGACGGTGTGGTTCCTCAGGGAGGGCAGTATGTTCGTAGCCCTGGGCGCGTCCACCTGTAGCTTATTGGCCATCGCCATCGAGCGGCACCTGACCATGATCAAGATGAGGCCGTATGATGCCAACAAGAAGCACCGCGTGTTCCTTCTGATTGGGATGTGCTGGCTCATCGCCTTCTCGCTGGGCGCCCTGCCCATCCTGGGCTGGAACTGCCTGGAGAACTTTCCTGACTGCTCTACCATCTTGCCCCTCTACTCCAAGAAGTACATTGCCTTCCTCATCAGCATCTTCACAGCCATTCTGGTGACCATCGTCATTCTGTACGCTCGAATCTACTTCCTGGTCAAGTCCAGCAGCCGCCGCGTGGCCAGCCACAACTCTGAGAGGTCCATGGCCTTGCTTCGGACCGTGGTGATTGTGGTGGGCGTGTTCATCGCCTGCTGGTCCCCCCTCTTCATCCTCTTTCTTATCGACGTGGCCTGCAGGGTGAAGGAGTGCTCCATCCTGTTCAAGAGTCAGTGGTTCATCATGCTGGCCGTCCTCAACTCGGCCATGAACCCTGTCATCTACACGCTGGCCAGCAAAGAGATGCGGCGGGCCTTCTTTCGGCTGGTGTGCGGCTGTCTGGTCAAGGGCAAGGGGACTCAGGCCTCGCCCATGCAGCCTGCCCTGGACCCCAGCAGAAGTAAATCGAGCTCCAGTAACAGCCACTCTCCAAAGGTCAAGGGAGACCTGCCCCACGGGGCCACCTCGTCCTGCAGCGTTGACAAAAACAGATCGCTTCACAATGGGGCGCCCTGCAAGTGATTGTCTCCACAGGGCAGGCTCTGCACCTATTTATTGCATGCATTACTCCCACGTGGGGCCTTGGAGACCTTGACTTTGGAGGTCCGCTTGACGTGGCCAGACAGTGTGGGCGTCTCCTGGGGAGGGCACCCAGGGAATCACCAACACGTTTCAGCCCAGGCTTGGACATGCCTTATCGGTTGCATGCTCCATCCTTCCGAATGTACAGAGCTGCTGACATCATCCGCTGCCTTCCGCTGCCACTTCCGGTCCAGGAGGAGGGCAGGCCGTGCCGGCGTGTCTTGGGATGGTGTCTCGTTATTTTCACACTACATTTATTCTTTCATAGAATGGGTGCTCGTGTATGTGTTTGTCTGTTGCTGTGTTGCACGGGGTGCGTGTACCCCAGGTTTTCCTAGGTGGAGCCCTCGAGAAGTGTCAGCCCTCCACACGTTATGTAACTGTTTCTCCAAACTTGCCCACCCCGCTGTGCCAGGCTCAAGATCACCATGTGGTGAGGTGATTCCCCTTTTCCAGTGCCGGTGCCCTGGTGTTTTAGATCATAGCCGTGAAAGGGTTACTAAAGTCCTGTTGTCTCAAAAGCCTCACCCAAGAGCAGTCCAGGCATGTGGGTCCGACCCTCACGTCCCTGTGTCTCTCTTAAGCCACCCGAGAGCCAAATGATGTGGTAATTCAGGCATTTTCTGAAAATCACAGAAAAGCCAGCCAGGATCTCTTGGAATCCGGTAGATCACTAACGAAGGTGCCGCCCACACGGTGAGGCAGGGTGTTCTCCACCGTGGATCACCGTTCCGAGGGACTGGAGTCCACCTGCTGCACGAGGGAGTTCGAGCGGTGAAATTTCCATCAGCCTTACTAGATCAGGCTGAGGTGATCCTATCCAGAGGAACGCAATGCCCACCATCCCCTTTGCTGTCACTGACAAGGAGCTGGAGCTATCAGAAAAGCCTCTCAACTCCCTCAACGTAGACCCTGACCAGGACCATTCAGTGAGAGGACTCCGCCAGGCTAGGGAGCATGATGTCCATCCCCATTCCCTTCCGATGGACGTTCTGCTTCCCACCGCCTGGACCTGCTTTCATCTGTCACCTTGTAAAAGAAAAGCTCAGAAGACACCCCTGAACATCCCCTCCACAGGGCTCCCTCCGCCCACGGCACACACAGATGGAAAGGGGGTGTGTTGGGGGAGTGGCCAGCTCCCAGAGAAGCCTTCAGAGGGACTCACTTGGGGGAACTTCATCCCAGAGCTCCCCATAAGGTGATTAGCATCTGAGACCATTGCCTTGTGAACCCTGCAAGGCAGCCTTTACACGCCGGGGACCTTTCAAAAGCTGAATTCACTCTTGGTAGTTACATAAGCATTGGTTCTGGCTTAGGGACATTTCATGGGTTCTAGGTAACCTCGGGCTGACTGATTAAAGACTTTGCTCATGTCACTCTTGATGAACATAGCACACTGCTGAGGTGTTCTGCTGGGCATTGCTCTGCTCTTTTCTCTACATCACTGAGAAAATAACTTATTTGCTTGTTGCAGGGCACAGACAAAAACCCAAAGCAGTCCTGGGAAAGGGAAGCATGAAGGTGCAGGCTTAAGGAAAAATAAATAAATAACAGTTACGTGGGTAGGGGAGTTGAGGTGGGAAACAAAGGGCTTGAGGAAGTGCTCTTCCGTACTTGAAATGCTCCGGGCCGTGGATCTGGCCCCAGAGCATTAAGTAATACATGACACGTGACCCCGACTTTGTGAAATCTTGTGTCTGCTTCCTTCAGCAGCCATTGTGGGGAGCCATGCCCACCATTCCCACCAGGAGGCTACATTTGTGGCACGGCAGACTGTCAAGGAACTGAAATTAAAAACACACTAAAACCTAACCATGCTCACCTGACACCTGCAAAACTGACCAATCACCCATGATGCCAGTGCACATGTCTTAACTAGCCATCCAAACAGTGTTTAGACATAAGGTGTGCCCAAGCCCTCACCCTAAAGGTCAGAAACAAGTGACTTGACACCAGAGAACCTGAGGCCCACCTTTACAGCCTGCAGGTTCTGTGTGTTAATAGTAAATAAAACCAAAAGCCTTCCTATAAACTCCTTCTAGAGGTCTGTGGGGCAGATTGTCCTGCTATTTTTCAGTAGAAAAATACTCGGGGGGTACAGGGGTTGGTCTTGCTTCTCTCCTGGTACCTGGTCTCACAGGATTCAGGACCACATTTTGAAACCCTTTAACCCTTTATCCCCCAGCTCCATCTTGTAGATGGTGTTAGAATGAAGCTTTAGTGTACTGGATGCTGCTGACGCCAGTCTGGGTAGATACTGTTTTACTGTTGTTGGTTGTGGTGGCGGTGAGTGTGTGTGTGTGCACATTTGTGCATTACTGAGTATGCAGGGAGAGAGGCCCGACGTTGCTCTCCACCTTACTTTTTGGGAGAGAGTCTCTCACTGAAACTGAAGCTGCCTGTTTCGGCTAGACTGAACGGCCAGCAAGCCCGCAGGATCAGCCTTTCTCTTGCTGGCATTACCGGCAAAATGGCCATGTGTGGCTTTTACGTAGATGCAGGCCATCCCCCACAAAGCCATTTCCCAGCCAGATCCTAGGTTTCGAAGAACGGCGATAGCCCCTTGTAGGGAAGAAATCATAAAAGTTATAAAATAAAAACGTAGTACAACCAGAGACTGGGCTCGGCTTGCTGGTGTCCGCAGAGGGTGAACAAGCCAACAGAAAGGGCTCACTGTGTTTCATGTGGTAAGTTCTAGCCCCTAACCTGCATCCCACACAAAGAGGACCCATGTTTGGCTTGCTGTTCTGGTGAAGCCACAACAGTTGTTACAATCTGTCGTGAAAATCCCCTGTGCAGCCTTCTCACCATCTGGTTCCTCTGACCTGCCCCCGGCCACCTATGCTCCAGTCAATTGTTTCTGCCAAATTACTTTTTTTTTTCTTTTCCTCCTGAGAAAAAACAGAACACCTCCTTTCTAGAGAAAAGTTTCAGTCTTGTCCTCTTGTCTTCTGCGAACCGTTACAAGACCCAGGGCTAGTGAGCTGGCTCGGCAGACAACGGTACTTGCCGCCAAACTCAACGGCCTGAGTTCGATACCCAGGACCCACATGACAGGAGGAGAAAAGTGATGCCCACAAGTTGCCCTCTGACCTCTACCCATGCTTTATGGCACCCCCCACACAAGCATAAGCCCCATCATGCCCATCATGCAAACAAGAGACCCTTTTCACAGTAGCCTTTATTGCCAACAGACTTACACCTACAGTCACTGACACAATTAACTGTTTGAAAATGGTTTCTTCTCGCACTCTTTGAGCCATGGTTATCCTGTGTGCTGGGAGAGAGCCGTTCACAGAAAGGTGCATCTTAGAGAAAACGTCTAATTACATCGCTGGCTCCATGCTTTGGAAACTGTACGGACAAATGCAAAAACCTCATCACCCAAATGCTTTTAGTGTCTAAGTCGGGGGAGGGGGCAGAGGGGCTGCTATGGAATCAGAGGTGCATCGACGGCTGTGCGGATGATGAAGGCACACATTCCGGGACCTAGTCATAACCGGAAGAGCAGCAGTGTCTAGAGGAGTTGGCCTGCCACCTGCTACACCGGGGCCATGGGGAGGGGATGCTACTCACTGCCTCCTCATGCTCATCCCAGAAGCTCGGGTGTGATGTTTCAGGCCCACGGTGAAGGCCATGAGCCTGGAAGCAACATCACAGAGGTGAGGGAATCTAGACCAATTACCTTCACCTGTTATATCTTGGGACTCTCCAAATGTTCGTCAAATCATGTAAGTTTTATCGTAGAAAAATGGGAGAAAACTTGAAGTTGGTTTTATGGTTCTGCTCCTCATGGGTGACTTAGGGAGCCAATTCTATGCCAGTATCAAAGTAGAAAGGGAGGCTGGCTATATGCACAGACAGACTGCTGTTACAGCAATTGCTTGTGTTTCACAAAAGTTAACAGAAACAAAAAAAACCCCTCAAATATTCACATATCAATATGTATAACTGGCCATCCAGGTGCTTTTGAAAAGCTAGTAAATACCTTGTCACACATTACATTTACCGAGCCATCTCCGACATCCGGGGACTTTAGACGTTAAATGATTCACTCTGAATACAAAGAAATCCACATAATTTCACAATACGCAGAAACAAGTTACCCCCAAAAGTCAGCCGAACAGAGAAACACTCAATTGGCAACTCACACGTAGTGCTCAAAAGAAGAAAATGGAGGAAAAGGAACGCATTGTCCCGGGACGGGGTGGTCCGCTCGTCTCTGCCTTGGGAACTGTTGCGTGGCTCCAGCGTGAGTGACTTTGGTTGTGGTGAAGGTGTTTCCTCCAGCGTGAACCTCGGGCAGCTCAGGTTCAGGTTCACTCCACAGGCACGGTCCTCTACGGACAGTGGGCACGCAGAGCTGTTCGTTTCCTGCGCTTTCTCTCTTTCACCCTAAGAGAGGAATCATAGGTGTGTTTGGTGGGGGGCTGGGGGGACCTCAGGGACTCACTTACCCATCTGAGACAGCAGCGAGAGGAAAGGAGAGCTCACTCTCAGCCCAGTCTCCAGCGATCTGCTGACACCAGCAGTTCCCGTGAAGGGTTACAGCTTGAATTTTCGCACCCGTCTGCCTCCGGGCTCTACAGCGCCACCTACCGTGCAAAGCCTTCAGCACCCCAGCTCAGTCCTGAGCACTAAAAGGCCTCCCTCATCCCAACCAATGTGTGTGTGTGTTGGGGGCGGGGCTTCTACTAGATTATAAACAAGTCCCGGCAGGGCCTGCTACACAGAATACAAAATGCAAATGTGGCCAGGAAGGCTGGCAAGCCAAGTCAGGTTGTGCCTAGGCAGTACTGGACCAACAAAAGCTGAGGGGTCTGTGGGTGTTTCCCCTTCTCTTTTTCTTCTGTCCAACACCTGCCTCTTCCCTGTCTTCTGCTGGCTGCTCCCCACCTTCTGTTTAGTTCTGTGGAGACACATCCTCACACAGCCTAGGTTAGGCCTTGAACTGCTGAACCTCCAGCCTCCACTGCCCACGTGCTGGAGTTAGGGACGTGGACCACTTACACCTGGCTTGCTTTCCCTCCGTCACAGAGCTGACCTGCATGTGGACACACACGAGCTGAAGTGCACATTCCATCTGAACGGAAGAAAGTTTGTGTGTGTGTGTGTGTGTGTGTGTGTGTGTGTGTGTGTGTATGTGTGTGTGCGAAATACACACACGCAGTTCACGCTCAAAAGCCCTGGTATAAAGTTGCATTTTTTTTCCGGCTGCTATAAAATGTGCCAGTTTTAAAACTGTGCATTTGTTGCTTGCAAACTTATAAATATGTATAAACCCCATTATAAATAAATCTCGTCTGGCAGATGGCATTTTATCTCCCAGCCACAGTTGCAGAGAGTTAGAAGTACTTATTAATTCTCCATTTTTTAAATTCACAGCATGGACCTGGGATCTACAACATGGCGTGGTGTGAAAATTTCTTCAGAAAGGAGGGGAGGGGAGGGTGGGTCCACCAGTAAGTCAAGGAAGGGCTGAAAACCCACCGGTCAGTGTCAAAGCCAGGACCCTTGACTTAACATGCCCTCGTGCTGAAAAAGGCAAGTGTTCTATTCTCACACTAGGCTCTCAAGTCAAAAGCTCAAGGGGCAGAGCCCTGAAACTTATGTGTGGACCAGGCAGCTTCCGTGCCTGCCCCCTGCTCTGAGACTGATTATCACAAACACCAAACTCCACCCCAGAATGTCCCGGCTCACAGACTGTGCATGCAGATGTGCATGGTTGTACACAGGCCTGGGCAGAGCTCGCTGGAGACAGCTTCCATCCATGCTGGCTGTGGCAGAGCTCCTCCCTGCCCCACCCACGGGCTACTTCAGGTGTGTTCAGTTCTGCTCCCAGGCTCAACACAGGGTAGAAACGTGTTTCACAATGAAATCATTCCTTATCAGCTGCATCCCTCCTGACTACTGGGATCATTTTCAAAATAAGCTCTGTGTGCCCAAATCCCCTCTGGAGAGCTCCCTTTTGGTAGAATAGCAGCTAAGTCACCAACCACAAGTACTCTCTCTTTCACGAAAGTGACTCAGTCTTTTGTGTGTTTTGAAATGTGAAGCATGAGGAGAACGGGACTGCTTGTTGCTGCCATGGGGATGAGCTACACATTTGCGCCCCAAAGGATCTCAGTAAGTCCTGAATTCTTTTCTAGACCTAGCCTTGACCATCAGCCTGGCTCCTGCTTCTTCACCAAACAAACAAGAGCCTCCCAGACAAAGCCAAGATTTCTAGGTTTGTAATATGTTCCAGGAGTGGGGTTTATCTACATTCTCTTTCTTGGAAAACACTTCAAAAGTTTCACGAGAACTAGCACCACACAGATTTTTCTGGGTGCATGATCTCCTCTTTCTACTTAAAATCTGGCTGTTGCCACCCCCAGAAGCAGTTTCTAGATGGCATTGCCACCTTGGGTCAATGGGGGAAGCCGTGGGGTGTGGCGCAAGCCATGGCTTCAGAGAACCCACCATTCAGAAAGAGCCCATACTGTTCTAGGCATGCTGGGGCTGAGCTTCATGGAGGTGACCACTGCCGCACTACTGTCTCAGGGAAGCTGGGTTTCTACTCAACTCACTCGTACAAGAAGAAAATGTGGTATCGTCTCTAACTTGGAAATAAGCTGTCCATTCCACTCCCATAGGAAGCCAGGTGCTGCATGCTGCCATGGGAAAGCTTTCCTTTGAAAGAGGGGCCATCTTCAGGACACCAGGATGGACACAGAGCCTGGACATGGGCTCACTGTGGCCTGAAGCCCACGGGCTGTAGGGAATTCATTCTCCCTTGTCCTTTCCTTCCTTCCAACCTAAGCTTTACCTTCTGGTCATGGTGTATCACAGCCTTTACTTAGAACTGCCTTTGTTGCTAGGAGAACCTCACAGTTGCCACGTGTGGCCTACTTGGCATCACCCATTTTGTCCACCATCTGAGGTGGCCCATTACAGAAAGCTGCTCATCAAGACTGAGCTCTTGGTCCTTTAAATACAAAAAGAACACCATGGTAACACAAGGATAGCTGGAAGATCGAGCCATTTGACTGTGCTGTTAGCAGACTGCACACCTTATGGTGGAAGGAGAAGTTCAAGAATCAGAGCCAGCCCAGACCAGGATGAGCAGCCCCGTAAGAGGCTGACGGCCCCACCCGCATGGAGAACTATTTGAAGCACAGCTAACTCTCCCAGAAGGGCAAAGGATGGCTTCAGAGCCACTGTGTAAGAGCAGACAGAGGCTATTTTAAAACTATTGGGCCCATCATGTGCCACTAATCATTGCAGAGTGTTGGGTGGAGTAGTGGGGTATCCAAAAGAGCACAGGATCCAGGCACACTCCACACTCATGCCTGGCATAAACTCAGCCACTGTGCCCTGGGAGTTGAAACCCCTGCATGTGCAATATAGTGCCGTTCTGCCCAGAGTTGCTGCTCTGTGGCCTGCAACTCTGCTCTACCCAGGCAGATACGGGCTAGGAGCCAAGGCAGGAGGGGCTCAGGCTCACAGAGGAGGCTCTTTTGGGTTTGCCTCCAAACATTGGCCTCAAAGCCCTGGCTAGCCTGCAGCTGTGCAGAGAAAATGCTGAGTAACTACAGTGGCTCTGCTGTTAGCTAACCATGTGACCTGAAGCAGGCTCCATTTCTCAATGTGTAAATGAGGTTTGAGAGAATGTCTCATCACGTACACATTGTTTGTAGAAAGAAATGATACACTGCTGTAAGCTTGGACATGCTTTACAGAGATCACAGGCCAGAATATGGCTAAGATGTAAACCTCTGGAGTCTGCCAGGTGTCTAAAAGGCTCCCCTAAACACATGCCCAGTCCTGTAGTCTGAGATCAAAATTACATGTTTTGGATTAAAGCTGGAAAGAAAAACATTGGCCCCAATAATTTTAATTTTCTACATTGGTTCCTATAAGTCCTACCACACTCAGACTCAACACTGACTTCAGAGACCACAAATACGTTATTTCTGAGTACGAATTTTTAACTTCCCTGGAGAGGGGAATGAAGTAGACCACAAAGTTGAGGTGCTCATGGTCTGGCACACTTTACTCGTGACTCAAGTACAAAGTATTACAGACTTGCCCAAGTAGGGAATTCAAGAATGGTTATTTTCATATTTTTTGTATGTGCTGTACATTCCCACACAGGAGCAGCAGGACTGTGTGTGTGTGTGTGTGTGTGTGTGTGTGCGCGCGCGCGCGCACGCGCTCTCTCTCACAGGGCACATCCTCTTGAGGGGCAGAGCACAGGGTGACTCTTGGGACACCTCAGAGCCTATGTATGGGGCAGGGCAAGTGTCTGAGTCAGGGGTTGCCAGCATATCTGATGGTTTCCAGGGCTTCGTCTACCCTGTGTCTGTCACCAGCACCGTTCTGGAAGCAGCAGGGCAGGGAGTGCTGACACTAGAAGCCTGGTTCTACTGCCATCTTGGATACAGTGGGCCCTCAAAGAGGAAAAACTGCAAAGAGGTCGTCTACAGAGCCTGGGCTCTGCCCCACCCCGCCTCGGCCATCAGCATCCAAGACTACACAGCAGCAAGAGCGCGCACACCATTAGAGCCATGGGGAACCCTGACTGGCCCAGTGCCAAGTCTCCCCTTACCTGCTCCTTTAAAAATATGATTTATTTGTGTTTATATGTGTGCATGTTTCAGCTGGCAAGTGTTTATGTGCATGGCGTGCCTGCTTGGTGCCTTTGGAGGCCAGAAGAGGGTAGATAGCCTGGGACAGCTGCCAACTGCTGTGTGGGCACTGAGAATTGAAATTGAGCCCCTGGAAGAGAAGCCAGTGCTCTTAACCGTGGAGCCATACACCCCCTACACACACACCCCCCCCCCCCCCCACACACACACACGTTCCCTAAAAAACATCCTACTAAAAAAAAAAAATCCAATTTAGGATCTCCCAACCCTACAGTGTACAGAGTCCCGTTGCGGGGCCAGGGTGCCACCTCGTGGGGATCAGTCCCCAGGTCGCAGTCTTAGGGAGGCACCAACCAACAAATGCAACATTTGTTTGTTAAGTCGCACGTGCTCGTAGCCCAGATGTTCTTTCAGAAGGTGGAGACACAGGCAACTTTGAAACACAAAGTCCCCCATCATGAAACAACGGCTTCTGAGCTGGTAGGAAGGGGGTCAGGACAGAGGGCCATGGGCGTGGTCCCTTTTCATGGGGCTACTGAGAAGATGTGGAGGGGAGACAGGGAGTCTCGCCATCCCTCCCTCACTCTAGCTGGTTCCAAAGACTCTGGAGCACAGTACTGAGCACACACGGACCTGGGAAGAGCACCCAGTGGGTGTGTCTCCAAGGCTCAGTTCTGGGCAGAAGCTGGTACAGGCCTCTTACACATGGTTTTTGCTCTACTGAATACAAGAGGTAGGTGGGAGGTCCCCATACCAGGCCATGATGGACATACAGACCAAGGACACACCCATCCTGCCTTCCACAGACATTCATTCCCTCACTATACTGATGAAACAAAGAAAGCATTTGTCAGTCAGACATTTTATGTCTTATCTTGTATCATATTTGGCCTCAAATGGGTCCCCCAAATACACACACACACACACACACACACACACACACACACACACACACACCTGAGGTCAAAGGTTATGGGTCTCCATGCTGAACTATGACCCAAATGAGCCAGAGCACTGCCTGCTTTGGAGTAAAGCCTCAGTGGCTCAGCCTGTGGCAGGAAAACCACTCATATGACATCAATCTAGGGGCACAGGAGGCAGCATCCAGCAGGCCAGAGAAGGCTCCTCCCTCCAGGAGCTGCCGCCCAGAGCCAGCACACACGCAGAACTGGAGGGCCAGGGGCAGATGTTTGGGCAGCACGCTGCCCATCTACCACAGTTCTGTTTGTCCTGGAGCTGCCAGCGCACCTGTGTCCGAGTAGTGTGCATATCTGGAACTGCGGTTACTCCTTCCTAGCTAAATTTCCCAGGAGAATGGCTCAGTTGAATTAAAACTTTTGCCTGAACAACTACAGTCAAACTTGCCTCTGACTAAAGACATACAGCATACAGCATTAGTCTCGCACATCTTCTTTAGCCTTAAAAATATAATTATCGGGGTCATTTATATAGGACGTGTGGGCATATACACCTCTAATATGAATCTGAGATGTGTGGACCATGTTTACGGAATTTGAACTTGAAGGGAACCTCCCTTGGGGGCTGTTGAAGAAGGTGGCAGCCACAGACAGCCACCCCAGTCCCCACAGGCTGAGAGCAGTGGAGCACAGGTCCCCCTGACCTGGCACAAGGCATGGGGGCGGGGTGCTGGGCCAGCTCAGTGTTTCCTCTCCACTGGTTGCTGGAGGCAAAGCTCACTCCCGGCAGAGACGATGGGCAGGCTGCTCTCAAGGTGGTAGTTGATGAGGTGACTGATGCTGTCGAAGACCCGGTCCTTCGTCCGTATCTGTGAGGATGAAATGAAGGAGAGGTTGAGCTGGTACCACAGGCAGGAAAGACAGAACACTTTGCAGTAGAGCTACCTGGGACATCTGACGGAGGAAGGCAAGGGGAGGAGCAGGCTTCTGGGGCCTGAGACCTCGCTGTGACTCAGAGGCAATCTCTGTCAGACCGTGGTCGCTGACAGCAGCTGGTCTGTTTAGTCTGCTTCACCTACCTGCCCCTCTGAGGCAGTCTCTAAATATTGCAAGCCCCTGCCCTGTGGACACTGCCTACCTCATTCCCTCTGTCCTGGGCCACACTGGGACAACAGAATGGAAGTCCCAGCTAAGGAAGAGAAGAAAATGCAATAAAATGCAAGTTCGGAAGGAAAACAAAACTGCCTCTGTTTACAGATTCTCTCACGACTGTGATAGAAAATGTGAACAGATACCAACAATGAAAATTACTTTTTTTTCAAACATCACATTTTTTTTTTTTTTTTTTTTTTTACTATTTATTCAATTTGTATCCCGGCTGTAGCCCCCTCCCTCATCCCCTTTCCTCCCAGTCCCACCCTTTCTCCCTTTTCATCCCCTATGTCCCTCTCCCCTAGTCCACTGATAGGGGAGGTCCTCCTCTCCTACTACCTGACCCTAGCCTATCAGGTCTCATCAGGACTGCCTGGATGCTCTTCCTCTGTGGCCTAGTAAGGACACTCTGCCAGGGGGAAGTGATCAAAGAGCAGGCAACCACGTTCACGTCAATGTCGTCTCTACTAGAAGACCCACATGGAGATGGAGCTGCCTATGGGCTGCTTCTGAGCAGGAGGCTTACATCCTCCTTATTCATGGCGTCTGGTTGATGCAACAGTCTCTGCAGGTCCCCTTGAGCCCAGATGTTTGGGCTTTGTTGGTCTCCTTGTTGGAGCTCCTGTCCCCAGCACCTTTTTGCCTTCTCATGCCTGGCTTGTAGGCCACACCAGGGCAGGCTGTAGTAAGGAGCCTCTGTGCCCCACCGTGAAATCCCTCAGGACCCATTGTCCTTAGAAACTGAAGGGTCCTTGCTTCAGGATTCCTTCATGCTGTGTGTGGTAGCTGTCTCTTCTGTGCAGCTCCTTGAGAGCTGTGAAGGCTCTCTCTCTCTCTCTCTTTCTTTCTCTCTCTCTCTCACGCACACAAACACACTCTCTCTCTCTCTCCATGACCTTATCCTGTTGCCTCTGGACCGATGTGCTCTCTAACGCTCTGCCCTCCCATGTCAAGGTCTGGTAATGGCTGCCCGTGTCCCTTGGCTCTCTCACCTAACAATGGGGACTCCCACCTCGGCTTTCCTTCTCTACGAACCCACTGTTCTCCATCACATTTATGATGCTGTGGACACAGTTGCTCCCCTGCTCCATCTGGGGGATGATGGCAGACCCTATGCACTCTTGTTTTTTTTCTGAAAACCAGCTAGCCATGAAAATCCCGTCACAGGCAGTTCCGTCGTGAAAATGGTATCTCAAGAGCCCTATGGCTGGAGAAAATACCAGCCTCTTGGGCTGAGAAAATGACTCAGCAGCTCTCCCTGTGCCCCACAAAACCTTACTGCAGGCCATACCCCCGCTTCAGAGCCCAGGAGACCTGAGAGGGTGTGTGCTGTCTCTGTGAGGCCTGGGGGTTGGCTGCCATCTGACCAGAGGGGGAGGAAAGCTCAGGGAAACCTTGTTTTCCGTGAGCAGTGGGGAAGCAGAGATCACTACCCAAAGGGCCTCCAACTCTCTCTCCCACCATGCTCTCAGTGATCACAGATCGTGTCAGAGCCACAGGCAGAGGGAAGGCCCACGGAGCCCACAACTGCCCCTTCGTGAAACTCCACAAGCTCAGTCAAGGTGGAGAACAGGAAGTGGCCTCTCCCTGCACGCAGGCTGTCCTGGGGAAGAGAGTCAGGGCAGGATGCCAGCCTGTTTGAAAGTGTTTCAGGTGAGGCACCTCTCCAGCACCCACGAGGCAGAACTTGTGCTTTTATTGTCCCCTTGTGGCCACAAGCATGCGCTGTTGGGGAAATCTTTGGGGGTGGGGGGATCCTTCAACACTGTCTGTGGCGCCTGGGCAGGTTTTGTTCCTGGACAGCAGCTCTGTCACTCAGAAGCTACATGGATGCCAGCCCAGCAGGAAGAGGAGAGGGGGCAGGCCCATAGCACTGCAGGAGCTCCATGGCCTTTCCCAAAACAGGATGGCCAAATGCTCCTTGCCACCCAGGACTTTCCTTGACACTGAAGTCACCCTAGCCCAGGGCCAGCAGGGGCTTGCACAATCGCAAGAGGGTGGAACCTTCATCTCTGTTTCTGGATAGTGACTTGAGTTTAGTCCTAGTGATAGCCATCACCAGAAACCAGTGACAGCCAGCAAGGATGGCACGCAGGCCATCAGAAGCGGACCTCCAAAGTAGTAGGCACCCAAGCAGGACCTTGCCTAACTTCAGTGCCAGTCAAGCAGTGGACAGCGCTGTGGAATCCACAGCTGGGAAGAAGATGCCCAACACTGCGTTGCCAGGGGAGGCACATGCCAGGACACACACACATGGCAGGGAGACAGGGATCTGGGCAACCATGGCCTCCTCACAGCCTTCCTTGTGGCTTGGTGGCGTGTCCCAGCGACTGATAGACCTGAGTTCCAAGGCCATTTCTAGCCTGGCCTTCAGAACAGCTAAAGTATACAGACATCCTCAGTGTGGCGGGAAGTGTCGCAGAGGGACTCCACCGAGAACCTCAGAACCTTCTCTGGCCTGCATGGAGACCTCTACTGACTTCCTTCAGTCCAGTCTCCCTTCCTCCAGTCCGGTCTCCCTTCCACTGCTAATTCCACAGGACAGTTGGGCTGCAGACATGGAACACACAGCTTCCACCCTCCACCCATTCCTCTTTGTTTATGCCTTCAGAGAAGAAGGCAGAGGATAAGTATCCAGAGAAATGAAACAAGGTGCCCTCAAGAGAACAACAGTGAGTCCAGCTAAGGCACTTCTGGGAAGCACTGGAATTCTTCCCCTTCCCTGAGTCAGATACCCTAAGCCATGTACTTCCAAGCTCTGCCTGTTTGCACTCTCTCTCTCAATCTCTCTCTCTCTTTCTTTCTCTTCCCCCTCCCCCCTCCCTCTCCTTCTGATGTCAGGGATGGACACAAGGGAAAGAGAGCCGAGCTATGACAGCAAGGAGACCAAGACCACAAAACCCAACACAGCATTCTCTTCCTAGATACCACCATGAGCGTGTGCCAAAACAGCGCCCCACAAAGGGAGCAGACCAATCTCAACTCAGAGGACAAATTGGAAAACAGAGAAAGACTCAACCCACATCGATAGCATAGAAAACAAAAGAGCTGCTATGTCCGCCAAAGACAAAACGCATAAAAAAAATTCAAGGGTTAACAACTGTTTTGGAAATTAAATAATCTATTTGTAAAGGCATGTAGATATGCACTTATATGCCATAGAGAGAGACAATGTTGACATGGTTGTGGAGAAATGCTCCAAAGAAGCAGACACTTGAGAGAAAGATAAGTCTTTGCAGTAAGTTTCTTTCTTAATGGTGGAGATACACACCAAAAAAGAATTTTTAAGCAAAACGAAATACACTACAAAATATTTGAAATACTTCTCCCTTTCCTTAATTCCCATTCATTTTCCTTCTTGGGAAATCAATACAAAACAAAGGCAAGAAAGATGCCCCGTTACAGGGGTGGGGCTAACCACAGTGGCCCAACGGGGTCACAGCAGGGGGCGGGAGTACCTGTGCAGGTGGACTAGCAGAGGGGCAGAGGACAAGAGGAGACACAGGAAGACCTAGCGGCTGTGGAAGTGACATCACTGCTTCACAGCTTAGTAGTCGAAGGCTCTAGTGTGCGCTTGGAAGCCTTCAGTGCCGGAGGCTCCGTGAGCCAAGCCTACAGAGGACCTGGACATGAGTGCTGCCAGTTTCTCCCAGTGCAAGGATGGTGTTCATGCCACCGTGCCGGCCCTGCCTGGCCCAAAGAATGAATCAACCACGAGTGACTCAGGGGGTAATTTTAGACATCCACAGGCTGGCAGAATGATTCAGGTGCTGAGAGAGCCATCTCTGAGTCCTCTCCCACAACCTCTGTCACCAGCTCTTCTCAACGCTATTTTAGAGTCCCTGGCTCCAACACCCCCACACCAAGGCACGGAGCTGTTTTGGGTGGTTCCCCCAGTGACCTCAGCACACAGCAAGAAAACTCAGAGGCTGCTAGACTCTGGAGTAAATTTAGACTCAGACCGTTTTTTGTTTTTTTTTTTGTTTTTTTTTTTTTTCATCCTTCTTTCTCTGAGTAATCTAGCTTGCCAAGCTTCCCCCTTTATAGTCAGGGACCAGGCAATTACCATGAAAATCAGATGAATAAATATTGAAGAGAACGCGTTCCGCGTCTATTTCAGTGTCCTCACAGCAAGGAGGCAACTTTACATTTTTAATTAAGTCTTTCATTTCCATCTTCTTTTCAGCTAAAGCTATCCTCTGTAGGATCAATTAAACCAGATAATCAGATCCAGCTAAAAGCCCCCCAAAAGAATAGTCATCAGTGGGTATGACTTAACAAGCATTCTTGATGGTCCTGCAAATCTCACTCCAGAATTAAAACTGTATGATAGCACAGCCTTGGGGATCAGCTCCTGTGAACACCTTGTCACAATTCCATTTCCTCGTTTTCTGCATACCTTGGCACAAGCTTGTGGAAGTATAATAAAATATTGTTAGTAGGGTGTGATGGTTGGTTTTAATTGCTAACCTGACACAAGCTACAGTGGCCTGAGACTGTCTAGATCATGTTAGCCTGTGGGTGTGTCCATGGGTGATTATCTTGATTATGATAATTGATGAGGGCAGATCCGCCCACCGTGGGCAGCCCTATTCCCTTGGAAGGGAATTCTGGATTGTATAGGAGTAGCGAAAGAAAGCTGGCACAAGTGTGAGCGCATTAACTCACTACTCTCTGCCCTTGCCCATGGATGTCAAGACACAGAGCATGTCTATTAAAATAATTCTTTGGTGTATAAAAACTTAGCAGAAACATTTCATCATCTTTGTCTACGTGATGACATACGAAGCCAGACATTTTTTTTATAAAACATTTCATGTTTTAAATACCAATTTTCAAGTGAAATATTTATATTCTCACAGAATTCTTAGAGATTTTTTTTTTCTGCTATTTTTCTTTTGGATAACCACAACTGAATTGCTGCAAGGCCTGTGCAGGAAGGAAGAACTCTGGGATGCCTCTGTCTAGGTAATCTTGTTTGTGGCTCTACAACAACATTCATCGTAGCTCATCCTTAGTGTCAGCTATGTACACGCACACACCTGTAGAGGGCATGAGGCCCTCCCTCGTGCTTACAGATGAGCACTAAGGAAACAGAAGGAAAGAGATGTTTACCTGTTTTCCACCCAGAGAGCCAGGAATGGATAGAGTTTGTAGCCTGATGATTTCTGCTATATATAGGGCCAAGCCTCATCCAAATCCCCAAAGCATTATGCTTATTTATCCAAGACTCATCCTCTCTCGGTCTTGAGCATTGCTCCTCATCAATAAAGCCCATCCTTAGGGGAGATGTCACTAGCACTTTACAGCAACCTGCATCACTTAGAGCTACCTTAGAGCCAGGCCAGTGCTGACTCCACAGGCATTACATTATGTTTACCTCAGTCTTTCTCCCTAGACCCTTATCTTGAGCATAGTTTCTGAGCCAGTAGAACCCATCTTACTGGTAGAGGATCCATGTACTTTGTAAATGGCTTCCGTGTAAACATGTCTTAAGCTTTGTTGTACACACAGGATTGAGTTACTTGTGATCAGGAAACTTTTTTCCCCCAAAGTTAGGCTGCGTTTAAATATGGCTGACACAAATCACATGAGGTCAGACTGTAGAAGTCTGAACAGCACCAGCTAACTAACTAAATCTAATTCCCCAGGCTTATCCCCAGCCTGACAGTAGACCATCTCCTTCCTTTCTGCCCCCACTCCCAGGGGATCAAGCTGATCCTCTCACACAGCCTTCCTTCCTCACTCAACCCCTTTGTCTCACTGGCCAACACCCAAGGAAACCTGCTAGCCATGCTGGCCAAAGGAACAGATAGGTAGGTAATGTCACTTTCCTCTCATCCTGCAATTCCAATTCCCCAGGCTCATCTCAGCCCTGTAGCAGGCCAGCTGCAGGGCCCTGTCTTCCCTCTCTTTCTCCATCCCCTGTGGACTCCACAGATCCTGTGGCAGGCATAACTTCCCCCTCTTCTGTAGACCTTCTCAGCCTCCTGCCCTTCAAGTCCATCACCATTGTCGTGTGTCATCTCTACACCTAGAAACAAGTGCTACAGGGGATCCCCAGTGGTTGGGATGGGTAGGGACCAAGAAGTACTCCATACCAGGCAAAAGACAGTTACTACATACTCCTAAGATCCAGGGAAGGAAACAGAAACCAAGAACCAAGAAGGCCACCCAACAAAGACAAGAGCACATATCAGCGCCTGGAATTACAGTCAACCCAAATCCATATGCCTAGACTCCAGCATAAAGGCACAACCAATAACATCCAGGACAGTATGTCTCTACAAAGAGCTAAGCATCCCTACCACAACAGGCCCTGAGAAATGAAACATAGCTGAAGCACAACACAGGGACTTCAAAATCATTACTATGAATATACTTAAGAAGAGGATATGAATAAATCCATTAATGAAATCTATGAAATTACAAAGAATAAAATGAAATTTAAAAACTGTCCAAGACATGAAAGTGCAAATAGAATCAATGAAGAAAACCTAAACTGAGAGGAAAATGAAAAGTTTAGAAACTCATTCAGAACCTCAGAGGCAAGCCTCACCAATAGAATGGAAGAAGAGATGGAAAAGAAAATCTCATTGCATTGAAGACAAGATAGAAGAAATGTATTCATCTGTCAAATAAAATGTTAAATCTAAAAAAACAAAACAAAACAAAAACAACAAAAACTTCTGGCTCAAAACATCCAGGAAATCTGGAACACTATGAAAAGACCAAGTCTACAAAGAATAGGGACAAAGAAAGATAAGAGACCCAGGTCAAAGTCACAGAAAATATTTTCAACAAAGTCATTGAAGAAAATTTCTCTAACCTAAAGACGGTGCCTATGAAGGTACAAGAAGCATACAGAACACCAAAATAGACTGAATAAGAAAATAAATTCACCACAAAACATAATCAAAACACTGAACATACAGAACAAAGAAGGAATATTAAAAGTTGCAAGGGAAAAAGATGAAGTAATATAAAAAGGTAGTTCCATTAGAATAGCAACTGACTTTTCAATGGAGACTCCAAGGCCAGAAGGGCCTGGATAGATGTACTGCAGATTCTAAGAGACCACAGATGTCAGCCCATACTACTATACACAGCAAAACTTTCAATCACAATGGATAGACATTCCATAATAAACCAGCTTAAGTAATATCTATCATACAGCTCTATAGAAAAACTTCAACCATACCCAAGAAAACACAAAGAAAAGATATTCTCAAACCAGCAAATCAAAAGGAGGGAAGATCCAAACCACCACAACAAAATAACAGGAATCTATAAACACTTCACATTAATGACTCTCACTATGAATGCCCTCAATTCCCCAATAAAAAGACACAGACTAACACATTAGTCATGAGAATGGGATCCATCCTTCTACTGCATCCGAGAAACACACCTTACCATCAAGGATAGACATCAACTTGGAATAATGGGTTAGAAAAAGATAGTCCAAGCAAACAGACCCAAGAAACCAGCTGGCATAGTCATTTTTAATATCTGACAAAATAGATTTCAAACCAAAATTAATCTAAAGAGACAGGGGAGACTATGTATTCATCGGGGGGGGGAATCTATCAAAAGAATATTATAATTCTAAACATTTGTGCACCAAATACAAGGACACACAAGATAACAGAAGAAACACTACTATAGTTAAAATCACATTATTGGCCCTTACATGGTGATAGTGGGAGAATTCAATACCTAACTGTTGTCAATAGACAGGTCATCCAGACAAAAACTAGACAGAGAAATTCGGAGCTGAATGATGTCGCAAATCAAATGGACCTAACAGATATTTGTAGATCATTTCACCCAAAGGAAAAAAAAAACCGTACACCTCCTTCTCAGAAGTCACCTCATGGAACCTTCTCCAAAATTGGCCACATGTTCAGACACAGATACAAGAAAACTAAAATAACACCCTGCATTCTGTCAGACCACCATGGATTAAAGCTGGATAGCAACAATAGAAAGTTTACAAACTCATGGAAACTGAACGACTCACTACTAAATGAAAAAAAAAAAATGGGTCAAGACTGATATTAAGAAAGAAATTTAAAACTTTTTAGGACTGAATGAAAATGAAAGGACAACATATACAAATTTATGGACCCAGAGAGATCTCATTTTAGTAACTTGACAGCACACCTGAAAGGTCTAGAGCAAAAAAGAAGAAATAGTGTCCAAAAGGAGTAGATGGCAAGAAATAAACTAAGGATGGGAATCAATAAAAGAACACTACAAAGAATCACTGGAACGAAGAGTTGGGTCTTTGAGAAAAGCAGTAAAATCAACAAACCCTTAGCCACATTAACTAAAAGACAGATGGAGAAAACCAGATTACCAATATTAGAGTCGGAGGAGGAGACATAACAACAGACACTCAGGAAATCAAGGGAATCATAAAGATACACTTTAAAAACATGTACTCAAAGAAATCCTAAAGGAAACAGATAGTTTTCTTGATATATACCACCCACTAAAGTTAAATCAAGATCAGATAAGCAATTTTAACACTTCTAACCACCACATGGCACAAACATAATAAATAAATGTAGTAAAAGGAAATGTTACTAATACATTTTATTGTGTATTTGTAAAAACTGCATTTATAAAATAAATAAAATAAAATCCAAAGAAAGATGAATGTCTGAGAATAGCAAAGATAGTTTTGGAAGAGCCCTAACAGGGGCAGGCATGCCAAACACGGCTCTGGTGGGCCCTGCCCTTCCCCCATTCCCTTTTTCTTTCTAAAACCCATTAGATTACAGTCCTAAAGCTGGCCACCAAGGCCTATTCCCTTATTTGGTCACTTCCTCCCCACGAGGCTGACTACCAAGATGCAGGTATCAAAGTATTGAAGTCCAGCAATCAAACGCCCCCTTAGGCTCATCTAATTAACATGCTCAATCAAAACAAACCAACTCATCCTAACACAGGTTTCCCCCCCTTTTCCTTTTATAAACTGCCACTTGCAGTTATAAAGGTCCTCTGACCTCTATACACACCCACACTCACAGCTGAACACAGCCACACTATATTCATATATACATATACATGTGTATACATATATGTTATATGTTTGCAAGCTTCTAAAAGAAACAAGCACTAAGATATACCACAGATAAGGTGTATGTATAAAAGAAAAGAACTTCACAGAAGAAGACAAGAAAAGAAGTCACCACACTCATGGTGTTCCATACTTGGGGCCATGACTGCCCCACAGGGACAAATGCTTCCAGACTGCCAAGGGCTGATGTGTTTAGACATCTCATTCTGAATTCAGATTCAGGGTAGGGGTCCCTGAATCACATCAGTGACCCCTACCCTCTTCTGCGCCCCAACCAAACAGTCCAACCAAACACTCGGGCTCCAATTCTACCCACACATCACTGATCTAATTCTGTTAAGTATTTCCACCTTACCTTTTGTTTTCACTGGATGAGAGGCTTTAAAATAACAGCCTTGGCATTTGCTCAATGGTTAAGTTGATTAAATTGCACTTACTGAACTTGGCAATTATTGGGCTGTGCTCAATACACTTATTGATTGGCAGATGGACAAGTCAGGCAATCCTTCAGAACTCAAGAGAGAATTGCACCACCATGTCAGGAGGCTGAACCTCTCTGACCTGAAAAACATGAGTTAATTAACGAGGCATTGCCTGCAGCCCAGCATACTTCATAGCCTGCAAGAAAACCTAGAGACTCCAGCTTGGGAACTATTTATTATTGATATAAGTAGTGATACCCAGTAGATTTTAACTTCCATGTTTACTGTGAATATTTTAGGAATGAATAGTGTTGTTGCTATTGCTGTATTATACATGTATGTGTGAGTGAGAGATAGAGACTGAGAGAGAGACAGGCAGAGAGACAGAGAGAGGGAGAGAGACGTGGGGGGTATTGTATGTGAGCCTGTCACAGTATGCATGTGGAGATGAGAGGACAACCTTGAGTGTCAGCCCTCATCTTCCACCTTGTCTGGGACTCTTGTTGAGATCTCTCATTGTTCACACCTAGTAGCTTCCAGGGAGTCTCTGGTCTCTGTCTCTGTGCTGACTAGTAGAAGTCATCTGAGGGGAGGGAACCTCAAATTAAAATGCCTCCTTAAGATCAGGCTGTAGGCAAATGGGTTAGTAATTTTCTTAATTAGTGATTTATGGGGGAGGCCCCAGCCTGTTATGAGTAGTGCCACTCCTGGGCTGGTGGTCTTCGATTTTATAAGAAAGCAGGTGGAACAAGCAATGAGGAGCAAGCCAGTAAGCAGCACCCTCCATGGCCTCTGCATCAGCTCCTGCCTCCAGGTTCCTCCTGTTTGAGTTCCTGTCCTGGCTTCCTTCAGTGATGTGGAAGAAGTGTAAACCAAATAAACCCTTTCCTTCCCAGACTGCTTTTGGTCATGGTGCTTCATCAGAGGAAGAACCCGGACTAAGGCAGCCTGCTATCTCAGTGTGAGCGCATTAGGATTCCAGACACTCCCACATCTGGCTTTCATGTGGATTCTAGAGAGTCAAACTCCCGTCTTTGTGCTTGTATAGTGCAGTGGCTCAAATGAAAAGTAGGCTCCTCCATAAGCTCATGTGTTTGAACATCTGGTGATGCTGTTTGGGGAGGTTGTGCAACCTCTGGGCAGTGCAGCCTTTCTGAGGAAGTACATCACTGGGGGAGGGAGGGGACGGGCTTTTGAGACTTTCTATAGCCTCAGTCAGTGTACTTCTGGTTCGCTCCTGTGCCCTGTTGTGTGGACAAAATGTGACCAGCCGGCTTCTCACTCCTGCTGCCATGCCATCCCCACCATTGTGGACTCTCCCCCGCCAACTGTAAGGCAGAATAAACCTCCCTTAAGTTGGTTTTGGTCATGGCATTTTATCACAGCAACTGAAAAGTAACTAATACACAAGGCAAGCTCTTTACCAACAGAACATCTCCCAAGCCCCTCTTCCATTATCTTTTAACAGAAGGATTATTATTAAACTTTTATTTATGTGTGTGTATACACACACACAATCATGGGTGCCTGTGGATTCCCCTGAACCTGGTGTTAGAGGAGGTTGTGAACCACCAAATGTGGGTGCTGGGAACCAAGCTCAGGTCCTCTGCAAGAGCAGCACACATTTCTTTACCTTAAAGGACATGAAGACCAAAGCTTTTATCCTGGACTATGATAATTTTCCAAGTTTTATAACTCACAGTAACACCTGTCGCGTAAGTCTCCTGTCCCTGACAGGAACCTGTGGATAGAGGAGGCAGTGTGGATGTGGTTCCACACGAGGCCCAGAAACTAGAAACGGTTAAAGGTAGTCATGAGCCTACTGGAAGGTGCCTGCCCATGCCTCACCGTGCCTTCTGGGTCCACCAGCAGCAGGTGCTTGGCTTGGCCATTGTGCATCCCCGTGAGAACAAAGGAGCCAGGGTTAGTGGTACTCTTTCTGACGAGGAAGTCTCCATCTTCCTGCAGCAGTGCCTCTGCCTCCTTCCTGCTCATCTCCCCTTGGTACCAGGGCTCAGCATTAAGCTCCTCCAGCATCTTGGCATCTGGGGCTCTGGGTGAGACAGGGCTGATGCACTCCACAGACGCTGCTTTGCTCAACATGGGCCCCAGAGACTGGTTCTTGAGAGCATCTTCAAAAGGCTCTGTCAACAACATACGACAGCAACAAATCAATCCCGGAAGAGGGAGCAGTAAAAATAGAGTGAGAGAGGAGAATTAAAATGTAACTCTTGATGGAGGCTGGCAACAGAGATGGATCATCAGAACTAGAATTTAAATGCACCACCCAAATTTTGGCATGATTCTTTGGTGAGTCTACTCTCCAGACAGCTGGAGGTTGTGCCTGGTGCCAAGGATATTGGGCACACACTTTGTCTAACTGGATAGAAGGACTTCAGCGTTGCACACTGCAAGAGGGCAGGTACAACTTGCCATTTCGTACCACCTACCTTCTCTGAACAATTAGCCAGCCTCCTTACAAACCCTTGCGTACAAATTTGTCTACGCCAAAGAAAAAGACAAGCCATGAAACCTTGGTTCCACTAAAGCCCCAAAACACCACAGATTTACTTCAAAATCCCTGGTGCCTCTTGAGGAATTGCTCCAGGAGAGGAATTCTACTCCGCCCTGACCTTCCCTGGTATCTGAGAATTGTCATCACGCTTGGCTCAACCTGCTTTGCAACTGACTTCTTACTATGTAGCATACCAGAGAGTGCTCAGACCACTGTGAGTTACAGTGTATACAATGTATAAGTGCATCTAACTAAACGGAAGCATGCAAGTTTTCGGTAGGATGGGGACATGGGATATGCACTGAAAAAAAGGTATACAGTACCAGGTAAACACTGAGTAATTTGGGATCATGCCGCCTGCTTGCCACAATGCAAACGCAAGAAGAACTAGAATGTCCTTCTTGTGCCAAGCTCCACCCCAGAATCCCACATTGTTTCTGGATACTCTTTGGAGAAGAGAATACATCGAAGCAAAATTAGATCTTTTTGAGAACTGCTAAGTCTTTTACAAATGTGGAGAGGGAAAATAGCTTTCAAACCACTGGCTAAAGGCTAAACCACGAAGTTTTGGCTGTGCCGTGTGTGTTTATGTGTGTATGTGTGCACGTGCGTGAATGCAGGCGCCTCTGCAGGCTAGAGATCGATGCTGGGGCCCTTTTCAATTGCTCTTTGCCTTACTCTTTGAGGCAGGGTTTATCACTGAGCCTGGAGCTCCACCGGGCTGGCCACCGGCGTCCTCCTGTGTCCACCTTCCCAGGTGACACAGGTTACAGGTCTGTGCTCTCGCACTTGGCATTCTTATATGGGTTCTATAGGGTCAAACTCAGGCCCTTGTATTCGTGCCACAAGTACATGATTGATTGAATCACACCACCACCACCACCACCACCACCACAACCACCACCGCCACCAGCAGCTTTTCTTTTTAGCCCACTTTAAAAAAACCTGATTCTATGGAGTACTGAAAACCCGTGCTTTGCTGTCTCTGTGCCACCACAACATGCCGTCTCTACCACCAGCTTTTGCCACTACCATTACCAACATTTGCACACCACCATCATCATAGTCGCTGACATCGCCAGCAGCACCACCACCATTATGGACTCCACCAGATCGTCACCTCAGCAATCACTAACATCACCAGCAGTGCCACCACAGTGGCCCAGGAGAAGCCAACTGCAAAGACTTCCATGGTGCATCATCAAAACAAAACAAACCAACAACAACAACAAAACACCCGAGTCTATCCTCCCCTAGAAGACACTGTGGACAGCAGTGTTGGGCTGGCAGGGCTGCCCTTGACACAGGACGCTGCTACTCAGCCACTATGACTCTCTTTTTTCTCCTCCACAGCAAGGCGCCTCGTGCCTAATTTATGGACCAAGACCATAAATTAGGTAGAGAGTCCCAGCATGTGGCCAACAGTGCCTTAGTCTTCCTACCTCTCTTTAGCCCATCAACTTCTCCAAGAATGAAAACAGGAGAGTTTTCGGAGTTTCAGAGAAGGTACAGGGCTGGGAGATTAGCCTAGCTGGGAAAGTGCTGGCCTTGCAAGCATGAGGACCTGGATTCAGTCACCAATCCCCAATGCTGTCTAGCAATCTCCAGCAACTTCATTTCCACGGGAGCTGACGCCTTCCTCTGACCTCCACATTCTCCAAGCATGCATGTGGTGTGAATATATTTATACAGGCAAAACCACCAATTTTTACGTGGCAAAACCACATAATTTTTTTTAAAGCTTAAAAAAAAAAGCGAAAACAGCATGCAGGTTTGTGCTTGCAACCCCAGCAATGATGGGGTGAATATAGGCAGATCCATGGGCCCACTGGCCAGTCAAGATAATCCAGTTAGCAGTTCCAAGCCAAGTGAGAGATCTTCTCCTTAAAACAAGGGGGATGGCTCTTAAGGAATAGTGTGTGTGTGTATACCCACACCCACATACTTAAAATCCCCTCTCTCTTTCTGAATATATGTATATATGTATATATGTATGTTTATCCTCATGAGCTTCCAAAATTCTTTCCAAATTTCCTAACAGTTTCTACTCATTCCATTTTAGTTCATGAATTGCATGCTTTTCTCTAACTATATCCCGAAGAGCAAGTCCACATGACAGCATCAGCCTACAGTGCCAAGTCCAGTGGGTCCCTTCATCCTGCTCTCCAGCTTCTGCCTCCCCCGACAGCCTGTGGATGGTTGTCTAGACCCCACCAGAGGAAGGCCGTCTGTTTCAATGCTCCTGTATAATTTCAGTAACTAGGAAAGGATCTGACACATGGTAAGCACTGGACACATTTTTGGAGAAGGTTAGGAAGAAGAATGAGAGCAAGTAGATAGAGCAGGGGAAGGAAAGGGGAAGCAGAGAGGAGGTGGGAGGAGGAGGGGAGGACCAGGCAGATAGAGGGAGGAAGGGAGGGAAGGTGAAGAGAGGGAGGAATAGAGGGAGGAAGGGAGGGATGGAGGAAAGAAGAGGTTACAGAGAGAGGATACTGTAAAAAAGGTCTAAACAATTTTCCCGTCCACAGGTCCTTGCTGATAGACAGAGGTCTATTACTGTGGCCGTGTCATGCCTGCACCTTCTGACATCATACAGCAGTCAGCACATCATGCCCACTCAATACTCAAATGAACACATATATTTGTATATGTTGTTGGTCTTCAAGAGGAAAGACAGTTTCCCCAAAAGAAAGTCTCTTGGCTGCAATGATGGTGTGTAACCCCAACACCGTACCTGAACTCAAAGTCAGAAAAACGCCCTTAGTCATTGCGGTTCATCACACCTGCCAGCAAAAGAGTCAGTGATGAAGCAGACATGGGATAAAAGGCAGCACAGAACAGACAACAGACACCTACTCATGTCAAAGAGGTCCTTCCGTGGGCTGCTCTCGGTGCTGCTGGTCGCTGCTGGCCACACCTGTGGCGGGACTGGCTGGGTGTTGACATAGGTTGGCGTTTCTCCTACGGGAGCCATGTGCACTTTTCCTTCAGGTGTGCTGTAGATGTCCAAGGAGCCTGCAGCCAAGAGAGGGAGTCCGGTTACCTTGTAGGATGATAGCACCCTTCCTGCTGCGCCTGGGATACCCAGGGCCGCAGCTTCTCCAGCCCGCTCCTGAGAGCATTTACTCTGTACATTTTCTTCCAAGCCTGGCAGTACCATGTCCCAGTTAAGACACTCCCCAGTTCTTTGTCAAAAAAGAAAGGAAGAAAGGAGGGAGGGAGGAGAAGGGAAGGAAGAAAGAAAAAGAGAAAGAAGTAAGGAAGGAAGGAAGGAGGGAAGGAAGGAAGGAAGGAAGGAAGGAAGGAAGGAAGGAAGGAAGGAAAGAAAGAAAGAAGGAAAGAAGGAAAGAAAGAAATCCTCCACCCAGCATTAGGGTGAGTGGTTAAAGGCCTTGCTAAATACGGCCATCTTGGTTGGTTCAGGGCCCTGGGAACTGAGCATTGAGTGACACTGCCTCAATGAGACCTCCCAGTGGGCCAAAAGATTCTGGGGGTCTCAGCTGTTTTGCCGCTTGAAGGTAATGTTGAAAGTGTTTCCGAAGAACACCTGCTTGGGTCATTCTGTATGTGAGCATCTCTGCTTCACTGGATAACAGACGCCTCGTTCATACTGCTTTAGGATGGACGGCTACTGGCAAATGGATGAGTAAGTTTATGTTTGTTCTGTGGGAGAACATATCTACTGGTTTCAAATCAGATCTTGAAGCCAGGTGAGGTGATGCATGCCTGTCACCCCAGCTCTCAGACGGCTACAGCAGGAGGATCACTGCAAGTTCAAGGCCAGCCTGAACTATACAGCAAGACTTTGCATCACAAAACACTAAAACAAAATTAAAAGCTAAAAGAAAATCAAATAAGAACTTAAGATGTACTGAGTTATGGACTCGGCCTCCTGCAGAGTGTTCATTTCCTGGGGCTCTCACTCCTACTCTCTAGGCAGTGGAGGAGCCCCAGGTCAGAGCGTCACCTGTTCAGAACACGTGCCTTTTCCCACCACGTCACTTTGTCTCTTACCTTGCCTGGTGGGTGCTCGATGCCAGTCCTCACCAAATGCATCTCCTAAGTGTCTTCCCTGGTAATAAGTTTGCTCTTTTCCTGCAAACTGGAGACATATGTCAATATGGAGGAAGAAAGAACTGTCTTCTCAGCCATCATCTTTGTGAACCACAGTGCAGTGGGTTCTTACACGTTGATGCAGCCTCTCCAACACCCACCTCTGCATTCCTGCCTTACACCAGCATTGCATTCAACACATAAGCTTTCGTGGTTGTGGAACAAAATCGACACCCTTGTTAATGCCACAACACTCTCTCCTTGTTTTCATGACCCCATAATTTCTCTCAGAGGCAACCAGAGCGAGCTTGTCCTGGCAGCCGTCCACTCTCAGGGAAGCACACTCCTGAGAACCAGGAAGCTGCAGTGTCAGTGCCTTGATATCAATGCTGTTCTGGCATTTTTATTGGCACAGATAACCTTGAAACTATCCAGAGTTGGAAGTATAGCTCAGCTCATCAGGCACAGACTCTGGGTTCTATCACTAGAAGCAAGCAAGAGAGAGAGAGAGAGAGAGAAAGAAAGAGAGAGAGAGAGAGAGAGAGAGAAAGAAAGAAAGAAAGAACATCACTGGAGCTACTATAAAAGATGGAGATGCAATAGTTTTAGAAAGCAATTTTGGGTTAAAGGTTGTTGGAGTTGGATGGTGTGCTGGTCCACTTTGACGACTCAACACAACCTAGAAGAGACGCCTCTGGGAAGAGAGTCTCAGTGAGGGGCTGTCTACACTCAGTGGTCTGTGGGAATACCAGTGTGTGGGGGGGTGCCTTTTAAGCAAGTTGATATGGAAAAGTGTTCGGCATCCAGACCACTGAACACTACAACCACTCCCCAGGCAGGGAGACCTGAACTGAGTAAGAGTGGAGGAAGTGAGCCGAGCACAGCAAGCATTGGAGCATTCACACACTCACACGCGCGCGCGCGCACACACACACACACACACACACACACACGTCGCTGCTCTTGACTCTGGTTGTGATGTGACTCCTTGCTTCAGGCTCCTACCCCATGACTTCCTCACAGTGATAGATCATAACCTGTTACTGGAAGCTAATACAAGCGCTTTGTCTTCTCAGTTAGTGTGACGGTATTTTACACAGCAATGGAAATGAGACTAGAACAAAGTGAGGGAAAAACAAAAGAGAAAAAAAATTCATAAGATCCACCTGCTTTCAGGGAAGTGATCCACTCTTTTCAGCGAACCCACAGTATCATGGGCCTTTATTTAAGAAAATGTTTTAAGGCCTAGAAAAATGTTTTGTAAGCTTATAAATACAAGATACAACAGAGAATGATTTAGTCACAAAACTTTAGACTCACCTAGATAGGATAGATAGTATTGTTTTTCTACAAATGAGCTAAACATTTTGAATGTAACTTTTACATATGGCTTTCCTGATAACTGTTCTTGCTATATGTACTTTATTATAAATAAAGTCCATATGCAAAAAAAAAAAAAAAAAGAAAAACCTCAAATCCTGATATCCCCTCATTAAGATGGCAGCATGCTGGGATTGGTGCCAAGACTTACGATGTTTTCACATGTCTCAGAAAGGCACTTTGGGTCTAAGTCACCAGATCAGAGCACTGTGACGTCAATCTTGTCCATGTGCTTTGTGAAAGTCTGTGAGTGACTGTGTCAAAAGCGAAGTCAGAGACTGGCTAGAAATAACCCTGAAGGAGATAACGCAAGTGAGGGTCAGCCTCCACTAGGAAGAGAACCCCAGACTTACCTGGGCTACATCAGGAGCGTGAGGTCTGGCTTTCAAACGAGCATCGAGAAACCCCCCTGGAGGAGGCATCTTGCTGGGAACGCTGTTGTAGTATGGGTGATCAGGGCCATCGCCCTCCTCTTCAGTCCATGGCTCATCCAGACTCTGCATCCTGTTAAAAGATTTTCAGTGACCTTCACCCAAAATTGAGCACACGGGCAGACCCAACAAATCTGGCCTCAGAAACAAAGCCCTGGATATGGTTTCAGTGTGGCCTCCGGGACACACGGGTTCATGTATTAGCGGCTTGGTCCCCAAGGTGGTGGTATTAAAAAGTAGTGGGACTTTTTTAAGAAGTGGAGTCTCTCAGTCACAAACAAGACACCTACATCAATCCATCAGCTACTACCTCTTCCATTCTCCCAAGGCTTGGGGACCATTGCGGAAGAGCAGGGTAGAAAGATTGTAAGACCCAAAGGTTGGGAGATTCAGAGCAACACAATGCCTCCTGGACAAGACAGCGCCACTGCACTCATGAACCCAAGCAGTTGTGGCTGTCTGAACAAGATCAAACTAGTAAACATTTTAGCATGGGGACTGGGGGATGGCTGAGCAAGTGTGGATAGCTGATGGCTTTGGGGAGAGGAAGAGGGAGAGGGAAGGAGGGAAAGGATAGTTACTGTTAACTGTCAACTCAATCACCTCGGATATGGTCCCTCAGGAATTTGCCCGGGGCACTGATCTTGATTATGGTTTACAGTCTGAAGACCTGCCCACTGTGGGTAGAACCATTCCTGGGCAGAGGGATCTTGTACTGTGTAAGATGGAGAAAACAAGACGAGCACCAACACCGGTGAATCGCTCTCTTATTATTTTGGAAGCCAGCCTCCTGCTACCTCAGCTTCTCTGCTTTGGTGAACTGCACCTTGAGCTGTGAACCGGAATAAACCTTTCTTCCTTAGGGCATTTCATCACAGCAACAGAAAAGAAACCAAGAAACACACCTACACATCACACACACACATGCACATACCACACACAATACAAAACAAACACTTTAAAACAATGAAATAAACTGTGATGTCAGTATTTTTTGGCACCTTAAGTAGCCCTGTTTACGACCCTGAGGTAGCCTTGTAAGGTAGCAGCCGTCCATCAAAGACAACCGTTGCCCAGGTAGCCACAGATGGAACAGGGCAGTTCTGAGCCTCTTTCAAAAACCAGTTCCCAAACATTTATCCTTACTTTCCCTCTCTGAGTGATCCTTTGAGAACCCAAGTGCCCAAACTTTTTTTTTAATTTACTTTTAATTATCACATAGTAATTTTGCACATTTCTTATGTGTGTTGTGCGCTAACTTGATATATTTATACAAAACACAGTGACCAGATTCGAGTAATTAGCATCCCCAGCTCCTTGAGTACTCATCTGTTTGTGTCTGCCCAGGCTGTCTTTATTTAACCTGACACAGAGCCTGCCTGGGGGCATCTGTCAGAAACATTCAGAGGCAAATGTTTATCACGTGACCCACAGGAGGCTGCAAAGAACATTTGGCTCAAACAATTTTTATTAGCGGAAGAAAGTGACAAAGGATGAAGAGTTTATGGAGTTAGGGAGAAAAGGCCACTGAAGCAAACAACCACACCAATGGTGACAACAGATCCCAAAATGAGGAGCTGAGACCCCAACACATTGGGGTTAATACACCCCAACACATTCATCTAGAAGGCCACACACATTTGCAGGGCTCAGCTTGCTCTCATGTCCACAGTGTGCAATGTGACTCTAGTTTCTCACTCCTGGCCCACCCCTAAAGACCTCCCAAGTAGACAGTGAACGCTGAAAAAAAAATCAATTGATTCACCTCATGTTAAAAGAGGGTACCAATATATACACGTATACATATAAACACACATACATATACATACACACGTATATGTGCATGGACATACAAATACATACAAACACACATGTATACATACAAATATACACATATATGCATATACATACAAATACATACACCACACACAAACACACATCCAAATACACATATACATAACACAACATATACATGTACACACATGCATATACACATGTTCATATACACACATGTTCATATACACACGTATACACTGTGAGGCTGAGTCGTTCAACATTTCGGGAAACCTCTGCACTCATTAGTGAAGGAACATAGCTGACCAAGCAGGGGACAGAATGACATACGTACATTACAGAGTATAGAATTAGTTCACTAAAGTCCCTAAAACAACCACAGGCATTGACAATATACATCCTGGAAAGAGGAGAAATATGAGTTTCAGTTTTGCAACCTGTTATTATTTACATTTTTAGTGCCAGCAAAAAGTTATAAGCTGCATAGAGAAATAAGAAAGGATAGCTCATATACAGGAAAAATAAGTCAATGGAAATGGTCACAAAGAAATCTCAGACTTAGGATAAATAAGGATAAAGCAATCTCAGACTTAAGGATAAAGATCCTATGTTCAGCCAACTAAAAGAAATGATGTGTAAAGCACTAAATGAGGCTTACCAGAATGCATAAAGAAATTAAAAAAAAAAAAACAAATTCTAGAACTAAAAATTCTACCATCACTGCAAGCATGAAAAAAGAAAATTCTAACAATTCACTTAAGCAATTAGCAGGTTTGGGAGGTAGAAGAAGATAGGACAAAATTTTAAAATAGTTACATTCAGACGAACCAGTTTGAGAAACAGAAACAAAAACTGATTAATAAAAGTGAATGGAGCCCGAGAGACCCGTGGAAAAGCGTCAAGAAGGCCAGCAGGTGCACAGAAGAGTCCTGGAGGCAGAGCAGAAACTGAGACTGGCAGGAGAAACACTGAGTCATTAGGGCCCAAACCTTCCTAAACTGGCGAAAAGAAAATGTTTCTCTAGATAACGAAGAGGCTGAAAAGCTCAGCTCAAGATAAACTTAAAGGGACTTATGCATCCTAATTAACTCTTTGAAGAGCAGAAGGACTTCTCCAAGCAGCAAAGAGGGCTGCTTACTGAGACAAGGGCTTGTCCTGACAGCAACAGTGGATTTCTTGTCAGAAACGAAGGGGGCCAGAGACAGAGAAAGCTTCCTGTCCTGAACTCCGTACCCAATAAAGCTATTCTGCCAAGAGGAGGCAGAACTGTATTTCAAGGCAAATAAAAACAGGGAATCCTCCATTAAAAATCACCTCTTTAGGAAATACTATGGGAAATAGTATTATTTAATACTGTATTAAGCTGAAATAAGTGGGTAATCAGCAATTTACATCTGAAGGAAGAAGCAGAAAAGAATGGCAAGTGTAACTAACGAGATTATGTATGTTTAGTTTTGCATAAAATTCTTCTAATCTTCCCTTCTAATTTAAAAAACATAAAGCTGCATGACTGTGCTGGTGAGCACACATGGATAAAGATTCAGTGTGCGTGGCAAGAACCGCACAGTGGGAGAGCGGGAGGTGAAGGACGGAGGAACACACCGCTCTGGCAGAGGACCCAAATTCCATTCCCAGCCCTCACAGAGTGGCTCACAACTGCCTGTAATTCCAGCTCCAAAGGATCTGACACCCTGTTCCGGCTTCCACACTGCTCTCACTTGCACACAAGGGCACACACTTTCTTGTACACATGCAAACACACACCTAATTAAAAAACAAGTAAATTTATAAAATAACAAAATGGAGAGTGGGAGACTAGAGAGCAGCCCAGAAGCCAATCTTCTGTATATTACTAAAATTAAATTCTTTAATCTGAGTAGATCCTCATAAATTAACAAGCTAACTATGACCCTCTGATCACTGCTTTAAAAGTAGTGAAAGAAGAAGTCAAACTGCACACTTGAAAATGTTTATTTACACAAAGGAGGTAGTAATCGGTTGATAAGAGGATGGAACGGCATCAAGGAAAAATAGGTCAACATCAGGCGGAAATCCTAACTTATTAGCAATTGCATTGAATATCAATGTATTAAATGCTCTTCTTGAAAGACAGAGGTTGACAGAACAAAAAGAAAATAATCCTGTAATAAGTTTTCTTTGAGCAACATGCTCTATAAAGAGCAAAGAAGAAAATGGCAAGTTCAACTGTAATATGAAGGAAACACTAATATGCCACTTTATTACCATAAAGAATGACTGGACAGAGGATTGGAAAAATCTAAGTTTGCTCACAAAAATATAACCAGATTGAAAAGACATTAATAGCAAATTCTACTCAAAAATAACAGCAAAAAACTTCACCCATACAGGCGGAACATTCTCCAAGAGAAAGCATATATTATTAAATTTATTTAATAATAAGCTTCAAATATTTTAAAGAATTAAAATTTTAAATTACATTTTTAGAAAATAATGGAGTCAATATAGTAATCAAACTAGACCCTTACAAGATTAATAAGATGTTAAAATTAATACATTCCTGAAAAACTAGGTCAAAAATTGCAAGGGAAATTAGAAATCTCTTGACTTGAATGAACAATTTCTTATAAAGACAAAATCTAAAGTATGTGTAAAGAAGACATCAGACTTAATGAATTGGTCCTTGGATACAAAGAACAATATACAAAATCAGTTGTCTTTTATATATTAATGGTTCGAGAAACAAAATAAAAATCATTAGGGCACCAAAAAGAAAAAATTTTAAGGAAAAAAATTATGTAAACAAGGTCAGACACACATTGAAAATTGCAAAACACATTGACAAAACACAATCCACAAAATAAGAAAACATTTGCTAATAACATTTTTTAAAGTAGCATGAATCTTCAACTCCAACAACTCAACAATTTAAAAGAGAAATAACCCAATCTTTAAAACCAGAGTAAAGATTTGAGCAGACATTTCCCCAAAGAAGACAGACAAATGGCCAACAGCCCGTGAAAAGATGCCTGACATCATAATCATCAGAAAAAAATGCATGTCAAAACCATCATCAGAGATTTTCCTGCTCCCTGAGGCAGCCATGATAAAAAATGTGGATGGCATCCAATGCTGATGAGGGCGTGAGGAATGAGAGGCCCCTACTATGCTTACTGAAACGTAAATCAGTACTACGACTGTGAAAAATCATTTGGCTCTGATGACTCATGTTGGTTAGGAAACACTCTGGGACACAGCAGTGAGGAGTTATCTAGATTAGGTTAGCCTCCTGCCACGCCTTGGTTAACTGAGATTGAAAACCCTCTCTGACAATGGTGGCACATTTGCTGAGCTCGGGAATCTGGAGTGCCCAACAAGGACAAAGGAGCTGAGCACCAGCGCCCACTGCTCTCTGCTTCCTGACTACAAACGCAACGAGAGCAGCTGCCTCACGTTCCAAACTGTAAGCCAAATTAGACCCCTCTTACCTTGTGTTGATTTTTGTTTTCAGAGTATCTGTGATAGTGAGAGACCAAAGAATTAAAAACTAGGTTTTTGGGGTACTGAGCTAAAAAGTTTAAAGCAGATCAGGCCAGCTGACCTTGCTGCTCACTAGAGGTAGTGTTGCCAGGAAACTGGCCTGGATGGCCTTGCTCCTGGAGATGATAGTCCCCTCTACTCAAGCAGCAGGCTATCAGTCCAGGAGAGGACTGAAGCCCACGGCCAGCCATTTCCCCTCACCCCGCCTTCCTCCCCACCCCCCACTCACCACAAAAGAGAACAAAGAAAGTTGGAACCATTCTGGTCCTGGCACTTTCCCATAGCAAATAATTTTGAAATGTAGCATCCTCTTTTTCTGTATTAAATAGAAGTTTGCCAGGCTAGAATCCCCTGCTTTGGGCATGCTGGGAGGGACTGGGACCTATAAATCACCCACAGTCCAGAGCTCAAATATGTCTGCTGGGTACCAATGCCTTGGTGTCTGTGAGAGTCCAGCTCAAGCTGTAAATAAAGATTCTCATGTATTTTGCAATGGACTTTACTGCTGATGGTCTTTTGGGGATCTTGAAAATTGGGCACAACAATGGCTATTCTTGGTTGTTAATTTGACTACATCTGGAATTAACTAAAATCCAAATATCCGGGTACAGCTGTGAGAAACTTTTTTTTTTTAAATTAAATCTTTTGAAGTGGGAAGACCTCTTTTAATCTGGATCTTTGAGGTGGGAAGATCAACCTTTTCTTCTGGCACCATATATAAAAATGACATGGAAGAAGGAAGCTTGCGTTCTCATTCTCTTTGCCTGCTTCCTTTCACTCTTGCTCCAAAGTCCATTCCTTTGCTGGCATTAGAACCTATTTCTTTGGGATTCTGGCATACACTGTAGACCAGCTGATCTATCCAGCCTTATGTCCTGAACAGCTACTGGATTCTAGGACCTTCTGTTGGTAGATAGCCATTGCTGAACTATCCCATATATAGTTAGAATATATGGGATTATATATATATATGAATATATATATATGAATGGGTTTAGGATATATATATATATATATATATATATATATATATTCATTATATAAGTTCTGTTTCTCTAGAAAGCCCTAATACTGTATCTTATCACAGGAAGAAAAAAAAAGCAACTAGACAATTTCCCAAATAGGAAACAGCAGAACAATTAACTCAATAGTTCTACTCTAAGGCATATACACAAGAATACCAAAACATGTCTACCCCAAAGCTTGAATGGTAGCTTTGTTCATAAGCTACCAAAAAATGGAGACAATGAAAATGCTCACAAAAGGTTTATTTCGGTGAACAAGTTCATTGTCCATCATTGAGTGAAGTCAAAGAGGGAGGTTGGGCAGAAACCACAATAGAATCCTGCTTTCTGGCTCATTCATAGGTTCATACTTAGCTAGAGTTCTCACACAGCTCAGAACCACCTGTCCAGGGAATGGTGCTGCCCACAGTGGGCTGGGCCCCACTCCATCAATTAACAGTCAGGACAACCCGCCCCGGGCTGATCCACAGCCAAGGTGGTCTAGGCAATCCCTAGGAGACTCCCTTTGTCAGGAGATGCTAGGCTCTGTTGGTAGACAATTAAAGCTGATCAGGGCAGTGTGTTTCAGAACACAAATGATCCATACCCTTTTGCAGCTCAGCCTTCTTGCTCCTTTATAAATTGTGAGAATGCAGCCTGTGATATGTGGGCCCTGGATGGAGTCTGTAAACAAACCACCCCAATCCCATTCAAAATAAAGACCTGTGCTGACTCATTCCCAGGTCAGAGGTGTCAGGGCTGTGGCTACTTCCTTCATCCAGCCCCATCCTGCCGAACTCATCAGCCTGGGCAAAGTGGGTCCTTACCGGCACCCTGACAATGGATGCCGTAAGGAATTCCACCAAAGGGAAGGAGGATACAGAACTAAGGGTCTTTCCAGAAAGGCAAAGAAGACAATTAGGCTGCAGGATACTTCATAACGAGGAATCAGAGCAGATGCCACTCCATGATGATGCCACAGAAGGTGGCTTTGAGTTTAAAGAGAAATATTTTCCTGTGTGTGTACACATGTCTACGTGGGTGCATGTACACAGGGGCACATACGTTTGTTTAGGTGTGAGCCAGAGGTCAACCTCAAGAGCGGTCTCCATTTGTTTTTGAGAAAGGGTCTCTCCCTGGCCTGGAACTCAACAAGAAGACTAGGCTGGATAACCAAAGAACCTTAGGGACACCCCCTGACCCCCGTTTCACACTCCCCAGTGCTGGGATTACATACACAACATTGTACCTGGTTTTTCATTGTTTCTGTTTTGTTTTGTTTACGTAGGTTCTGGACCTAAAATTCAGGTCTTGTGCCCACAGCACAAGTAGTTTATTGGCTGACGCATCTCCCAGCCTATAATAGCTTTTCCTTATTCAGGTTCATCAAGGGCAGAATGCACTCAAGTTCAAGAGCAGGAGACCACTGAGTGTCTAATTTGCCCCACAGTACTTCTCAACTTTCTGTGTCATAGAATATTCTTATATCCCAAGTAAACCAAATAGCAGACTCTTTCCCTCTCTCTCTCTCTCTCTCTCTCTCTCTCTCTCTCTATATATATATATATATATATATATATATATATATATATATATATATATACACACACATGCCAAATTATTATTGTCATTATTGTTATAAACAATTTATTTACTTTGTATCCCAGTTGTAGCCTCCTCCCTCATCTCCTCTCGGTCCCACCCTTCCTCCTTCTTCTTCCCTCCGTCTTCCTCCCCATCCCTCTTCCCTGGTCCTCTGATTAGGGGAATATATATATTTTTAATTACCACCTAAGCAGCCCACATTTGGTGTGGACAATTGCTATTTCATTTGATAGTGAAACAGCTATCAGGCGATTCTTACCCCTGGTTTCCAGACAAAGCCATAGTGACTTGGACAGTTTAAGGCTCTCGCCCAGAGACACATGGCAGATGCTCATCCCTGAAGCTGGTTGTGGAAGCCAACAAAGCAAAATGATGCTGGCAGTAGCTGCGGCCCCATTTGGCTGTGACAACAAAAAGATGGGGCCTAGACCTTCTGTAAACACAGACCCGGGAGGGGACCTTTGGAAGAATCAAAGGACTAGAGAAGACACAAGCACCCCCCCCCCCAAAAGAAATTACCATGAAGTTTTTGGTAACCTTGCCTGCTGTCACTATTCTTCAAGAACATGTTTCCTGCCCATTCACAGCCATATGTGAGCCTCCATCTGTGGGCTCCGAGTGCCTCCGCCAAAGCACCAGCCAGCGTCTGTGAGTCCCGGAAACGCTGTTGTGATCTGGGTTTCACGGGTCTGCCAGGGGTGCAGTGCTGGGAGCTGGTTTTAAAGGAGCGTTTACAGACTCCAGAAGAGCCGCTGATAAAGGCAGGCACAGCTACTCACCGGTCCTGGAGAGCAGGAATCTTGGAAGGACACTGCAAATACTGCTTGAACCGGAGCTCAAAGGCTTGTCCAATGGAGCCGATGACATCTTGGGCTAGCCCATCACAGCATTCCAGAATGTGGCAAGCTTGGAGAAAAGGGGACACAAGCTCATTAGAGACAGGGCCAGGGTTTCTGGACCCCTTGACAAAGAGCCCCATCTGGGGTGGAGACAAAAAAAAAAGAAGTTGCACGTACGGTCTTATTTTTAATATTTAAAACTTACTTATTTTTATTTTGTATGTGTGTTTCACCTTTATGTATGTATGTGTGTCACACACATGCAGTGCCTGAAGAGGCCAGAAGAGGGCAAAATGTTCCCCTGGAGTTATGGGTGTTTTCGAGCTTCCCTGTGGGTACTGGGAACCCAAACCAGGTCCTTTACGAGAAGCCCAGGAACATTAGCAACAGATGTAAACTGGTTCCCACTAGATGAATCTTGATCTGTTCAATGGACTTAGAGAAAGTTGCTCTTGACTTAGTACATGCTGACAACCACGTGTAGCTGCAAACATTAAGTGCAGGGACTGAGGGGGTGGCTCAGTCGATAAAGCACTCACTTGATACACCAGCCTGAGGACCCGAGTTCGGTCCCCAGGACCCATTTAAAAAATCAGACTTGGTAGCACAGGCCTGTAATCCCAGCACTCAGGACATAGAATCAGGAAGGTCCCTGGAGTTCTCTGGCCTGCCACACAGTCTCCTCAGTAAGATCCAGGCTCAGTGAGAGAGCCTGCTTTAAAATACAGTAGAGAGTGTGTCTACGTTTCTGTTGCTGCGACAAAACAACCTGACAAAAGCAACTTAAAGGAAAAGGGTTCATCCGGCTCACAGTTCCAGGTGACAGTCCATCACAGCAGGGAGTCAAGGGGGCAGGGGCTTGAGATTTGAAGGTGACTCACTCCGATTTGATCATTTCACTCGCTCTGCCCCATAAACATATGCAATTTTGGGTCAATCAGAAATCAAACAGGGACCAGGAAGACCACACAGCTGGTTAAGTGCTTGCCATGAGAGCGTGGGGACCTGAGTTTAGACCCCCAGAATCCGACTTAAGAGCTGGGTACAGTGGTGCATATGTGTAAATTCAGAAGTGCTGGAGAGGTGAGACAGGAGATAGACCTGGTGCCGGCTGGCTAGCTCAGTCAAATAAATGAGCTCGTGCTTCAGGGAGAGATCCTGTCTCAAAAATACGGTGAGGAGCAGATGATAGAGAAAGATACCCCAAGACTGCTTCTAGACACGCACACATACAAACACACACATAGGGTGGGGGACAATAAGATTTAAAAAGCAAAGAAAATCATGTATTGGAATCCACCAAAGCTGACATGTTGGGAGTTCCATCTCAACAAACATCAATCATTGTGTGACATCACTGATCACCAGGCTCCTGATCTTGGGATGGTTCCCACTGACTTAATGACCAGGGAGGCAGGCCTCTCTCCCTTCCATTATAGTAACCAGTGGAGCCATGGGCTCTTAATGACTGAGAGACAAAGTCTCAACGGAAAAGCATGCAATATTATTCTGCAAGGTAAGGGCCTCGTTTTCCCCACAGTACTGCATGTTAGTCTCAGAGGGAGGCTGGGGAAGGGACCAAGCGCTGATGGAGGAAAGCCTGGCCCCTTGAGTCTGAAAGGTGAATGGGCAGAGGATGGCTGGACAGCGGAACACCACAGAAGCTGGGCCCTTACATGGTCCAAAGTAAAGTGCTCAGAGACCACACACCTCAGGGGCATAGGCAGAGTCACACAAAGTACACGCATGGCGGGGTACATGTCGTATGTGTGCATGCCCGTCTGGAGTCCAAGGCCATCAGGTGCCGTTCCTCGGCACACATTCACTTTGTTCTATGAGAGAGGGTCTCTCGTCGGCCTGAGACTTACCGACCGGGCTAGGCCGGCCAGCAAGCTCCAGCAACCCACCTATCCACACCTTTCAGTACTGGGATTACAGGGGAGTGCCACCACACCTGGCTTCTCAGGTGGGTTCTGGGAAATGACTTCAGATGCTCAGGCTGGCACAGCAAGTGTTTTGCCAACTGCGCTGTTTCCCCAAAGAGCTGTTTAAATACATCACTACCTGGATCCCATTTTCTCGGACCAGAGTGTTGAGATTTTTTCTTACAGGGCCCCTAAGTAACTCTCAGGTGTAGCTCATTTTGAGGACCCTTGACCTGGACCTACTAAAGAAGTCTGAATAACCAAAATTGCTCAGATCCCTCGAAGTTAATTTGAAACAAACCAGAACAGAGAACAAACCCCAGGTGCTTCTAACCCAGACAGAGTTTGGGGGGGCCAGAGCCTGAGGCCTCCCCTCCTCCATACCCTCCCTGATTTGGGGGATACTAGGATAGTTAAAGGGGCTGGCTTATGCAGTGGGCTCAATTACAAGCCCCATGAAAAACAAGTTATGCCAAAAATCCTAACTGCAGGACCCCAGAAGTGTCCTTACCTGGAAACCAGGCAGTTTCAGATATAATTAGTTAAAACAAGGTTATGGTGGGATAGGAGGGGCCCAGAGCCACCATGGACTGTCATCTGCATAGACAGCCATGCACATTCACAGAATCAGGGAGAACAGCACATAAGGATGGTTCAGTGGTGCCCTGCACAGGGACAGAAGCCGCAAGTAGGAGGAGGGATTTCTCCTCCAGGCACCAGGGGAGCCCATATGGCTCTGCTGACACCACGAACTGGGCATCCAGCCTCCAGAACTGTGAGGCAACATGTCCTCGTTGCCTTCAACAACTTAATCTGTGTTTGCTACTGCAGACACCAACCTCTAAGCCTGCAGCTAGGACTTGTGCTCAAGTGGACCAGGAGCAGTCCTGACTGTCATGGTATAACCCTGCTAACCCAGGACCAGCGCTGGCGATGTACAGTAACCCGAGAAGATGCGCTAGAGGTGATGCTAAGAAAGCACCTCAGGGCCCTCCCAGCACCTCCTTCTCTCCTCAGGCCTGTCTGAATCCTTAAAGAACAGTCACAGTGGTTGGCAAAGTGCTTGCCTTAGATGCACAAGGATCTGAATTTGATTCCCTGGAAGCCATGCTTAAAAAAAACAAAACAAAACAAAGAAAACAAGAAAACAGCACAAGCCGGTAACTCAGCGCTGGGAAGGCCCTGGGACTCACTGGCCAGCTAGCCTAGCCTGCTTAGAGAATTCCAGGCCAGTGAGACTCTGCCTCAAAAAAACAAGGTGGAAGATACGTAAGGAATGACACTCACTGTGTTCTTCTGGTCTTCACATGCACACTCACACATGTACACCTGCATGCACATGCACGCGCACACACACACACACCTTTACACAACTGTCTAATCATCCCAGCTCTGTTCCAGGAAGACAAGGCAACGGTTCTAGACTAGGAACCTGTGCTATCTCCAGGAGCCTCCTCTCTCCCCACCATCCTAAAGGAAGACTGTCGATGAAGCTCCTGCACCCAGAACTAACTGGCTGGGGGCCCAGGAGGAAAGAGCCCCGAGCGCTTAGCGTGGCAATTCCAGTGTTTACAGCCAAGTTGGAAGCAGTTTGCAAGGACATTCAACATATTAACTGTCTAACCAACCCCCTTGCTCTGCAAGAGCCTCTAGCCACGTGTCACACAGTGTGATAAGACACCTGACAAAAGCAATCTAAAGAAGGAAGGACTTATGTTGGCTCACAGTTCGAGGGCACACAGTCCGTCGTGGCAAGGAAGGCAGGGGGGCAGCTGGGCACACTGCCAGAGTCAGGAAGCAGGATGAACACTGGCGCTCAGCTCACTTCGGGATTCCAGCCAGTGGGTGGTGTCACCCTCAGGTAGGGTGCCCTCCCACTTCACCTGATCCAGTCTAGACTCTCCCCCTCAGACAGTGCAGAGCTTCGCCAACTAGGGGCCTCTAGGCGTTGTCAAGCTGCCGGCATTACCCATCCATCGCACATGGTGTCTGCTCAAAAATGGCTTAGCCACGAAGAAGGGTTTGCAGAAGCCCCCTGCAGCTAAGGGAGAGCCCCCATCGGAAATCAATCTGCCCTTAGGGGTCGTCTTGAACATATATCCGAGATACAGGTATGGGAGGAGGGTGTCAGAACAGAGTGTTGAGTTTGTTTGACAAGAGGGAGAAAATGTGTCTGTGAGTATGCAAACAAAGTGAAAAGCCAGCTGCTGGCACATAGGACAAAGGTCAAGGGTCAGGAAGGGGCCAGTCGGCCGTGTAGGGAGGTGCCACTACGCGTGGCCACAGATTCCGCTGATTTTGTCGATGAGTTTTCACTCATGGGTTATCAGGAGCTGCCTGGTATTCAAGGGTAATATCACTCCGAGCCCACCTTCCCAACTGTGTTATTATTGCTCTGGTCCTATAAATGACATCCTTCCCCCCAGAAGCTCAAAGGGGGTGTGAGGAGACAGCACACCCCAAGCTTGGGTGCTGGGCCCTAGAGAAGAAGATAGGAGGGTGTGCACACCCTGGGTGAGGCTGGGCAGGGGGCTGGGCAGCGGCAGTGTTTCCCAGGCCACGGGATGGTGTGAGAGGCAGGCACATCAAACCACGGCCATCCTGATGCAGGTGTGAGTTTGGTGCTCAGCATCTCTCTCAGCCAGGTGACAAGCTACCCTGGCACACCTCAAGTACCCTTAATCATGTCACGTGAACGCTAAAGGATAATGAGGAGCATCTGTGTCACAGCATTAGGCCTGCCTCACACGAGTGCATGATTAAATGGGTCAAGTGTTGCTTACCTCTGCGATTGACAGGGTCCTTAGCGACATAGGCAACATAGTCTGTTGTGTCCTGTGGAAGGGAAAGGAGACGTTTGTATCACACATCACTGCAGGAAGTAAGGCCAGAGGGACGCAGAGCCCAGCATGCTGGGCGTCCGTTCATCCATCACACAGCCGAGAATCAGAGCGGGAAGGAAAGCTCATGGACCAGTGCTTCCCTCACATGGGAGGGAAAAGAAGGAAGGGGAGGAGAGAGGAAGGGGGGAGGGCCAAATACTACACACAAAATTGTCCAAAATGGACATGGTTTGAGGCATGTCCTCAGACTTGGATGTGGCTGAAGATCTCCAGGGATCTGAGTACAGACTGGGCCAAGCCTGAGGAGTCATGACCAGCTAGTACAGACAGCTCTACCCAGCTCCCCAGGTGTGCACGCTGCCAATCTGTGACCACACTCAGAGCAGCCAGGGGTGACGGGCACCTGACTTCCCATTGCTGGCTCTCCTTGAAGACTTTCAGAACCAGTGCTTGGTTCATCTGACGTAGCTGGTTTGGATTTAAGACCTGGCCATGAGGACCCTCTTATAGCTCAATATGAACTGAAGTCAAGAGAGGCAGCTGTCAGAAACATGTATGTGCACCATCCTCAACTTGGAGTTTCTGTGAGAATCCCCTAAAGGCTCAAGACAGGTAGCTGAGCTGTACCCCGGTTTTCTACCTGGAACCCCAAGTTCCAGCTGCTGCGGGATTGGAGGCTATACTGTGAGAACTAATCATTGGGAAAACATTAGGGTAGGTGTTCAAAGACTGGAGAACCACAGTAGGCAAGAGACGAAAACAGTCTAGTTGTCCTTCAACAGATGAGGGTGAAAGAGAAAGCCTGCTGTAGCTGCACCATGGAGTTTTACGAAGAACGAAGTGATCTCATTTCCAGGAAAGCAGGTGGAACTGGGAGTCATTCTACTCATCGAGGTAAGAGTCAGAAAGACTCATACATCAACACTGAAAGATGAACGTCATGAGAGTAGAAGGGGGCTACCAGGAAAAGGAGGGGCTGGGAGGAGAGTAAACCATGTAACTCTGATCAAAGTATGCCGTATGCATACACGGAACTGTCATAATAAAACCCCCTCGTGTGAAACAATAGTGCCTGCTAATTTGAAACATTGTAAATGTTTTTTGTTTTTGTTTTTAAGCCCCACAAGCTTTATTTAGAAGAGTCTCACCCCATGGGGAAAGGAGCTTCGTAGCCTAGCCCACCTTCTGAGGCCCCGGTAGGCGGCACAGGCGGCCCCTGTATACTCACTTCTCAACAAGGAGCCAGGGACCTGGTCATTTTCCAGTGCTGAGCAGTGGGGCTGGGAGGGGACAGTATGTGCACATACTCCAGGTGCCCACGGAGGCCAGAGGTGCTGGGCCCCTGAGCTGTTGTGAGTGCTCGGAACCAAACTTGGGTCCTGTGGAAGAGCTCTTAACCTCTGAGCCATCTCTCAAGATCCAGTTTCTTAATTCTTAAAGTCACGGAGAGACTTGTTGACAAACTTGATGTTTTTAACATTCAGAACGACAAACCAAAAAAGCCTTACGGTGTCTGGGGTAACTTGGTCCTCAGGAGCTGTTAAGTCTGGGGCTGTTGCTTCATCATAGAGCGCTCTCAACCAAGCACAAAGCTCTGGGCTCAGTCCCCAGTGCCTCCCTCCCTCTACCGACCAAACAGCAAATGGAAACGCTGTTCTAGGTCCAGTTGCTCTAACAGACACCCTGCCTTAAAAGCAGCTTAGGGAAGAAAGGATGTATATGGCTCAGACTTTCTGGTTATGGTTCGTTATTTCGAGGACATCAGGGCAGGACTTTATAGCTTCACATTCACAGACAACAGCAGAGAGAGACTCAGTGTATGGGCCCTAGCTGGCTTCCTTCTGCTCAGCGTCCTTTCTCCTCTCTTCTCCTGTTTGGGAGCCCTGCCGAAGGACAGCTGCCACCCACAGTGGTCTGGACCACAGGCCACTTTTCAAATTCAGGTTCTCTTCCCAAGTGACTCTATGTGATAACACAGTTGGTGAGGGTTAAAACGAACTGGCGCACACACAGAGGACAACTTGAAAGGTCAGCCTGTTTTTGTAGTTGTTTTCCAAACCTTATGCTCCAAAGGCTTCAAGCTCATCCCCTGCTCCTTATGCCTTGCAGTGGTTTGTGCTGACATGTACCTGAGGAAGTGCCTTCTCTCCTGATCACACAGATCCTGAAAATACTGCCAGGAGCGTGGAGGGGAGGGGATGGATGTGGGGAAGGAGGAGTGGACACGGTGCCCTCCAAGCCTGCAGGAGAACAGAAGCAGGAGGATTCTTCCAGGTGCAGACAGAAGAGCCCTTTTCCCTGTGGCTCATCTTGAACAGAGCCCATTTTCTGGTCTCTGTAATATTTCCCAGGCCAACTGGGAAATACTGGAGAAAGGGCAGAAGACTGTAAAATGGCCTCTGTTCGTATCTGTGGAGGGGCCTCTCCTGAGTATTTAAAACTGTTGGCAAAAATATGGATTGCAGGTTATGATTCTTCACTTTCCTCCTAGACCCACGGGATGTGAGAGTCTCACAACTGTCCTAAGGAGCCTCGGGAACATCTTAGCCAGCAGAGCAGACCTTTGGGTCCCTGGACTCTGCTCTCCAGCCCCAGGTTTAGCTTTCCACAGTCTTTTAAAACTCACTGAGAGCCTTAGAGCATCTGTCCAACCGTCTTGAGATAGTTCTGGGTATGGTTACAGGGTTGAGATTAAAACTCTCAGCCAGCTTTCCCACACCACAGGAGCTGGGGTTTTTCAAGAAGCAGAGTTGATGCTTTTGCCCTAATTGACCCAAACTTCTGTCACTTTTGCGCCTATGAATGCCACAGTGAAGGTTGTGTTTGAATAGAAGAAATTAGCAGAAAAATTAAATCACCTGGGTACCATGGTAGTGGAGCTACCGACTCTGGCAGGCAGCTCAGAGACACAAAGAAGGCAGGAGGGGGTGCGTTTCATTTCAACAAACTGTCTTTGTGGGACATGAATGTAACTGCGTACGATCAGATGTACAGTCTTCGTTTGTAGCTTCCGACTCTGACGGGGGGTTAGAGTTGAAGGAAAACATCCAAACACAAGGAGTCTATTGCTTAATTTTTATATATAGCCAGGGAACAACATTAGTTCCAGCCAGCACTAGTGGGCATACAAGGAGCTCCTATTTCTCTCGCTCTCTCTTTCTTTCTTTCTTCCTTCCTTCCTTCCTTCCTTCCTTCCTTCCTTCCTTCCTTCCTTCCTTCCTTCCTTTCTTTCTCTCTAGAGCGGGTTGGTTCTTTTCATAGTCTAAGAAACTACACTGTGGCTGTGAAAGGAAAGCCAAGGAAGATATAAGATATAACGTCCTTCTCTCAGATGGACCATGGCCGAGCTAGGACATAGCCATTCTGTGATTGGTCCCGAGCTTTATCTGGCATTGTTTCCTAGTGTATTGGGGTTCAGAAGTGTCCTTGGCACTGCCCAGTTGTACAGTGGGCACACCATATTCCAGAGAAGAGGCTGTGGGGGTCTTGTTCTGTACTTATTCCGTCCCTGATCTCAGTCCCCAAGACCCTCTGAGATGGGCCATTGTGTGGCCTCCTCTCCTGTTTCTTGAGTGTGATGCAGGCTGCTGAGGGGTGGTCAGGCTCAGCAGCCATTCTTCAGCCTTTATCTTGAGATAGGGTCTGCCTTCTGCTGGAACCTGGAGCTCACCAGTTAAGCCAGCTGGGATCCCCCATGTCTGCCCTCCCAGTGCTGGGTTATAGGTGTGCACCTTTTCACACGGGTTCTAGAGATTGAACTCAATTTCTCATGCTTGCACAGGAAGCGCTTTACTGAGCCGTCTCCCTAAACCCTCCTGGTGATCTCTGGACACTGGGAATTAGGATATGCTGTGTGGGGTTTTTTTTGGGGGGGGGTGGTTTTATTTGTTTGTTTGTTTAGGGTTTTTGTTTTGTTTTGTCCTGGACTCACTTTGTAGACCAGGCTAGCCACAAACTCACAGCAATCTGCCTGCCTCTGCCTCCCCAAGTGCTGAGAGGACAGGCGGGCACCACTGTGCCTGGCTGGAGTTAGGGTATGCTACCATCACTACATAGTCCTTTGTGGAGAAGGAAGGATTAATGGTATTTTCAAGTCTCACTTGTTTGCCATTTGTCATTTTTATCTGTTTCCTACTGGGTGGACTGAGAAGAAAGGCAAAAATGTACAGTTAGCAAGACAATAAGGAGCCCAGAATCGTTTTGTCTCAAGAGACAAAACTCCATAGCCCGGTCTAGTTGGAAACTCAAAATACTCCTACCTCAACTCCTGCATGCTGGGATTATGTGCATCTCCTCACACCTGAACCAGGACAGTTTTGGGGTGAGGGGGAAAAATCTCAGAAAATATAAGATGTTAGAGATCATTTCAGATGTTACTGAACGTTTTCAGCCTTTTGTTTATTAAGAGAGATCTCTTACATATTATGTGTGTGCAGACCAGGCTAGCCACAGGCTGGACGCTCACAGATCCTCTGCCTCCTGAATACTGGGATGATAGGTATGCCTCACCACACAGCTAGTCCCTTCTTCTTCTTCTTTTGTTTCAGATAAGAATAATACAATCTTTGGAAGGGTTTATAGTCTTGAGCATATCCTGGAAAAATGAAACATTTTTAACAAAAGACAAAAGACGATGTATTTGGTTTCCCAAGGTCTCACTATGTGCACCTCTGCTCCTTCTATCACTAAGCATGATTTCAGAGAATTTCCAGAAGGGGGAGCTAGCTATGCAAATGAGAACTGGGTGGCCACCAACATTTAAGATTCTGTGGTGGCGCCTTTGCACTGCCACCAGTCAGCCACGGAAACTACTTTGAGCTAGAGGTGAGGGGATGACGCTGAAGCTCTTGGCCTGGGTGTGGGCGTCAGACTCAGGCAGGTGGGGTATGGGTTACACGGACACGAGGACATTGCTGGGGTCTAAATGGTTCCTCAAAAACTGCTCCAGTGAGGAAGGTGTGATCCCAGCTGGTGAACCCCATCACTGGTAAGTGATTGGATCACGAGAGCTGGAATCTAAACCATGGGTTACCCCCCAGGTGAATTGACGGTGTGTTGGATAACTCTAACGTCAACCTTGACACTGCCTGGAACCACCTCAGCAGACAGTCTCAACTAAGAAACCATCTAGACCAGGCTGGCCTGTGGGAATGTCTGTGGGGGATAGTCTTGATTGCTAATTGGTATAGGCAGAGCCAGAAATTTCACTTTGACTTCCAAAGTGTGCAAACAGCATTTCTTTGGTTGTGCCATTCCCGTGTATGAATAGAGAGGGCTTTTAATTTTTTGTTCTTAACTGCTGAAAACTTTACCCAGAACAGTAAAAATTAATATGAGAACATTAGGAAAGAGCCTTTCTTCTGCTGGAAAGAGCCAGGCCCATTCCCTTCTTCCTCCCTCAGGTTTTTGCTCCCTTTTGTATTACCCACCTGTCTTTGAGGTAGTTTTGGAAATGTAGTAGGGAAACAACCAAGGAAGGCAAGCATGGCAAGACTGATCAGACACACGGGGCTATTGCTACCTCTCAAGGAAGCCATGCTGCCAGCCCTCCTGACACCTCATTGCTGGAAAGTAATGGCAGGACCAGGTCATAGGTTACCACACCCATACACCAAATAACAACTGAAATAATAGTCAAGCAATAGCTTAATATAGAGTGATTGCTTAGCACTGGCAAGGCTCTCAGCTCAGTCTGTAATACAGAAAAATGAAATGGAAGGGGAAGGAGAGAGGAGAGGAGAGGAGAGGAGAGGAGAGAGGAGAGGAGGGGGGGGGAGGAGAGGAGAGGGGAGGAGAGGGAGAGGGAGAGGAGAGGGGAGGGGAGGGGAGAAGAGGAGAGTGGGAAGGCAAAGGAGTTCTGAATCCATGAGGGATAAACATCTGGAATCAAAGCTTCAGGGGTCATGATTACTTTACTTTCCAAGCACAGGCGCTTTATCAGATTGGAATTCCACCCAGTCTGAAATGTAACTGATGCTAAAACAGCTGGACTGTTATTAGAAACATAAATTGGGGTTTCATTAAAATCAGCACAAAACACTTTTGTGTCATGCCTTCAAGGGGCACATCTTTGAAGCAGAGGTTTCTTCTCAGAAATCCCCAGCAAGAGCAAGAGAAATGAGCCAAGGTCACTCACCGGGTCTCCCCCTGAGGCAAAGGAGATGGACTGCATGTGATGGTTCGCTATGATCTGCCAGGCGGAGACAAGAAACGAGAGGGACCGTTAGTGCCTTCCCACGTTCCCCAGCGCCTGCTGCGCTGGCAGACAACACAAATGCCAGGATTTCCTGAAAAGTCCCCCGAAGGGAACGACACCTGTAAACCACGGATTCAGGAGCGCGCCTGCCTCCCGGTGCGCGCCCTGGTGGCGGCCATCTCTCTGATGGACTAGAAGGCCTTATTAAGCCTCCCGGCTGCTGAGGAGTGAGAATTGTGGTGAGCCCGTTTTACAGGCACAGAGCATGAGGCCAGAGGGACCAAGTGGTTTGTTCAAAGTGAGAAGTGTAGTAGTTCCAGGTCTGTGAAATCAAGGCTCCAATCTGAGGTCAGGGTCTCAACAAGAAAACTTGAGCCCCCTGGGGAGAGGGATCAGTTGGTAAAATGCTCGCCGTACAAGCAGGCAGACCTGGGTTCAATCCCCCAGACCCCCGTGAAAAATAACTGGGTGTGGTGACCACAATCCCCGTACTGAAGAGGAAGAAACGAGTGGCTCCCTGGGGCTAGCTGGACAGGCAACCCCAGCTGAATGAGCCCATTTCAGACCAGCAGGAGACCCTGAACCGACTGGCAGACACTGCCTGATGGAGGTCAGCAGAGGATGACATGTGGCCTCCACACATCTTCACACGTATGTGCATATACACCCATACACATACATGCATATACCACACACATGTGCACACACACACACACACACACACACACACACATACACACACAGAGGAACGATATCGTACCAAAACGTTACAAATTGTAATTTCTGCTTCCCCCCAAAATGAGAGCCAGGACATCCTGTCTCACTCCCTCCCGTTCAAATCGGATGTGTGTGAATCAGAAGGCCAGCCCCGAAGAATTAAGTCCCTCTAATAATTCACCGGCTCTTCCGCATTCATCTTAAAGTGGAAAATTTCCGTCAGGTTTCTAAGCTGTGGCATCTGTGGAATTCAGCAGACACAGAGCGAATTAGAAGCTGCCCTAAATTCTCAAAGCTATGTACGTCCTCCATGCTATTTTTATCTTTTTAAAGACAATAGGATGACACTGAAGGAAAGTTCCTGTGTGGAGAGGAGCTCCCAGTCCCATCTCAGTGCAGCCAGGTTTATTTCTGAGCAGTGGTCTCCGCCCTTATCCCCAGCAGAAAATACTATTATGAGAGAAAATTTAAACTGTTTTAAAATGCTGACTTTGCTTGTTGACATTTGCAAAACCTCCATCTAGAGAAACCTGAGGGTTTAAGGGAGTACAAAACGGTGAGACTGCTGGGCAGCCTGTGCCCAAGCCCCAGGCAACTAAACTAATGAGCTGTCCTAGAATCCTGCTACTGATGGGCAAGCAGCTCCAGAAAGAAGGCTAAGGCAACGGAATCCCCAACAGTAGACTAGGACTTCGGTCTTGTCTTTTCTTGGGGTGGGGTTGAAACAGGGCTTCTTTTAGCCCAGGCCGACCTGGAATTCATGTCGCTGAGGGTGGCCTTGAACTTATGATCCTCTCGACTTTACCTCCTTACTAACTGGCTTACAAGTGTGCCCTGCCATGCCCAGCAGTTTCTAATGCTGCATAATCAATTTTTGTGTGTTTAACCTTCTCTTTATTTAATTTTTCTCATAAGCCATCTCAAGGGCTGAGGGGATGGCTCAGTTGATAAACTGCTTGTCACACAGGAATGAGGACCTATTTGATCCCCCAGAAAACTGGAAAACCTGAGACTGGAGCCTATAATCCCAGCGCTAGGGAGGCAGAGAAGAGAGATTTCCTGGGGCCTGCTGGCCGGCCAGTCTGGGCAAATGTGTGAACTTCAGACCAACAAGAGACCCTACTTCAAAAATCAAGGTGACAGTGTCTAACGATCTTCAGCTGAGGTTGTCATCTGGTTTACACTCGCACAGAAACACACATACACACTCACACACACACAAACACAGAATACTGCAGACACACACACACCATACACAGTACACACAGATGCACACACAGACACACACACCATACACACACACACACACACACAGACATATACAACATGCACATCATACCACATACACAAACAGCACACACAACACACACACCACACCATGCCACATACACAAACAGCATACACATTTCACAACACACACCATACACACACACACACAAACACACACATATTATATATATATATACCACCCACCACACACCACAAACTCACATGTCCCACACTAGCCAGGACCTGTGATCACTGTCATGATGGCCTCTCGCCCCTCCAAGCTCCCAAGAGAGAGACACGGGGGTAAGAAACCTGAGCCCAGTGTTCTGTTCAGTGTGGCACATGTTTCTCCTCTAAGGGATTCAGCTCCCTCTGCTTGGACCTCAGTGCTGCAGAGTGTGTGCTGTGTGTCTGCTCCCTGGGTGGAAGGAGCAGAGACCTCTGCTTCCTGCATTTGCTACAGTGGGGACCTAAACTCAGGACACAGGAAAGGCCCAGCCTATGCTCTGCCTATGCTGGGACTCCTTTATTACCCTGGCTGGTGGCCCCTGGGTGCTGGGAAAACTGCACTGAGACCCAGCTAACATATGGCATGGGAGTGAGAATTAAACACCCAACTAGACTGTCTGTACCATCCCAAGGCCGAACAGGGCCCTGGACCAGCTGTGCTGGCATTATCTTGACTGGGCCTTCTCTTTCACTCAGTGGAGAATGAGTGAGGAGGGTAGAGAGTTAGAGCCTAAAGGCCCCTGGAAATGGATGGTCTGTGTGCCACAGAGGTCAGACTCCAGTTGGCATGGTTATCTAGAGTCTAGTAGGTCAGCTCCATGGACAGCTGTGGCTCAGCTTAAGACAGCCACAGGCCGGGCAAAGACAGGCTGACCATGCATCCCAGCTCCACAGCCTCAAGGGATGGTTAGTCCAACCCTTAGAAAATTACTAGAAAGAGATTATCAGTGGGTCCCTGGGAGACAAAAAGGTAGAATGAGAAGCTGCAGTCAATTATGTCTCAACAAAACCCTGATTTAGTTCTCATTCTACATTCGATCTAATTTGTCTCTACATCTTGGGGATAGATGGTAGGTAGGTAGATGATAGACAGACAGACGGATGGACGGACGGACGGACAGACAGACAGACAGATAGACAGACAGACAGACAGGCCTAAAACAGTCATCACATAGAAATGCAGCCATCCAACCGGAATTTGCTTTTCTAAGTGTGGCTGCGCTTCCCGGGTCTCCATGCTGCCTACACTGTAGGGATGCCACAGCTCATTAACCCCGAGACAGGAGGGACTCTACGTGGCTCCAAAAAGGAAGAAAACTCCTGCCTATTAAACCACAGCACACAATCCACCGCAAGCAGGAGAAGATTACAATGTGACCCATAAAACCAATAAAGCATGGCTACAAAAGAAGGGCAGACAGCAAGACATTTGCACAGAAACCACCATTCTGTATGTTACAAACACACCAACAAAAGAGAAATAACTTAGAGCAGAATTCCAGAGAACTACTCATCCGTCTGTGGGTGCACTGTCAAAACGGCCAAGGTTCAAGGCCTGGCCAAGCAGCTTCTGTGTGGGTTCAGTAAACTCTGAGCCAGAAGCCCCTGGGATGTCCACCTGGGGCCCACGGAGCCTGGACCCACACACCTGTTTGGAGTCGGGCGTGCGCAGATTCAGACTGGCGGTGGAGATGGTCAGGGAGATGCTCATCCCTGCGAACTGGAGGTTGCTCTTCCCCAGGATGCTGGACAGCATCTTACTTGGAGGCTGTGAAATCCAAGGGTGATACTTTAGCTTTTGACCTAAACTCTCTCTGTGCCTTGAAAGGGCAGAGGCAGAGATGTCAGTATACCAACCCCACCCCCACCAGACCCTCACTGCCTGCTCCTGCCTATGGGGGCACCAGAGACAGGCAAATGTAAAATGGAGAAGCTGGGAAAACAGGAGCCCATACCAACACGCACATTCAGGAAAATGAGCCAGGGAATTATAAACTGCCTAACAGGTAAGTTCTGGGGAAATAGCTGCCTTTGCCATATGCTGGTGTCTCTTTGGGTCCCCTAGGTATAAACCTGCAGAAACCACACAGGCAGGACATCACAGCTTTGCAGACACCAGAATCTGGTCTCGGCTCACCAAAGCTCAGAGTGCCTCTTAGGGAAGCTGAAAGCAACAGAGCTCCGAGGCTTAAGAGCAACCTCAGAGGGTCACCAGGCTCTCTCCTGAAAGGAGTCCTCCCCAGAAGTGGCTCTCTGTTAAGGGCTCACCTGGACAGCCCTGTTAGAATCTGAGCCAGAGCCAGGGCAGAGAGCCAGGGTGGCTGTGATCAGCGCCTACACCACATGTCAGCAAAGTCCTTACAGGGGATCTCAAAGCACTTCAGTGTCTAGCCAGGCACCTTCTCCTGGATTTCTGGGTATATACTGAAGCCCCCTCCTGTGTCCTCTGGGACCAAAGCACCCTTTCCATTTGGTCACAATGCACTGCTCACGATGCCAAACAGCTCCTAATCGGACTTGCAGTTCTCTAACCCACTAGGAGAGAAAACGCAGCAGCAGAGGCTGTCTATAAACTGGAGCCGGGACACAGAAGGTCACAGCCCTTTGCTGAAGCTCAGACCATGGGCAGTTTCTGTGACGCAGATAAGAGGCCAAATCCAGACCTGCCGGCCTCGTGTACCAACCACTCGGTGGGAAGTAGCCTAGTTAACGAACCAATCAGAGTGGATTTGCAGCTCAGGGTGTCTGCCCAGCCAGTGACCTGTCTAAAAAGACCTTTAGTGGAAAGCTTCTGTTTCAAAAGAAGAAATCCTGCTGAACTTACCTCCTGTGTTTGCCCTGGTTTGGCATACCCAAACTTTGGCTCTTTGCTCCCAGATAGATGCTATTTCCTTTAGTATCCCTGACAATTTTTATTTTCTTCTACTTTTTTTTTAACTTAATGCTTCAAAAGGAGCCCTTTAGAGAACGTATCTCCCCCATGTGAGAGTCCAGTGCATCTGGGGCACAGCCTGGAGAGGCACCATTAGTTCCCTCTCTTCCCACCAAGAGGAGCACACGGGAACCGTGAGACCCGTTAGGACCATGGCTCTCAGAGACAGTGCTCCCTGCTGTTCAGGGGACGCCTTGCTTCCTGTACTCAGGATTCCAGAGCTTTGCTTGGTTCCCAGGACCCCCAGGGGACTGTCCATCATATAACCTGAGCCGCTAAGTTCTGGGCTCCAGCCCTGTTGCCATATAGGTTCACGAGTATCCTCAGTTCTGAAGACAGGAGTGACTTGGAGTCAAAACCATGTGGGATGTGAAAGCCCAGACTGGGGCAGGTATAAGGCTCTGTGTGGGATGCTTTCCTACCGATCCCTCCTACATGCATGACAGTCAAGACTGTGGGTGCTGAATTAGTTATTTCTCAGATACCTAAGGAGAGATGGACAGGTTAATTCAATGTTTCCTTCTTTTCTTATTGTGACATATATCTTGTGTGTGTGTGCAGATGTGTGCACGCATGTGGAGACCCATGGTTGTCAGTGTCCTCCTCTACAACTCTCACCTTATATTTGGAGACAGAGTCTCTCACAGAACCCGGAATGTACCAATTCTGCAGCCCTGACCAGCCAGCTAGCCCCCAGGATCAGCCTGGCTCTGTTTCCCCAACATTGCTGCTGCAGCCATGTGCTGTCATGCCAGGCTTTTTACATGGATGCTGGGGTCTTCATGTTTATGCAACAAGCACCCACTAGCTGAGCCATCTCCCCAGCCCCCACATACTTTCCCCTCCTTGTCCAGCCATATACAGAATGGAAAGTTCTAGAAGTGTAGTTGAACATGCAGGTTCTGGAGCCAGTGGTCTGGCTTGACCATGGCCCCAGCTCCTGTTCATGTTGTGGCTTCTCAGCCCAGACCCTCAATTTTTGTCATCTGTAACACAGGGCATTCTAATGACACAGCTGAACCAGCTCAGGAAAGCCAATGCTAGGTCCTTAGAAATGTTATGAGCTGACCACTAAGCACAGCTATTACTGAAAGTTAATTTACACAAACTCACAACTACATAGATGGCACCTAGAGATGGGAAATACTTGCTACCTGGCCCCATGCTACTGCACCTGTACTTCAGGCCCCATCTGCCGTGCCTGGGGGAAATGCAATACAGTGATGCGCTGCTGTGTGACACTCCCTGACTCCAGGGACTTTGCATTGAAAGCTTGAGTCAGCCATGTGGAAGTATTTACACCATATTAATTGGCACCATTACAAATTCAATGTCCTACTTTCTTCTCCCAACTCTAGGATCCAGTTGTTAAGTATTTGCTAGCACACACCACTGGGGTAGCTGCCAGGTGAGCCATTAGGGGTAAGGGAATTCATGTATGTAATGGGCTGAAATGGCTGCTTAGCCAGTTGTTAATTGTTATCACTGTCTCCACAGTTTAAGCCACAGTGAGCATCTACAACATCTTCTTGAGGGAGATGGGGCAGCCAAGGCCTTAGACTGGTGCTTTACCTTAGGAAACAAGCAGATCCAGGTGGGACAGTTATGTGGGTGAAGACGGAGCATAGCCCTGAGAGGACATGAAGAAGGACACAGACACACCGTGGGGGCAACAGTACCTTTCTCTTCTTGAAGGCTCCTTTGGCACCTGGCACAGCTTCACAGGCACGGCTGATGGCTTCCCTGGGGGAGGGAAAGAGTCGTGTTATTACATGCCAGTCAGGGTTATGTAACTCAGAGAGTCTGCACTCAGAGGTCCAGGGGAAATAACAGCCTGCTTATTTTAGCATGGAAAATTGGCCCTCCAAGCGCCTCTTCTCCATCAAGCAGAATTAAGCTGAGCACAGACAGGTCATCGTAAAACTTTTGCCATATTCTAGCTCTCTCTTCATGTCGTGGTACAAAGATCAACACCACACTTCTTTTTTCTTTTTCTTTTTCTTTTTTTTTTTTTTTTTTGGCTTAACTAAGATTTCATTTGTAGAATCAGCACCTGAAGCCCACCCTCCCCAGTGAGTTCTTCCATTATGCCAATCATGTCTTTAGCAATGTCTTGTCAGGGTCAGAGCACCAGGACCAGACCCCAAACCAGCCAGCACAGCTCACTGGGCTCCTTCTGAAGTGGGTTTGAATGCCACTGGAGGAAACATGATTCCCATTTTAAACACAGCCAGCAAGCTGGGGCTGTAGCCAAGCTGGTACAGTGCTTTCCCAATGCTTCTGAAGCCCTGGATTCTATCCCAAGCACCTCACAAACCTAGCTTTGCTAGTACATACCAATAATCCTAGCACTCTGGAGAGAGGGACAGGAGAATCCAAGGTTCAAAGTAATCCTCACCTATAATGGTGAGTCTGAGACCACCCTGAGGTACATAAGACCCTATCTCAAAAAAAATACAGACAGACAGACCCAGGCTTCTCACTCAGCTGATGGTTTTCCAATGTGACGGTGGTGTGACAGTGATTCATATTCAGTAGAAACCGGGCCTTGAATTTTCAACTCTAATCTTGAGTTTCATGTTCTAAAATACTTTGTTTCTTGTTAAGTATGCGTTCACTGTACATACCATGATAGGTTAATGGCTACCACACTGATGTGCACTGATCAAGTCCAGCTTTCCTTGCTCCATCTTCCATCAACACATAGCCTACACACACACACACACACACACACACACACACACACACACACACACACCCCTTCCTTGACCTTTTGTAACATATTCCACACTCAAGTCTGCTGTTTTCAGCTTCTCCATGTGAGAGAGACAGCCCACAGTGCTTGTCTTCCCGTGTCAGGTTCACTTTGTTTAACGTGATTTCCTGTGATCCTTTCCATAGGACCTTCTCTGAGCGCTGGGCATGAACAGCAGCCCTCAGCCTCAAAGTCTGTGCCATGATCACCAGCAGAAACCACCAACGCTCAAGTCCTGCTAAGCCATCATGTTCTAGCATATTCTCTAGGTTCAGTACAATCCCATGATAATTTTCACTTGTAGTGGGCTTCAAAGTTGAGGAGTGGCCATGTTACAAAACCCAGAGGCTTTAAGAGTGTGTAGGGGTGAGACTGTGTGCCTCAAGAACTGTATTGGCTGAGCACTGTTCTGAGTCAAGGGATGAGTTCCACACTACTGGGGACCCTCAGAGAGTCCAGCAGGGCAGGGGTCTAACACATGGGTCTTATTCAGTGGGAATAAAGAAGGGTCCAGACAAAGAGGCTGTGGAGGTCCAAATGCAGGTGTGGCAGGCTGTGATGGTGGCTCCAATGACCTTGAAGGCACCCACAGCTCAACGCTATGACTCATTGGAAGTGAAAAACGGCTGAAGGCGGTGTCAGGAACGCTAAGAGAGCCGGGCAAACTTCTCAACCCCCACACAGAGAGGGAGAAAATATTGCAAGAACACAGGGGAAAAAAATAAACAAACAGGGACAAGAGATGGGCTGGATGAACAAGAAAACAATGGCTCCTTAGAGACAGCCAGCCAGTCTCCCAGGTGGAACACTCCTCACAGTGTCTACATCTAGCCGAGAAACAACCACCACCACAATTCGAGGGCTTCAGGAAGACGCCCTCGTTAAATTAGGGCAGGGGCTGCAGAGGCGAGCTCCATGTCCGCTGTTCAGCGCGCTGAGGAGAGAGGGGAGGAAAATGGGTTCTTGACAGTTGAGGCGCCAGGAAGCCAGCACAGTGTGAGTCATCGTGACCCGGAAAACTGAAGGCAGAGCAGATGTTGGGGATGACAGCGCTGCTCTGTTCCTATTTGTTGTGTAAGAGCCATCTAGCTGCACTTCTAGCAAAACGAGCAGATAGGCACCATTTCAAATCTGCTCAAAGTGAGCACACGGGTTCATGCGTGTGTGTGCGCGTGTGCGTACATGTGCGCCCGAGCACCCGCATGTGTATGAATGTGCGCACCCCTGTGTACCGGCACCTCCATCGCTCTCCACCTTACTCCTTGATTCAGTCTCTCACTGGAGTGAGGCAGCCAGTAAGACCTAGCAATTCTTCTGTCCCCATGATACCCCACCACACACACACACACACACACACACACACACACACACACAGCGAAGGGGTTATAAGCATGCACAACCAAGCCTAGTTATTGTTTAGCAAGTGCTGAGGACTTGAACTCAGGTCCTCATGTTTGCAGAGCAAACGTCTTACCTGCTGAGTCATTTCCCCAGCCCTCTGCTGTCTTTTTAGGGACGAGTGAAGTCTCAGTGTTTGTTTTACCTGTTTAATATCTTAGGGTGTGTTTTACTTTTAATCATGTGTGTATATGTATGATGAGTGCACACGTGAGTGCAGGTGTCCTCAGAGGCCAAAAGAGGACAATCAAATCCCCAAGAGCCGCAGCTATGGTGGTTGTGAGCCGCCCAGCGTGAGTCCTGGGAACCAGACTGTCCTCTGCCAGAGCAGCAGGCGCTCTTACCCACTGAGCCACCTCTCCAGTGTCGCCCCTTCTTCATTTTGCATGTTTGTACCTCTGTGTGTGGAGGCCAGGTTAAAGCTCTGGTGCTGCTCCTGAAGACACCGCCTGCCTTGTGTTTTGAGGCAGGGTCTCCCACTGGCCTGGAGCTTACTAGTTCTGCAGGCTGACCTGGTTGATGAACCCCAGATACCCTCCTGTCTCAGCCTCCCCAACACCTCAGTTACAAACATGTGCCACCAGGCCCGACTGTTTTTTATGTAGCAAGTGTTAATTCCATGTGAACATATGTTTATATTAGTGTACGCATGTGTACCACATTCGTGTAGGTACTCACAGAGGCCAGAAAGGAGTCACCTGAAACCTGCGCTGTATTTATTAAGCCAAGAGGTGTATTTAGCACAACAAAGTAGCTAACTCTCTGAAGGTCTCAACATACTCACAAAGATGCCAAGTATGGGATGCATCCCCAGGACTCCTGAGCTCACACGCTCTGGGTGAGCCCCCGGGACTCCTGTGAGCTTTCAGAATCCCCCCTGAAGTCTTCCAACCAACACGCTTGTCAGAAGAAAAAAAAAAGTGCCGCCTTCGAATGGCTGCAGAATCTGTTTCTAATTCTCACGTGATCACCCGTGTGCACACACCCTCGCCTCAGCCTGAGATGGTGTCTATTTCTGCTTGAAAGAGAAATGGCACACCATTAAAAAACAGCAATATTTAGATGTCTGAAATTAGTTACTTTAACTCCAAGGTCTAATTTTAAATGTAGCTATTCTCAATTTCCTTCCTGGCTGCTTTGGTGAGCAGCGCCTTCCCGATTTGTTCATTTAGCGATAATTTAGTTCTGTGTAATTCCATTTAATCCCCTTTTGGAACCCAGGTACCAATCTTGCTGTTTTTTTTTTTTTTTAATAGAGATTGCTTCTTAGCATTCTACTAAGCACAGCCCCATTTTGAGAAGCTAAACCCTGACCCCGGTGCCCCACTCATACGAAAATGGAACATTTGGCACACTCAGCGGCCATCTGAAAGCCACCAGACACAGCCTTGCCAAAGCGCTAACCTTCAGGTTTATGACTGCACCAGCCGCCCATCAACAGGACAGACGTCTCTCACAGCCGAGTCTCATTCCTGCCAGCACAGAACTTTAGAACTGGACTTTGCACAAATGTTCACAGGCATGTGTGTGCGCTTGGATGGGTACACCCTTACACAGAAACTTTTCAGACTGAAACAATCAAAACATAACAGTAGAACAGTCCAGTGATTTCTGCTCTCTTTCATTTATATTTAAGTAGGAGAAAGAGCAAAAAATGAAATAAAAATACATAAAACAGTAAGTTAAGTTCATACACATGCTGAGTGATGGACAGCTATTCGGGGAGAAAACAGTTTGTAGTTCATGCCTTGAGTGTAAATCAGTTCTTGGTTAATCACAAATAGAAGCTGTTGTGATTTTTTTTTTAATGAAAATATTAAAGAAACTCAGGAAGAATTGTTTTCTAATGATCTTTGGGCGGAAGGTTGATACGGGGAGTAATATGTCGTAAAAGGAGATGCTACTGCAAAAAATGGCATCGAAATAAAAATTTAGGCAAGTCAAGAGACAATCATCTCAAAATAAGCCAAAAGGAAAAAAAATAATAAATCAAAAGCCCAAAGGACAAAGCTAAGATGAGGGACAGAGGGGTTTCCTGCAAGGAATGACAGTGTTTGTGAAAACATGGAGGCTTCTCCACGTGGTGGTCTTTTTGGTTTACGTGTGCCAGGTCAGAGAGTCCCAGCAAGTAGGACCAGGAGGCAGGTGCCATCGCTGTGAACGATGTGGGTGGCCACAGGGGGAACCTAAACTCGGGCAGCAGTGGACACATCTGCATAAGGGGTGAGAAGGAAGAGCCACCAGAGAAGGGGTTTGTGACCCTCCCATCAAAGGGAGAAGAAAGGGCAGGCCGTCCTGGCAGAGCAGAAGAGAGGAGACGCTTGGCAGCCGTGGGACAGGAAATGGAAGTCCCCTGACAGGTGGGCAGCCAGGATCCTAATGAAAATGTCCTGAAAATATTTTCAGCTAATTCTGTGCCAAAACAAGACAGAATCATAAAATAAAATTTAAAAAAAAAAAAAAAAAAAGAGCGGGACAACACTAGGCCTTGTAAGTGGACATAGGACAGAGACCGGGGGAGAAGTCAAGGTGAGACTGTTGAGACCAGTGGCGGAGGGCGGGATCCCTGGGGTCAAGGAGGAAAGTGTGGGCTGGGGGTGGTGGGACACCATGAAGTTCACTGGCAGCCTGTGTGGAAAGCAGCCTGGAGGAGGCTGAGTGCCCAGGGAGGTTCTGTCCAGGGTGCTGACAATGTCCCCGAGCACTCAATGCTGACCCTTATCAGACAACTGAACTCCCTTCCACACACCCGACTAACCACAGCCTTCTCCTCTGTGTTCACGTTTCTATGAACGTGAACTATCTACGGCAGCTAGATGACACTGGAGGCCACCACTAGGCAGGGTGAGTGAGACTCTCGCACTGTCCTCTGCCTTCTTGCCCTGTCCCACAGCAATTCTATGAGTGGCACTTGCTTTTTACTTCTGTACAGAAACACAATATAGACAGCAGTCAGAGTTAAGGGCTGAGCCAGGCACAAGGCGCAGAATCTACATAGTCCTAGTTTTCTTTCTGTTGCTGGGTTACAGTTCTCTGACAAAAGCGACTTATGGGAGAAAAGGTTTACTTTAGCTCACACCTCCAGGTGACAGCCCATCCTAACAGAGAAGTGAAGACGGCAGGAAGGTAACGCAGCTGTTCACATCACACCCTCAGTCAGGACAGAGAGAAATAAAGGCATGTAAGCTTACTATGCAGCTCACATTTCCCACTCTTACACAGCGGAGGACCCAAATCCAGGGAATGAGGCCACCCACAGTGGGCGGGGTCTTCCCACATCAGTTAACATAGTCAAGACAACAGCCGCAGACCAGGCTGATTCAGACAATCCTCCACTGAGACAGTCTTCCCAGGTGATCCCAGATGGTGTTGCGTTGACAGTTAAAACCAACCATCATATATATGGAAGGAAACGGGGATGAGTTATAAACTATACAGTTCTGGCATCTGATTCTTGATGTGCATGTATTCCTATCAATTATAATCTGGTGAGTTACAGAGTATGATCCCCAAAGACACAGTCTCAAGAAAACAATCATTGGAAAACAGTAGTAGATCCATACTCAGGCATAAGTTCTGAAGGTGACTGTATTTGATATCAAATTCTTGGAAAGCCACAGCTTAAGGGCAGAGGAGCTTATTCTGGTTCATAGTTTGAGAGGGTACAGTCCCTGTAGGGACGTGCTTGAGACTGGTTGTTCACATATCCACAGCCAAGAAGCAGAGAGCAGATGGAACTAGAGTCTGGTTCTGTCAAGGCATCCCAGGGTAACCTGCCTCCCCCCACCAGGCTCCAGGATCTAAAGGGTCTGCATCTTTCTAAGGCAGAACCACCAATGGGATGAGACCCAGGGTTCAAAAGCACAAGCTTGGGGGGGGCATTATATGTTCAAAACAAAACAACACTGGAGGCACTGTTGAGAGGTTTTGAGGCTATCCTGACGCCCCTGTCTCACCCCTGGCTCCACTGTAAACATACACTTTTCCAGGCACAGAAACACATGTGGGAACACCAGACACCCCGGCCTGAGCTGTACAAACTCTCAGCAAATCAAGGACAGAACCAGAACTGGATCGCGGTTTCCTCAGGCTGGAGAGATGACTCAGCAGGTAAGTGAGAGTACTGATCTTGCAGAATATCTGGGTTTGGTTTCCAGTACCCACATCAACCATTTGTGGCTCACAACCATCTGTAACTCCAGCTTCAGGGAATCCAGTGCCTCTGGCCTCCACAGGCACGCTCATGCGCATATACATACCTGCACACACACACACACACACACACACACACACACACACACACACACACAC
>NW_026596162.1:15019783-15081801 GCF_907164565.1 Psammomys obesus
CACACACACACACACACACACACACACACACACACACACACACACACGAATTAATTAAAAGTAAAACTAATGTGGGAAACAAAACAAAACAAAAATCCCACCCAAGGCTCCTCTTCCCCGATCCAGGAGAGCACAGAAAAGTCAAACCCACAACAGGCAGATGGTGTCAGTGACAAAGCCCAGCTCACCCACAGTTCCCTGATGTCAGAGGGAAACAGCCTCCAGGCCTCAACTTGTATCCTCTAGCCCTGGCCCTTCCCAGCGAGAGTAGCTTATGGGCAAATTCTGTGGGCCTGAAGCCATGCCTTCCCACACAAGGCTGTGCTGATCTTGGCAGATGGTGGCATGAAAGACTCCGAGCTCCTGACCACCTTATGTTCTCCAGGGCAGCCACAGAACAGTCAGAGCAGCTGTGAGGCCAAGTAGCAAAATAAAGAAAAACCCCAGATTCCCACATCACACATGTGACATTTTGGTAGTCCACTTGGCTCACCCAAAGATGGCCATGTTTGCCAGCATTTCATCAATCATAAAACAACTACATGCCACCATTAGAAACTAGAAGACACCGCAGAACACGACAGACCAAAGCACCATCAACTCCTAGAAACGCAGTGCTGCAGTTCATGAGTCTTACTGTGCCCCCTCCCCCCGCAATGTCATTTATGTTTCAATAAGTGGAAGCCAAGGAAGGAAATCAAGGTAGGAAATAGAAACAGAAACCATGGAGGAATGCTGTTCCCTGGCTTGCTCCCAGTCACCTTCAGCTACGTGTTTCATGTAGCCCAAGGTCACTTTCCGAGGGATGAGGCTGCCCAGAGGGTGCTGGGCCCTCCTACATCAATTAGCAGTCAAGAAAGAGATGTCCTGCAGGGATGTCCACAGGACAATCTACAGGAGGCAATTCCTTAACTGAGGGTGTTTTTTTTCCCAAATGTGCCTAGTTGACAACCCAGGCTGGCCATCACATTCAGCAATAAAGAAAGAGAACTTTAATGTGACAAGATGAGGTATAAGGCAGTCAGCAGAAAGTTGTGCATCCAGAAACATCAGAAATGATAAGTTGGGGAGAGGACCAGAGACGGTAGAAATCAAGGAGACGCAGTGACCACGTCACAACCAAGGTGTACAGCAAAAAGCATCGGGAACACTCTGAGGGCACCTTGAGTCCACAAATCCCAAGCGTGGACCCAACCCAGGGCCTCTGGAGGCAGTCAGCATCTGCAAGACAAGAGAGAAGGTGCTGGTTTATTCATTATTTACATGCAGCTTTCACCAGTCTCCCAACCCAACCTAGGCCGGTGGCATTTATTTAGGCAACACTATTAACCACGTGAAAAGTTCTAGTCCCCTTTCCTGACTGCACTGCAGCATCTGCCTACCATGCCAGGGTGTTCCTCGGGTGAGGGGTGCTGCAAAGCTCTATGTGTGGTCCCCTCCTGACTCCCGGGTCCATATTTGCACATCTCTATATGGACTTATAAGGGAAGGGCCACTAGCTGAGTTGGGGAGGAAAGGGACAAGAGGGACCCTTAAACAGTGCAAATGGAATGCTAGAAAATGCCAAATCACCTTCCCAGGAAGCTCACTGGGGAGCGTGGCCCGTGAAGGCAGCCTGGAGTGAGGGAGGGTGAGAGGAAGCAACACCTGACATCCTGCGACATCCCCTCTGAGCTCTGCCTGGCACCTCAAGGTAAGGGAAAGCTGGGAGCAGGGGCTGAGAGAAAGCCTGAGTTTATGTGCTGTCTTCCTATACCAAGTGTTTTTCCCACCAGGAAAAATAAACTCTAAAAGGACTGAAACACAAAGAAGGTTCATCACTCTTTCTAGAAGCACATGATATTGAAGGAATCAAACTGAAGCTATAGCTGTCCTCCAGAACTCGTTCTCCAGTCCTGAAGGTTCTCAGAAGTTAAAAAACAAATAAACAAACAAACAAATAAATAAATAATAAAAAAAAGACCCTGGGAGAAGCCCCTGACCCTCCTGCTCACCTAGTCTGTGATGGCCAAGGAGACTAGCCCATGACCAGCCTCTCCTGGAGTGAGGAAGCAAATGGTCCACCCCACCCCACATGTACAGGAAGCAGGAGGGGCAGCCTGGACCAGCACCCAGGACCCACTTGGGATCTTATCTCGGCACCACCGCGTGCAACTGACGGAGGCAAGCAGTGTGCTGAGAGAGCCCTCAGTGAGCTTCCCCACTCTCCCAAACTCCCATGCCTTGATGGAAAGGCCATTCTTTGGCTTCTTTGTCAGATATCAGGGGTCCGCAGGTTTGTAGGTTTATTTCTGGTCTTCGATTCAACTTCATTGATCAACCTGTCTGTTTTATGCCAATACCATGAGGTTTTTATTACTATTGCTCTGCAGTACAGACTGAAATCAGGGATGGTGATACTTTCAGCAAGTTCTGTTATTGTCCAGGATTATTTTAGCTACCCTGTTTTGTTTATCCGTATGAAATTGAAAAATGCTCTTTCAAGGTCTACAAAGAATTGTGTGGGAATTTTGATGGGAGTTACATTGAATCTGTAGATTGCTTTTGGTAAGATGGCTATGTTTTGGTAAGATTCACTATGTTAAACCTACCAATCCATGAACATGGAAGGTTTTTCCATCTTCTGATATCTTTTTCAATTCTATTTCTTCAAAGACTTGAAGGCCTTGTCATACAAGTATTTCACTTATTTGGTTAAAGTTACACCAAGACATTTTATATTATTTATGGCTAGTTGTGAAAGGTGTTATTTCCCTAATTTCTTTATCAGCCCATTTATTGCTTGTATACAGGAGGGCTACTGATTATTTTTTAGTTAATTTTGTATCCAGCCACTTTGTTGAAGGTGCTTATCAGCTGTAGGAGTTCTCAGGGAGAATTTGGGGGGTCACTTATATATACTATTATATCATCTTCAAATAGAAATACTTTGATTTCTTCCTTTCCAATTTGTATCCCCTTGAAATCTTTTAGTTGTCTTATTGCTCTAGCTAGAACTTCAAGTACTCCATTGAAGAGATACAGAGACAGTGAGCAGCCTTGTCTTGTCCCTGATTTTAGCAGAACTAAATTCCTCTCCATTTAATTTGATGTTGGCTATTGATTTGCTGTATAGAAAAGATCATCCTGAGTGAGGTATCCCAGACCCAGAAAGACACACATGGTATGTGCTCACTTATAAGTGGACTTTAGCCATAAAGAACAGGATAACCATGTCATAATCCATAGATCCAAAAGAGCCAAGAGGGGCCCAAGGGAGAATGCCTGAATCTCATTCGGAAAAGAAAATAAAATAGACATCTGAAGTAGATGGAGGGAGATATCGGGGTGGGAGAGGAGATAGGGAGGGTAACGGGTGGGGATCAGGTGTGGGGAGATAGGGGATGGGGTGGGGGAGGACTGGGAAAGAGAATGGAAATTGGTGGAGGGGCATCTCTGGGACAGGAGAGTCTATGGGGGTTGACCCTAGCTTAAACTCCTAGCAGATGGGGGGTGGGGGGAGTTAAGGAGCATGAAGCCAACACCTCCTTTATAGCCAAATAGGACTTCCAGTGGAGGGAGGGGGACACCAACTCACCCATAAAATCTTCAACCCAAAATTTGCCATGCCTAAAAGAAGTGTAGAGATTAAGACAGAGCAGAGATTGAAGGAATGGCAAAACAATGACTAGCCCAACTTGAGACCCACGCCATTGGAGGAAGCCAACTCCTGTCACTACTAATGATAGTCTGCTATGCTTGCAAATAGGTGCCTAGCATTAACTGTCTTCTGAGAGGCTTCATCAACAGACTCGGAGACCCACAGCCAAACAATAAGCTGAGCTCAGGGAGTCCTGTGTAAGAGTGGGAGGAAGGATAGAGGGAGTCGGAGGAATCAAGGATATCACAAGAAGACCTACAGAGTCAACTAACCTGGGCTTGTGGGGGCTCACACAGACTGAACCACCAACCAAAGAGCATGCACGGGCTGGACCTGGATCTCCTACATGTATGTAGCAAATGTGCAGCATGGCCAACATATGGATCCTCCAGCAATGGGAATAGGTGCTTTCTCTGACCCTGTCGCCTGCCTTTGCATCCCTTTCCCCTAGTTGGACTGCCTTGTCAGGCTCAGTGGGAGAGGATGTGCTTAGTCCTACTGTGACTTGAGGTGCCAGGGTAGGATGGCATCCCTTGGGGGCCTCACATTCTCTGAGAAGGAGAGGGAGGAATGGGGGAAAGGACTGCATGAAGGTGGGACTGGGAAGAGAGCATGGAGGTGGCTAGGATCCAGGATCCTAGTAAGTTCCAGTAATTTCCAGGATCAGGCTGTAAAGTGATTTTTAAAATTTTAAAAAAGAAAAAGAAAAAAAGCCATCCTCAAGAGTAGGAAGGGCAGCTCCATCAGTAGAGGGCTTGCTCAGGGTGCACAAAGCCTGGGCTTCAGTCTGCAGCAGCACATAGAGCTGAGCATGGCGGCTCGTGCCTGCAGCGCAGCACTGAGAGAATGCAGCATGGGGCTCAGGAGGTGTAGCTCATCCCTGCTTCATCGTGAGTTTGAGGATAGCCTGGGATATGGACCCTGTGGAGAAGAGAAGGGAAGCAGAGGGAAGGGAAAGAGGGCTCCTCTCTCTCTCTCTCTCTCTCTCTCTCTCTCTCTCTCACACACACACACACACACACACACACACACACACACACACACACACACACAGGAACCCTGAACACCCTCCGCAGGACCCAGCAGGCAGAATTTCTTTTCACGTCTCCGATGGCACCTCATGCAGACTTTACCACACCTATCGGCTCTCACACTGGTGTTGACCTACACCCAGCCATCCCAAGTACCTTAGAGTTTTTAAAACAACATGAAGACATTTACCAAAAAAAAAAAAAAAAAAAAAAAAAAAAAAAAAAAAAGTGAGGGGGAGGGCAGTCTTCCAGATAATACGAATGGCTGCCGAGCGCCAAGTGCAGAACTGGCAGTTACTTTGTCTGAAAGATGGATGCCTGAGTGGATGAGATATAATGTGCAGGATGGCAGCCAGATATGCGTGGAGGCTGATAGAAGAGAAGGCCTCCCTTAGATACATACGGTGGGGAATTTGTGTCTGCTTGTGTATCTGATTGCATATAATTAAAAGTCCCAGTGTGGGTCTGGGAATAGCTCAGCTGGTAAGATGCTTTCAGCAGAAGCACAGGGACCTGAGATGGATGGCCAGAACCCATACAAAAGCTGGATCTGGTAGTGAGTGCCTATGATCCTAGTGCTGGGGGGGGAGAGAGAGAGAAAGAGAGAGAGAGAGAGAGAGAGAGAGAGAGAGAGAGAGAGGATCTCTGGCGCTCACCTGCCATCCCATCTGGGCTAATCAGTGAGCTGCGGCTTCGGTGAGAGGTCTTGTGCCACAAAATAAAGTGGAAGGCCGGGTGTGGCAGCACACGGCTTGAATTCCAGGACTGATCTGTGTGAGTTCTAGGCCTGCCTGGTCTACACAGTAAGTTCCAGGTTAAACAGGGCTACACCATGGAACCCCGTTTCCACGATAATAACAATGTGGAGAAAAACAGAGGAAGCACTCACTCAATGTTCACCTCTGACCTCATATGTATACATAGACACGTGCATATGTACACACACACAGAGAGAGAGAGAGAGAGAGAGAGAGAGAGAGAGAGAGAGAACAAGCCACAGAAAAGTGGTGGGTAGGGTTTGCTCTAATATAGACTTTGTGAATATATGGAAAACATCTCTAACACGTATAAGACCTACAATAAAGCCCCCAGAAATTGATAAGAAAATATATAAGGATCCAATATAAAAACATGGGTAAACGTGAACCAGACAGTCATAAGAAAGGAAATGAGCCATCAAGTAACTGCATGGGGAGGACACCCTCCTTCCTAGAAAACCCTCACAGGAAGAGTAACTACCGCCTCACAGTGACACTGGACAGAAGAGGCTAGTGAGCTGGTTATATGGACAAAGGTGCTTGCTGCCAAGCCCGATGACATGGGTTCGATCCCCAGCACCCAAATGATGGAAGGATGATTGTTCACAGACAATAGATAGATAGATAGATAGATAGATAGATAGATAGATAGATAAAAATGTAATTTAAAAATTTAAAGGAACTAGATAGAAAGATCAACATTAATAATGGTGCTACAGGGCTAATAAGAACAGGCAGAATTCCTAAACTGCTGGTGACAACAGGGACACCAGATGCATACCTCAGAGGCCATGGTCCCCACTGTGTCCCTCTACCTACCAGCCCTAGGCCACCAGGCCCAAGGGGTCAGGTTAAAAAAAAAATAGACTCTGTTCTTAGCACCAGGAAATGGCAGACTCATGGTGCTTCGCATCGCCCTATGCATGGAAAGGTCAGGGACAGGGCATCTACCACAGGCTGTGGGCAGCACAGTGCGGACGTCTGCTCGGTGGCCTGTGGGTATATGGTGGGCTGGGAGGGCTCATGTGCTTTCTGGGGGATGATCTTACTGAGGTAGAAAGCCTTCAGTGAATGTTTGAGACAACCTCGCCTCAGCCTGCCCTTTGCACTTGGTGCTCTCAAGAGGTGTGCTAGCTCAAAGAGCTATTGTTTAAACCCAAAAGAAAACAGAGAAAAGAAAACAAGACCAAGCGGCTGGGCAGCAGGCCTGGAGCGTCAGACCACGGTCGGAGGAGAAACTGTCAGATCTGAAGCAAGAGGAAACTGTGACAACCCGGCCTGGAGAACCAGAATGGTGCGGTTTGATTTTGAGACACTGAGGGGGGTCAGACCCAGCACTTTGGCTGCTTGGCAAGCCTTCACTTCTGAGCTATGCCCGTGGCTTATCAAATGGCCTTGGAAGGCCCTGGCAAGGGAGGAAGAGGCAGAACAGGAACACTGGCTCCCGTGGTAAAGACGCGAGCCCAGGAAGCACATGAGAGAGGGGAACGATGGGAAGACCCTGCTTTCTTCTGGTGGTCCAGTGGTGCCATGGCAGAGGTAGGAAGGTGATAAAAGCAATGATGGCGTCCGGGACTGGCATGCTGCCTGGCCTTCCTCTGTGAAGTGGCCTGCACTCATCTCTCAGCACAGGAATGAGCGGAGTGAAAACCGGAGACCGTCCAAGCTCACACAGCTGGGAAGCGGAGGCTGGCAGCATCCTAGTTCATCTCACCAGCCGTGTTTGCTGGGATGTAGCAATTCAGCCTACACTAGCTGGCTTAGACTGGTGTGTTTTGTCACAACAACTGAACAGTGTCTAAAGTGCACAGGAGGGAGAAAGGTGGGTGCCCAGGGCTGGAGAGATGGCTCAGTAGGTTAAGCGCTTGCCAGGACCAGAATTCCATCCCCAGGATCCACGTCAAAGGCTGGACATGATGGCTTTTGCCTGTAACACATTTCTGGAAAGGTGGAGAGAGGAAGAGCCCAGGTCCCGCTGAGAGACCTGTCTCAAAAAAAAAAAAAAAAACAGCAACAAAACCCAAAGTGGACAGCTACTCTGAAGAATGACGCCCAAGGTTGACCTCGGCCTTCATAGCACACATGCCCACAGGCCAACTGGGGAGTGGTGTGGATGCTAGGACTTAGACAAAGGAGTCAAGCATTTGTCACTAATGGGCGTGGCCTCACACTTGCCAGGTGAACATAGTCTTCCATGGGGGCACACTTCTGTGAGGAAGTGGGCACTTACAATTATTAAAATGGCTGGTTTAAATTTTTTGTACATGCATATACTTTTCACCATTAAAAATAATAATAAAACCAGGCACGGTAGTACAAACATGTAACGCCTGCTCTTCCGAGCCTGGGCCAGGGGATCACAAGTTCAGGGCCAGCATGATCTACACAGTGAGTCCAGGGCCAAACTGAACTGCATAAGAAGTCTTCACCTTACTTGCCACAAGCACGTTCCCAGGGGCATTGGTGCAGCCTGGTGTAAAGCATGGCAAGCCCCTGACCCCATGACCTCAGTAGACTGGTTCCTACTCATTTTACTCCCCGCCTTCATTCTGAGCTGACTAAAGGACAAGAAGCGCCTCCAGTACATTCTTGTCAAAATCATATTTTTCAGCTCCCATGAGTTTCTATGACGATGGTGGCAGAGTCCCTGCCTGAGGCTGGGAATAGTGGAGCCAGACAATTGTATCTGGACAATGGCTGCCTCTCAGGGAACACATTCAACAGCCTCCCTTAGCTCAGCCTGTCCCCGGTGCTATTAAAGGGCTCCATGGGTACCTGACCATCATTAGCAAGCTCTGCCGCTCCAAACCCGTCCCTGGCACTCCAAGGCATGTGTATGTCAGGGAACTAGTCTAGTCTACCTCACACATCTGGCAAGGGCACTCTAGAATAAACAGACATGCCCAGGTGAAAATGGAAATGCAACCAAACCAAAGAACCAATGCTACCTTCGTGGAGGTGGGTGTGGGGTGGCATAAGACTCCCTGAAAGATAGGGCACTTCAGCCTGCCTGGGTCCTGTGGAATGCCAGCCTGAGTACAGAAGCCATTTCTACCTCAGCCAGAACAGCTGGGACTCCCTGCAAGGGACCCTCACCAAGCCGGGGCCAGCGGATGTCCCTCAGCTGTGTGGCATGCTGGGAACTAAGTTCAGGTCTTCCTGACAGAGCAGAACATATTCGGAACCTCTGCGCTCTCTCCAGCTCCGGGAAAGGAGGGTCATCAGACCCTCACCTCAGAGTCCAGCCACGGTCTCCTGCCTTCTGCAGCTGTGTGTGATTCCACCCCAGCTGCACACAATCTGAGGGGCGCTTGAGAGCACAGAGAACTGCAGCTGTGATGATGATGTCATCTGTGCCGGGGCGTGACTTTTCGGTGATGTAACTGTTTGGGGTCACCCAGGTCCCGCACATAACCTTTCTTTCACCCACACTCCTGCAAGGAACCCGGTAACCTCACAGGTTCTCTAAGCGGCCTTTGGTGGACTGCTTAGCTATGCCAGCTATGTCACTGATGCCCGGGCAAGTAGACATTTGTTCTCCTTGTGGCCACAGAAACCCAGACATGCTCAGGGCTCCTCCAGCATGTCCCTGAGAAACGCCCCTGCTTAGCGGCCTACCACAGAGGGCCCAGAAGCTGGCTTCCACATAAATAAACAAAACAAAATGCAACACACACACACACACACACACACACAGATTCATACAAAGACCACATGCAACGCAAAACTTTAACAGGTGAAGGTGATTATTTAATATTATGCTCCGAAAAAACAGGGCCCAAAACTTTGAATAAATGTGATTACAAAGGTGGAAATTAAGGGGGAAAGCCCCACCCACTTTTACATATTTGCTCTTAGAAAATTCTCAGGTGAACACATACGCGTTTCTTTTTAAGAGTATTTTTAAAGATTCATTTCACTCGTGTGTGTGCGCGTCTTCTGAGTGTATCCGCGTGAGTGTGTGCAGGTGCCTTCTGAGAAGAGTCCGACAGATCCACTGAAGCTGAGACTACGAGCGAGCATGTGAGATTACGAGTATGTGTGAGCTGCACACCTCAGGAACCACACTTGGATCTTCCTTACCAAGCAGGACACACACATAACCTCTGCGCTAACTCTCTCCCCAGCTCCTGCGCATGTTTCTTTCAGGATAAAACGGATTCATTGCTAAGGCTCGGGGGTTAGCACAAAGCAACTTCTTGAGGCTTGAGGGAACACTAGAACAAACTCTGGGGGCAATTTTGGTTGTCGTCATGTTTCGGGGGGTTGTGGCATCTCCTGGGTAGAGGCTCTCGGTCTGATGAACAGCCCTAAACTCACAGGAAGGCAACCTCAACAGACAGAGGCTTTTACTCTTCCTGATGACCCCAGGCAGTGTGTGGGTGAGGCAGGGGTCCAGCCCCACAGAAGCAAATCCCTGCAAGGCCAAGTGGTCCTAAGCATCCTGTCTCCCGTGTGGTTGTGTGAGCGTGTACTGTGCAGGCTGGGAACGAGGCCAGCTCACTCCTAATCCCTAAGACCACCTCCTTCCCTGTGGCAGGCCAGGGGGTAGCCCAGGGCCTCGTTGCTGTCACTGGCTGACCCACAGATCCCCAGTGGGTTGAAAAGAATGTGGGTAGAGCAGAACAGTCTTGGACAATATGCAAGGCGAGATGTAAACATCTGTTCTTTGCCTTCAAGGACAGGCCCTCATGTATCCCAGGCTGGCCTCAAATTCTGTATGTAGCTAAGGATGACCTTGAACTTATACTCCTTCAGCTGGGGATGAGCCCCAGCCTTATACATTCTTGGCATGTGCTCTGCCAACTGACCACAACTCCAGACATAAACAACCACCCCTAATTATCTCTCACGCTGTAGACAGTCAGGTTTCCCCAGATGCCTTAGCAGCAGGGGCAAAGGGGCATTCCATGATGCTGACTCAACACAGGTACACATACACACACACAGACTGTCTAGATTACGGTTAGCGTCTGAGGATTCTGGAAGGGGTTTATCCCAGTTACACCATCAATACCTGAGCGGCGCCCAGACTGTGCACGTGGCGGAGAGCCAGGTACTAGCACACACGCACTCGAGGCACTCCATTTCTCACTGTGGGTGTCATGTGACCTCAAGCCCCTGCCTCCATGTCTTTCCCAACTCGAGGTACTGTGGAACCTAGAATTGTGAGCTGGAATAAACTGTGTCTGGGTATTTTATCACTGTAAGAGGGAAAGAAACTGAGGCATTCCTGGGAATTTCTGTCACCAAGATGAGCTCAGGAAGGAAACTCAAACCCTCAAATTAAAAAAAAAAAAAAAAAAGAAAGAAATTGCTGGGCTAAGACTGATTTAAGGGCTATTGGTGTGAAAATACTGTGGTTCTGAGTCAGCACAGATGAGCTCACCATTTTCTGTAGTGTAGACGTAAACATGCCAGCGAATACAGAAAATAGGCAGTCTCTCAGGCAAGGCAGCAGGCAGTAAAAGCACTTGTTGCCAAGCCTGGCGACAGGATTTGATCCCCAGGATGCACAAGGTGGAAAGAGAAAACAGACTCCTACAAGCTGCCCTCTGCCCTCCACCTGTATGTGGAGGCATGTGCATGCCTCATAATAAATCAATGTGACTTTAAATTATCTTTGTTTCTGAACTGATCTCTGTTCGTATAACAAATATAATGGATATTTGTATACTGATGTGATTCTGTGCAGTTTTTCTAAACTTTTTGTTCTTGTATCACATGTGCGGCTTCCTGGGGGTTTTAGGCATAGATAAAGACAGTTTTCTTTCGCTCTGTTCCACTGGCATGGCTTTTTTCTTTCTTGTCTTACTGCACTGACTGGGATCTCTCGGTGTTAAGTAGCAGCGGTGAAAGCCGTGTTAACCTGAAATCTCCCCACCGTGCGCTGACACTGGCTGCGGGTTTGTGGCTGCCCTGTCACAGCACTGAAATGTTTTCCTCTTCCCAGTGTCTTCAGGTTTTTATTAGGCACCTTTTCTGCCTCTGCAAAGCTGTTCATATGATTTTTCATTTTTAGCCATTTTAAGTATTAAATTCATTATATAATCCTTGTACAACACCTTTAGAGAGTGATACATTGTTTCTGAGGCATATCTGGACCCCTTTTGAAGTTCCATGGAAGAGTTTTGTTTCTATGCCTGTACCGTGCTCTGTTCGGCTGTTTTCTTTGACGATCTCTGTGTGGTTTTAGTTTCAGGATAACATTGGACTCATGAAATGAATTGGAAAGTGTCCATTCTGTTTGATGGAACAGATTGTGGAAACTGGTTCTACTTCCCTCATAAGGGTTTGGAGCCATCTGGCCTCAGAGTTTTCTCTATGGGGAGGTCTTCTTAGTGATGCGTTTCATTCCATAGAGAAAGCCTGTATAGGTCACCTACTCTTCATTCAGGAACTTAGACCATTTTACCTCTCCAAGAATTTGTCCTTTTTGCCTAAGTTATCAAGCTGACTGGCACAGCTGCCCTGCTCCTTACAACTCCCTCAGCATGGACATCCAATAGAGATGGTGTCCTGCCTTCATTCCTTCATGTCCTCTTTCTGTATTCTGTGCCTCTCCTCCCTTCTCTTCTTCCTTTTGTTCCTTTCCCTTTTCTCCCAATTCTCCTTCATCTCTCCATCTCTTCTTCCTCATCCTTGGACATCATCTTTAGAGATCTTTCATGCTACATTATTGTTATTTCTTATAATCATCATCATCTAATTCATCATTATCAGTGTGTTTGTGTGTGTGTGTGTGCACACGTGCATGTTGCACAACCACAAGCAGGCCATAGCACAAGTATAAAGGTCACAGGACAACTTTGGGGAATCAGTTCTTTCCTTCTGCTGTGGGTTGCTGAGACCAGATTCAAACTGTCACGCTTGTACCACTTAGCCATCTCTCCACTTCTAACGATGTTTTTAAAAGTCCCTATTGCTTTCAAGTTTTCAGACTTGTTCTGAGTCCACTTTTGTCATTTCCAGTGCTCCTAGGATGCCATAAAGGACAAGGAACCTGGGAAAACCCGGGTGACAAGGGCTGGCAGTCAAGAAGTGACTCAGCATACTCAGGATGCAAGTCCGACATTTCCGGGAACCCTTTCATCTTCTCTTTATTCTTTAAGCAAGGTCTCACTATCGCTCAGTCTGTTGAGTCTGTATTCTGTCCTGCATGTCCCTCCTTTCCTTGTGCTCCTCCTGCTTCAAAATCCTCAGTTCTGGGCTCGAAGGTATGTGCTATTTCGCTCACAAGAACACTTTTTAGTATTGCTGTGTTTTCCTCTTAACAGATACACAACTGCTGTTTTGATTCAAATCTTGTCTACAATAATCCAAAATATATTTTTTTGCTATCCAGCCACTGATTCTAAGTGGCCCAAGGGCATCGTATCATGTTTAACTGGGTGGGAGGGGACCTAGTTAGTGTTTATGAAATAACAGTTTTAGAGCGGATCTCATGGGAAGGGGGCCAGGTTTGGGAAGCAAACAAAGGAAATGAGAGCAGAGCTGTGAGGAATGCTTAGAAGGGAGTTCAGGTCAGGCCAGGCGGACCTCTGAAGCTGAGAACACTCTCACTGTGCATCTTGTAGGTTGCAGAAACATGGTGGGGTGTACTGAGGAGCCCCATGTTTCAGCATGTTGATCTGTTAGCAGGAAGGAGGAACTGAGGGGGTGGGGAGAAGGTTCGGCAGGTAAAGTACAAGTGTGAGGCTCTAATTTTGGATCCCCAGAACCCACCCCACATAACAGGGCACCAGACAGGGCACTTCAGGGCTGTAATCCCAAGTCTCCTGCCCTGAGATGGGCAGTGGAGAGGAGAGAAAGCCTGAAAGCCTTCCGGACAGCTAACCCGGTGTGTGTGCCAAAATACACTGAGACCCTGCTCCAGCAAGGTGAAAGATGAGGCCAGACACCTCAGGCCGTTCCCCAGCCTTCAGACACATACCATGGCAAGTCTGCACTGCTACTCACTCAGAAGCATGTGGTAAAGCATACACACACACACACACACACATACACACACACACACACTTTTTAAAGTTAGAAACAAAGGAAGGTAAGAGATTAGAATAGAAAAGAGAGGGAGAGGTCACGAGGAAGAGCTACCACCAATCCCCGGCAGGCGAATGAGGAGGAAGGAGGAGCTTGAGCAACCCAAGTTTCCAGCAGAGACTGACAGGAGAGATGACAGGAGGGCACCATGGTGGTAGTGGTCGAGAAAATAACCCCAACAGGGTGCCGGACTCAGGACTCTGGCATCTCACTGACCATCCCAGCACCACAGACAGCCAGAGGATTTCTGTAGATACATTCCTGGACTACAAGTAGAAGCTGGAGGGGGGGGGGGTGATTTTTTTTTTTTTTAACCGAGAAGTGCTACATGCTATGGTGTGTGTATTTAAAGCAATGATATTTGCCAAGAGGAGATGATATGTCAAAAATGGGGCCAGTGAGATGGTTCAGAGGGTAAAGAAGCTTCTCGTCAAGACTGAATGACCCAAGTTCAAGTCCCAAGACCCATGTGGTAGGAGAGAACCTACTCCAAGTTGTCCTCTGACCTCCAGATGTATGCATGTATCACACACACAAATAAATAAATATTTTTTAAAAGAGAAGAAAATATGACTCCAAGCCAAGCTGGCTGGGCCCTTTTCTGTGCTAAGCTAACTAAACACTTTTTAGACATAGACTCAGTGGATTCCCAGTCCTACAGAGGTGCCATCTCAAGTACACTGAAGTGCTAGAGAACCTCATAAAATGCAGGGAACCAAGCCCATGTGCACAGGGCCACCCAGGTGAAAACTCGAACCCAGGTTGCCCGGCTCTAAACCTACTCAAGAGGCCGCCTCTGACAGCAGTGGAGGTATCCTTCCAGAATCATCTATTTGGGAGATGCTTGAGCTCACAGGCAGAAAGAGAGCAGTCAGGGAGGTACACTGTGACACAAATGTGCTTCTGGCATGAGGATTATAAATACCCACCATGCCAGATGGTCCTTACAGGGAGCACGGGGAGGCGCGCCACGGATCTGCGGTACGGGTGCTATTTAAACCAGCTTCACCCACCAAGTCCTCTGTGATCTCCATTTTTAACATCCCTGGATGAGTGGGCTCTGTTGAGAAATAAATAAATAAATGGACTCATTTCCAGAGCCGAGGTTTTTGTGGACAGCCACCGAGTTACATGGCTCTGAAGTTAAAAATGAATCTCCCAAAGACTTCCCCAAAATAGTTTTCCATGGAATACAGAATAATACTTCCCAGGGTGGGTTCCTGAGCAGAATTAGCACCTCGGAAACGTGTCAGAAGCTGAAGCTGATGTGGTCTGTCCTGTTCCTCATGTCACCATCGTGTGACTGTAAGGTAGCCTGAGTTTGAGAATGAGTGCTCTGGAGACGGAGGGCGTCTATGAGTGTGCCTGAGTCCCAAGCAGAGAGGCCACAGGCCACAGACCTCCGGGGCCCTGCTCTGTGCACACTGCTTCCATTTATTTACTTACTTGTTCTCTCTCTCTCTCTCTCTCTCTCTGTGTGTGTGTGTAGGAACACACATGCCGAAGAACACATGTGGAGATCAGAGAACAGCTTCTGGCACTCATTCCATTTTGTTACCGCTGAAGCACTCTGCACTCCCGGCCGGCCTGCACTTCTAGGACATTCTCTGGCCTTTGCTTCCTATACGACTGGAGAAGCATGAGTAGTGTCCACCGCCACACCCCCATTTATGTGGATTCTGGGAAAGTGAACTTGTCAGGCTTGTGAAGTGAGTAGTTTCGCTCACTGAGTCATCTCCGTATCCCAGTTTCTCCTTAAGCTGGAAGCCAAGGTCAGGAGTCCCATCCTTCTGAGGTCTGCAGCAGGGGGAAGATGGAGTCTCTTGGTTCCTTGTCATCATCTGAGGCTAAGGCAAAGATTCTCTTGGACACACCCTGACCCAACCCACTGCTACTGTTTGCATCTTGAAGTCTGTGGGGATAATCCACACATGTTGTTGTTTGTGGGGAGGTGGGCTTCAGGTTGTTCGTAGTTGTGGTCAGGGAAGAAAGAAAGAAAGGTTGGATTCAGGGCTCGCTCTCTCTCCCCTCCCTCTATCCTTCTTTCTATCTTGTCTAGTGTTAGACGGTGAAAAGGGGGTAAGAAGGCTGGATTATTGTATCTTCTTTTAGACTAAGAAAGCAACAAGTCTCAAATATTTTATATTGGAATGGACTTTTTTATGATGATAGAAAATTTAAAGTTATGAAGATCTGTTCAGATTTTAAAAAGCAGAATTAGGTTGTGTGTCCAACTACTTGTGTCTTTGATAATTGCTCGACACCAAGCTGCTAAAAATATCAGATAAGGAACAACATGTTTGATAAATGAGGCGATTTGATAATCATATGCTTTAACGTGTTCAGAACTGTACTTGCAGCCAGGTACTAATGTAGCTGACTGCAGGAGTGGGCTTTATTAGCATCCTGTATACATTTTCCAAATAAGTGATTAGAAACAAGCATCCTTTGTCTAATTAGACATACTTTAGATAGATAGATGGTCCTCAAACACTTCAGAGATCTACAGAATATGACATTTAAGATGTTTTAATTTAAAAAGGCTTTTCGTGACAGAAAGACACATCAGCTCCTGGCAGCACCCTTAATCTCCTCTGACGGAGACAATGGGCACAGAAGAACCTCACAAGTGTGGCAAACCTGGCCACTGGGCTATAAACTGCCCTCTACCTCAACTCCTGACAGCACACTGTCCAAACTGTAGACAGTAGGACTCAAAAAAGTTAACTGCCACACTTTGCCTAGACAATGTAGGACAGTCCCTCCAAGTTCCTGCTTCACAGAAAGTCTGTCAAATCTTCTGACCAAAGATGTCTGGCCAAAGATGGATGCCCCCCAGACTACAGAGGAAGCTTGGGTAACTATCCAGGTAGCCCGTAAGTCTCTGCCATTTTTATAGGTTCAGTAGCTGCTTGTTCTGCACTTCCTGCTTGCTGTGGTAAAATTTATCCTTCTCGGGTCTCTGATGGGGTTGAAGACGAGATAGTTATCGTTTTATCAGTTTATCAGTAACAACCAAGGCTTAAGCTGCCTTCTCAGTTATCTTCAGGTGTAAACTATAAGCCATAGGCCTCACTCTTCCAGAGCTTACTATCTACATCATGACCAGACTCAGCTTAAGTTGTAAGGATTTAAGACAGTATTTTAAGGTCTAATAAGGTGTTTTAAGGTTGATAAATTCAACATATGAAGGTAGAAAGAAAGCTGGTGATAAGAAAGTGGCTTAAGACATACAAAAATAATAAAAATTTTCAGATAGATACCTTAATATTTTCTCCAACGTTGCCAAATACAGATGGACTGAACACTGTAAATATACTAAATATACTCTACCCTGCTAGTTCTCATAATTGTTCTTATTGTATATAGTTTACTGATGTTAGATATAAAGCCATTTCTTGAACTAAAAGGGAGATATGTTGGGAATAACTGAACTGGCTAGGAAAAATGTGTCTCTGTGTTCCCAATTGTTAACTGTTGAACCTACAGCCAGACTACCAGGATATGTAAATGTCTGTCCCTTCCTCACCTGCCCAAAAGGAAAAGGCTGCATGAGGGAGACCACTAACCCTCCTCCCACTATGCTTGTAGCTTTTCTGTATGAGAAAGAAGTGTGGCATTTGAGCTGGGGCAGAGCTACCAAGAGACAGGACTACAGAGACAGGAAACAGAAGAAAGACTGGGAACGAGCAGGGAGGAAAAGAGAGAGAGCCGTGTGGCAAGGACAGGGTGGCAGGAAGACTGGGTTATGTTTATATGGCTAGCTGAAGAACTGCCCCAGCAGATAGATCAGCAGCCCAAACTATACAGATGTCTCCATGTCTTTATTATTAGCCCCAAGCAGGGCCTCCAAAAACCCCCACAATAAAGTCCCCCCCCCCAAAGCTCTGTGCTTGGTTCTCCACTTGGTTTTATCCAACCTGGTGTCAGCCATTAGGAAGAGGGCCTCCAGAGGGCCTTAGGCCAGTGGGAGCACACTCTTGAAGGGGACTGTGGAACCTTGTTCTTTTCCCCTCTCTCTTCCTCCTAGCTCCCCATGTAACTGGTTCTACAATGCCATGTGTTTTGGCCATAATGAACCACCTCATCTAAGGGCCTGTCAAGCCTGGAGTAAAACCTTCAAGACTGTGAGGCAAAAGAAGTCTTTTCTCTAGGTGAGTGAGTCACCTCTGGTGTTTTGTCACACTGACATGAGGTGTGCAGGCCCCAGAAGCAAACTCTCCCCAGGAGAGCATCCTCCTACTTCCCCAGTCTAGAATGAGGCATCCCTTTCCCAAGCAGAAAGTTCCATCAGGAGACAGACACACCTTTACTAGGCTGTCAACAAATGAACGAATCAATCTTGAGGCAACTCTTGGTGTGGCTGGCTTCATGCCACACCAAGACAAATACCTCACACTGAGACAAATACCTCACAAAAACAGCCTAAGGGAAGAAAGGCTTATTTTGGATCATGCCACCAGGGGATTTCAGCCTAGTATAGCAGAGATGGCCTGGGGGGAAATTCATGATGTCAGGAGCGTATGTCGGAGACTCTTCATATTGCCCCCAAGAGAAGAGACCAGAACCAGGTGTGGGTACCACCTTCAAGGTCTAACCAGCTGCTCAGATGGGCTTCATCCTTTCTCTGCATGAACATGCCCAGCCAGCCAGTCTTCCTTTCCTAGTCTTAGCAGCTCAAGGTCAGCCAGTGTCCCACACCCATGCCAGTCCAGGGATCTGCCTTCTTTTCACACATGCACATTGTTATAAGCTCAGGAAGTAAACAAAACTTACAGGAGTCACAAGGCCCTGCCCCCGAGGCTATATAAGGAAGGAGCCTCTAGCCAGTCAAGCTGCCTGCAAGCTGTAGGGGAACATCATGACTCAGCTTCCATGGGGTTGCTGCATATTCTCCTAAGAGCCTCTCTGTACCATATCTTGGAATCTCTTGGTGCTGTGAGGAGAGTATACATATTAAAACACTTGCACCTGTAGGACTAATCAAGATGGGACCTTACCACCTGCCACAGCTGTACCGGACATCACCACACAGTAATATCTTGCCTACCTTTCACAAATGAGAAGAATCTGGTAGCATACATCATGGTCAAGGGACTGTGAACAACATCAGAACAGGATGAGGCCTACAGGACAGAACCCAGGTCCCTTAGGGCAGGGTGGATGTGGCTTGTACCATGGTCTCTGGAGCTGGCTCTTGTCCTCACTGGGTACCAATTGGAAATTCTACCCAGAATGTATTAGGGCAATCACGTGTGTCCAGTGAGAGTGAGCCTGCCCCATGCCAGCCAGCTTCAAACAATGGTCCCATGCTCCCTCTTTGGTGAGACTGGAGGAGGAACTTGCCAGTGTTCACTGCTTCCTCTTCAGAGAAGTGTTCTGGACTCAACCTCATCAAGGGGATGCTCTATCCCACGTTCCCGAATGAACATCCTCTTACCTTCATGAGTGTATATATAACTCTTTGCCCTGGACCCTGGATCCATGAGGGCCTCTGCTGTACCTTATGTACTTGGCACACATTTAAATCCAAGTGCCAATAGATAGGAGACCAGGGCACACAAGACACACAGGCTGGAAGCATGTTTTAGAACAACGCATGTAGAATGAGCAGGTAGGGCTCAAATCCAGAGACAGCCATTCTGAGCTGCCAGAGTGTACGGGGACAGAGAGGGCCAATTCACACTGGTATTCTCTCTTCTCATTCTGAGACTTGCCTAGCTTCAGAGAAGCTGTAAAAATAGACTCATTCCTTCCTCTGGCTCAGTGAACTGAAATCAACATGGAAACTGTTTGTTTTGTAGTGAAAGGGAAATTTGGGATACAAGAATGACTAGTCCACTTGTAAGGGTGAAATGCTGATATGGCTCCTCAGCCATAAGGGAGCAGGTGGACGGGTCAGCAGCGACACCAGGATGGGTGTCCAAGGACAGAGAAGGATATGCCTCACATAATGGCTGTGAAGGCGAAACTGTAAAATGAACTTTTATTCTCCTGGTTCAATTGTTGTCTGGGAGACTTACTGCCTCCTCCTGCTAACCTAGGCCTCGTCCTGGAAGCGTCTAGCTAACATGTGCTCTAATCTAGACCTAGAATGTTTTCTGCCTCTAAGACTTACTGCTGAATATGCTTACCCTTTCTTGCTGCCTGGTTCAACTCAGCTGTTCTGGCTCTCCCAGCTAACTGAGTCAATCTGGCTCCTTTCATTCTCAGGCTCATTCTGCCTTCAACCTCTCTCTGTAAAACTCTCCCAGTAAAACTGCTTCTTCCTCTCTGCTTTGCCCCTTAAGTAGCTTCCCTTTCCTCTGTCTTCTCATGAGATTTGGGCGTATTCTATTCTGTCAAGTCTTTCTCTGATTCCTCAGTTTCTACCACTCAGTTAGACATCACTTTCAAACATAGGTGCTTTCTTCTACAAACTAACTTTACTTTCATTGTTTGGGATTAAAGGCGTGTACCACCATGCCTGGACACAAGCTTTTCTTTACCTGAAACTTGCTCTACACCAGGCTGGCCTTGAGCTCAGATCTGCTTGCCTCTGTCTCCTGGATTAAAGGCATGTTTGTATTCCAGACCTAGAAGGATGTAATTTCTTTCTAGAACAGCCATGTTCTGAATTCCTCTACAACTTCCCCCTTTCTGGTTAAGCTAAAAATTATACAGTTTCATGAGACCCCATAGTATCACCTCACCTGGTGTTTCTCAAATAAGAAAGTCACCTTCACCCAGTTAAGGTCACCATGCCTTAAGGGACATGAAGGCCCTGGAGTAATACCTGCATACCTAACAGAGTTGGTGCCATTCACCTCATCTCCAGGAGAAAATAATTACCAGGAGGCCTTAATAAAAGGTGTTTGGCATCCGCCACAGGTGTCATGGGACCTCACAATCCCCAAGGTTCCCACAAGCCCAGGCCTTACCTGTCCTTTTTCCTTTCTTCCATCTTCCACTCACAGACCTACTCCTGGTGAGGGTGAGGCTTGAGGAAAGCAAACATGCTGTAAACAACATAAATCTCTCGTTAGTAAATGTGCCCTTTTCTTAAAACACACTGCACTGCTTTGGTCCTAACTGAACCTGTGCATTGATGCTCATGCGACACAAGTAGTAAGATGGAGGTAGCAGGTGGCAGGGGGAAACAAGGATGGAGTGACCCCTTGGGTCAGGGCAGCTGCTGTGCTGCCTGCCCTGATCCTGCCTCCCGGCTGTGAGGTAATGGCCCACACAGTCCCCGGAAGCAGCACAGTGAGAGCCAAGAGATGGGGTGGAATGGAGGGCGAGGATGATGAGACTCACAGACCTGAAGGCAATGGAGTAAAAGCTTTACCTGAAATCAGAGGATGTAAGAACCCAGCGGCTGAGCTTTCCAGGTGAAATCTTGGAAGACGGAGTGGAAGCGCCACAGTGGGGTCTGGTCCAGTGGGTCCTCCTTCAACTGGACAGAAACTGTCCTCAAGGAGCCAGATATGGAGCCACAGGGGGCAGGTGTGAGGGGCCACACCCACACAGAGGCAGATGTGAGGGGACCACACACACTGGGTACTTACACTGAGGCCATGCTCACAGAGAGGCAGGTAGAAGAGGCTGCTATTGTCAATGTTTGCTCTTCTGAATGAAGATTATAATTTGAAAGAACAGTTTTCAATTTCATATGGAAAAACAAGAAACCCAGAATAGCTAAAACAATCCTGTACAATAACAGATCTTCTGGAGGTATCTCCATCCCTGATCTCAAGCTGTACGGTGGAGCCACAGTAATAAAAACTGCATGGTACTGGCAGAGAAACAGAATGGTGAATCAGATCAATGGAATCAAATAGAAGACCCAGAAATAAACCCATATACCTACAGATACTTGATTTTTTACAAAGAAGCCAAAACAATACAATGGAAAAAGGATAGCATCTTCAACAAATGGTACTGGTCTAACTGGATGTCTACATGTAGAAAAATGCAAATAGATCCAAATTTATCACCCTGCACAAAACTAAAGTCCAAGTGGATCAAAGACCTCAACATAAAATCAGACACACTAAACCTGTTAGAAGAAAAAAATGGGAAAGAGCCTGGAACTCATTGGCACAGGAGACAACTTCCTGAAAAGCACACCAACAGCACAGGCTCTAAGAGCAACAATCAATAAATGGGATCTCATGAAACTGAAAAACTTCTGTAAAGCAAAGGACACTGTCCATCAGAACAAAACGACAGCCTACAGACTGGGAAAGGATCTTCACCAACCCTACATCTGACAGAGAGCTAATATCCAGAATATATAAAGAACTCAAGAAGTTAAACAGCAACAAACCAAATAATCCAATTAAAAAATGGGGTACAGAGCTAAACAGAGAGTTCTCAGTATAGAAATATCAAATGGCAAAGAAACACTTAAAGAAATGTTCAATGTCCTTAGTCATCAGGGAAATGCAAATCAAAACGACCCTGAGATTTCACCTTACACCCATCAGAATGGCTAAGATCAAAAACTCAAGTGACAACACATGCTGGATTGGATGTGGAGAAAGGGGAACCCTCCTCCACTGCTGGTGGGAATGTAAACTTGTACAACCACTTTGGAAATCTATCTGGCAGCTTTCTTTGTGCTCATTCTTAAGGAAAGAGACTGTAGCATCATGACCGAACTTCTAGCTAAAAACAACTTGAAGGGGAGGGACAGAGTTTGTTTAGGCCTACAGTGTAAGACGGGGTACTGTCCATCATGGTGAAGCTGGCATAGCAGCAGGAGCGTGCAGCAGCTGGTCATGTCGCATTCACAGTTGAGCAGAGCGAGACTATTGCCCAACCCAGCTTTTTTATTCAGTCTGGGAACAGCGCTGTCTATAGTCAGGGTAAGTCTTCCCTTCTCAGTTAAACCTACCTGAACACTTCTCACTGACTCCTCCTGAGGTGTGTTTTCATGGTGATTCTAAGGCCCATCGATTTGACAATGAAAATGAGCCGTCACACCCTGGATGTGCACGAGGAATGAGGAGCGAAGGGAGGTCCAGCCCAGGACCACTCCTCAATCTGCTGTCCTGTGCTGTGTCTAGCTTGGGGCCTGATCAGACACTCCTTCAATTTTGTGCAACTAGGGTGTGACTTCTGATTGATAAGTGAAGTTGACCATCAATATTAAACATCCCAAGGGCCTTTGCAGCTTGCTGGGGAAGGGCCACCTCTCTGAGGACTCTGGATTTTAATCGTACAGTGTAGATAGTCACAGCTTTCCACTGTCCAAATCTTGGCCTGGGGGGGGGGGTGGGACCTCCAGTGACAGTGTTTAACACAACAGTGACCAAGGTAATTTCTTGTCCCCTTGCGGAGCTCAGACAGCAGGGCTACTCTGAGCACACTCACAGTTATGCTGTGAGGTCATGCCCAGACTCCACGGCTCCTTCGCCAGGAGTTCTCACCATATGAGGCCATATGAGGGCAGGCTCCTGACCCAGGAAATACTGTTTGTTGTGCACGGTAGTGCCAACAAGGGAATCACAGCTTTGACAACATCCTTGGGGACAGTGTCCCACCATTGTGGTCACAGTGTCCCATCTTGTGTTAGAGCGACCAATGTCCGGCCTTGTGTCACAGTGACTAGTGAGGAACCTAACAGCCTTGCACAACTAAAGGCCTCTGATGGACCTCCAGGTGGAAACCAGGTGACATCAGTCCTTGGTCTGAGCCCTGTGGGGGCCACGGAGCAGGCAGAGATTGTGTCACACTTGTTTGGGTGGACAGAAGTGAGGCCATCACCTTGCTGAGATAACTTGGAAAACTTAGAACAATGAAGTTTCCCTGTCCCCCACAGTGGGGCTTCTATGTCACCTTTGATACTGCAAAAGGCACTTCCTGTCCACAATTCTGGAGGTATGGGGACCATAGGCCCTATTCCAAAATTGTGCTGAGAAAGGCTACTGTTGGGGAGGGCAGAGGACTTGTGCTCTCTGAGCCTGCTGAGGAGTCCGGTGGGAAGCAGTTTCCTCTGCAGAACCTCCCACAAGCTTCACAAGCACGGAGGCCCTTAGCTCCTCTGCACACCCCACCAACACAAGGGACCAGAGGAAGCAACAGCTGCTCCAGCCTTCATGTCTCTCATATTACAGATGTTCCCTTATAGTCCTGTGGCCACTGTGATGCATAAAGTCTTGGCAATAAGAGCAAATAAACTCCAACAGGAGCCCCCCTGACCAGGCCTTGTCCTGTAGAATCTATAAACATTATTCTGCCCCCTTCTTACTATGTGTACACATCCAGACCATGCTCAATATTTCAGGTAAAAATTGTGCTGGCAGAGTTGGGTCTTACAGCCAGACCATCTCCTCAGCACAGCAGACAGTGATTGACATGAACACATCCCCCTAAACTAAGGTATTAGGAGTATAAGATTTTTGACAGCCACTGAGCCACTAAGTCTAGAAGCGATTAAACTTACATTTTTAACGTTTTGTTTTAGTTGAAAAACAGAAGTCATCTTTTAGTTGAAAATCTATGCCTACTATTGTTGAAAATAAATAAAGTCAGTTTCCAGGAACAGGATGAAACTAGGCCTACCTTGCAAAAGGCCTGTGATGCCACTGTTGGTCCCTCCAGATAATACACAGGTAAAAATTTTAAGTTATATTTTAAAACGAAGTAAACAGATGTATAGAGGTTGTTTGCTTACAAAATGGACTTAATTAAATATCATGGTTGAAATACCTTCAGAAATAAGGTCATCAAGTATCTGTATAATCGACCATGCTAAGTTTCCCTGTGACCGTCCAAGAATACCTTTGCTATATAAATTATGAAGGAAGAATTTAATTAGAGAGGCAGGCAGTTAACACATAGTTTCCTAGCAAGGCCTTAAAAGCTCCACACTGGAGGGAGGGTAGGGAAGTCTGGATAGAAAAGAGAAGGAGAAAATTACATAATTTTATTTCTATTAAAAAAGTATTTTTTGAAGTCCCACCCTGTGCTGAATCTACAAGGCATGGCAGCGCACTCCTCTGGAAGCAAACAGCTTCTTTTTAATGTTGGTGTGTCGATTTATTTTTGTGTGTTCCAGAAACTAACTTCCATAAGAAGGCAACATGTCGCCTAATAGAGAGAACACAGGGATAGCGAGCAACACAGATAACGTAATTTTCAAAAACCTAATGCTACCCAAGGCAATGCTGCTGCAGCCAGAATGTAACGCTACCTTGTCCGTGTCCACGATGGACATTCCATTTGCCCTAGCGCACTGAAGCATTTTCACACAGTAGAGCGGGACTGCAGAAAGACACCCGCCTCCGTACCCGCCAACCCTGCCTCCATCTGCTTTCTACAGTGAGTGCTTCTTTCCACTTGGATTCCTCCCACAGGTACACACACACACACACACACACACACACACACACACACGCACACATACACACACACACACAAATCTTCAACAAGGGAAAACTAACCTTATTTACTTGTGCCTCCCATAACCTGCTCCCCTTACTACCCACCCCCCAGAGGAGCAGGGTGGTCCCTTGTCCCTCAGCCATTTGTGTGTCACATGGCTCCTCAACACTAGACAAATGGGCAGAGCAGACAGTCCACACTGCCCAGTGGCACAACTCGTGGCAGAATTTAATAAACATATCAATGGAGCAAAAGCACCTCAGAGACCCGAAGGGGGATCCCAGCAGAAATGACTGTACTAGGTTTTATCCCTTTAAAAGCCATCACAGGTGAATGTGAACATCGCACAGTTCCCACATCCCCAGATTCCCTCTGCACTTGTGACACTGGATGCCTTGTCAGTGACAGACAGTGAACATGGCCAATGTGGTGGTTTGGACAGCAATGGCCCCACAGGCTCATATACTTGAATTCTTGGTCATTGGAGAGTGGCACTACTTGAGATGGAGTAGGAGATACATGTAACATTGTTGCAGGAGGTGTGGCCTTGTTGGGGGAGGTGTGTCACTTGGGGGTGGGCTTTGGGGTTTCAAAAGCTCAAACCAGGCCCAGTCTCTCTCTCTTTCTGCTGCCTGTGGATCCGGATGTAGAACTCCCAAGCTCCTTCTCCAGTGCCATGTCTTCCTGTGTGCTGCCATGCTTCTCGCCATGACAACAATGGACTAAACTTCTGAAAATGGAAGCCAGCCCCAGTGAATGTTTCCAATTATTAGAGTTGCCGTAGTCATGGTGCCTCTTCGCAGCAATGGAACACCCTAAGAGAACCATCTGCCCTTTCGTCTCCGAGGCACAGGAAGGAGAAACCAGCCTCAATGTTTCTCCTTCCTGCTATTAAGTTTCTCCCCAAAGTCACCACAAATACTGTTCTTGCCCCTCATGGTATAACTATTAACACCATCCACCCTAACATGTATTCCGGTGCTTCTGAAGAGCCCCCAGCCCTGTGACCAAGCCCCTCACAAGCCGAGTAAGAACCTGAGCCCATCCTGCCTCTTACCCTCCCCTGAGGGAAGCCTCTTTGCCTTTCCTCTGTCCATGCAGACCTGAGCACAGCGAATGGATGTGACCCAGGAGAGTTTTCTTCTACAATATCTCACTTCAGAACATAATTCATTTGTCCTTTCACAACTGGGTGGGAATGGAGTCCTTCCTTGGTTTAGATTTTGGTATATTCCCACCAAGCGTCTTGAGTTGCTTTAGGGAGAAGAGACATTACTATAGTACTTGTGGTATAGGTGTGGACATAACAGCCAGTGAATACACGTGATGACTTAAACCTTCGGGAGTGGCTTCCCAACTCAGAGAAGCACAATACAGTAATCAGGATGAAGTAATCAAGTGTCATTTTCTGAGGAAGCCATTTGAGCAATTCCGCAACCGTCAGTGCAATAGAGAACCCCTGGATACAGGGATGCCTCTGTGTTACAGCCTCTTTATCCTCCTCTGCAATGTGACTGGAAATTTGCATTTTTTTTAAAGCTTGACTTTGTTAGAAACTATATTTAGTTATAATGTTTCATTGAAAAGTGTTTCAGTCCTGGCTCACGAGAAGTTTAGAATGTAGGAAACACATATAAAATATTTTAAATTGTCATTTGTCATAACTCTGGAACCAGAGACCATTGTGTTACGTGAAATAAGCCAGAGTAACAGAAGTGTGTGTGTGTGTGTGTGTGTGTGTGTGTGTGTGTGTATGTGTGATGTAAGTGAAAGGGGAACTATGCCAGGGAAGAAGGCAAGTGGAACAAGAAAGAGCATTTGGGAAGAAAACAAAGATCACATGTTTCTCTCATTTGTAGAATAAATATTTAAATATATGCAACACTAAAGTAGAAAGAGTATTTAGGGAGAGAAGGAGACAAGTAGGAAGGAAAAGAAGAATAAAAGAGAAAGACAGGAGATGAATATGTACACAGTGAAGTAGCACACGTGTGAAAGGATGATGAAATCTAGTGTTTTATATTAATATGTTAATAAAAATAAAATGCCATAATAAAACCTAATATTAGTTGGAAATAAAATATCTTTAAAAGTCAATCTCCTTCCTAAATGATCTTCTCCTATGAATATTTCCACCTCAAGTCTTGTGAAATTTATTTTCTCTATGCAGTTTGGAAATACACTCTGGATATCTTGGTCTTTGTTTTTCAGAAAGAATATAGTTTGGTGATTTTAATATTGACCTTGCATTAGTGGTTCCTACATTAGGGAAACAAACACAAACACACTTAATTAATTTTTTAAAAAAACCTAATTATGATTATGTTTGCAGCTTAATTACAAAAGGGTCCTAGAAGGGTCAGGTGCCTGTCATGCTGCTCCTTATGAGAAACATATTTGTCCACACATGAACAGGCACATCTATGTCTGAACACAGTCTGAGCCTTGACTCCATTACTGGGACTTTCTTCTAGAAATCCCCAGACATGAGCTTCTGAGCTCTTTCCTCTCAGCGATGACGTCACAGGAATCTGCTTTCAAGAGAGCTTACCTGGTAATCTGAGTTCTTGTACTGAAGTCAAGAGACCGCATTGAGCGCAGAACTTCGATGCATCCCAAGTACTGTGAGGGGAAAAAACAGGTCATGAGTCCCGGGAACTGAGAGCAACAGGAAAGTCCTAATGATGTAGAGGAAGCTATCTACATTTCTTATGTCATATTGTACCTTTAAACTCAGTGGGGTGGGGGCTGGGAGTTGGCTTAATGGTGGGATGTGTCTGCTGCCAAGCCTCGTGCCCTGAGCATGATCCCTGGGTCCCACATGGTAGGAGGAGGGCTACAGCTCTTATAAGCTGACTTCCACACGCACACTGCTGTGCTCTCACTCACTCTGTCATGCCCTCACACACACATACACATGCGCAGAGAAAGAGAATGATTTTTAATGTAAAAAATATTTAAATTCTAGGTGTGATTATGTCTCTATTAAAACTCTAAATCTAAGTTTTCATCTGTTAGGAAACGTCCCAAGTCCCCAGATAGACAGAACCCTTGACTTTTATACAACCTGTCAGTATTGCCATTTCCTTTAGATGTATGTTTTTCCAAAGCTTTTACTGATGTATACCTTATTTGCTGTAGAAAGTAAAAATCTTAAATGTTTATATTAGTATTATTAAAACAATACTGTTATAATATTTATTATTATTATCGTTATTATTGATGGGATTGCCCCCCAACCCCAATATCATGTTCCTGGGTCTGTTTTTAGCTTATGTAAAGTTGATATAAAAGTAATCAGGACACCCTCATAGTTTAGTGAATATCTTTACGGGCTCATGAGTAAACAAACTGTAGAGCACTTCAGCTTGGCACAAAGCCTTCTTTCCTGTTTTCCACAAGCTCAAATGCACACAGTCTGGATTCAGAAACCAAGACTGTTATGCTTGGCTGTTTTTAAGGTAGACTTTTTATAAGAAAACCTGTAACCAGGTAACAACCAGGTAACCAGGTGTAGGAAGCAAGGGAAGGGCAGTATTACATCATTTTGACTAGCTGAACAAAGCATTTCTAACTGACCTTTAATTTGATTGGTCCTGCAGTGGGGGACTTTAGGATGTGCAGGCAATAAAGCAAAGTTTGAGAAATGAAGCCACAGAGACATTACAATATAAGATGTTCTTCTGACCTTACAAAGTGTCATCATATTAATCATTGAGAGGCAGAGCCAAAGAACCTGAACTTAATTTTTACCTTAGGATCAAGATGAAAGCGGGTGTCAACAGAGTAGCTGCTACAGCTGTGCTAAAAACTAAACAGAGGGGCTATAGTTATGCAAAAACTTAAAGCAGGCCTCAACAGACAGAGGAACAAGACTAGAGACAGCGGAATAAAGCTCACACAAAGATTCGAAGAGCACACAAGATAATGATCTTCAAAACTGATGCAGGAGGGGGTGGGGAGGGGGTAGAGAGGGAGTGGAGAAGGGGCAGAATGAAACTAGAATCCCATCTCCCGCCATATACAAAAATCAACTCAAGATAGTCTGTGAGACCAGTATACTAGAAAACTCAGGTGTAGAATACTTTGTAGGGGTGTCTTCATGGTGAATTTTTTTGATAAGGCACTAAAACTATAGGAGACAAATGCAAAAACATGGCAATAGGGTTGGAACAGAAAGGCTTTTCCAAAGAAAAAGGTGCCATCAGCAGAATGAAGAAGAAACCTACAGAATGGAAGAAGACATTTGTAGATTATACATCTGGTGAGCATCGATGACTTAAAACATAAAGGAACTCAAACAATTTAACAAATACGTAAATAATCTGATTTTAAATGGGCAATGTACCTAAATAAACATTTCTCAAAAGAAAGCATATTTTTGATCAACTGATATATAAGAAAATGCTCAACATCAGTAATCGTCAGAGAGATGCAAACCAAAATCCCAATGAGATATCACTTCACCCCCAGTTAGAATGACTTTTTCAAAAGCGATGTCGGGGCTTGTGCTGGCTAGATTTATGTCTACTGACACAAGCTAGAATCATTTTGGAAAAGGGGAAAATGAGAAAATGGCTCCACTGTACTGGCTTTTGGGAATGCCGGTAGTGCCTTTTCTTGATTGATGGTTGATATGCGAAGCCACCCATGCCTCTGTGTGCAGTCCCACCCCTGGGCTAGCCGTCCTGGGTACAGTAAGAAACCGGACTGAGTAAGCCATGGGGAGCAGGTCAGTAAGCAGCACTCCCCCATGGCCTCCACATCAGTTCCTGCCTCCAAGTTCCTGCCTGGCTTCCCTCAGTGATGGACTTGCAAACTCTAAGATGGAATAAATTCTTTCTTCCCAAGCAGCTTTTGGTCATGGCACTTTAGCTTAGGGATAGACAGCCTAAGTCAGGGCTAGAAAGATGCTCATTGGCCAAGAGCGCTGCTGTTCTTATGCAGGATTCAAGTTCAGCTCACAACCACCTTTAACTCCAGCTCCAGAGAACTCAATACCCTCCTCTGGCCTCCATGGGCAGCTCCACTTGTGCTCTCTCTCTCTCTTTCTCTCTCTCTCTTTCACACACACACTTAAAAATAAAATATATTTTTTTAAATGTTCAACATCATGTTGTTTTTAAAAACAAAATCCCAATAATTCTATTTTTACCAATGAAGACCCAGGAGCCGGATGCTGGGGTGAAGGCTTGCTAGCTCAGAGAGGCAGGGCAAGCACCCAACTGCCCTTCTTACTCCACTGACAACCCAGAAGGAAAAAGCTGTTTCTCCTTCTCCAGACTGTCTTAAGTACCCTTTTCTCAACGTCCCTCCTTTCTGTTTACTCCCTGTCAGCTGGTTACTTGCTCTGCCTCTTGACCTACAGTTGACCTTACTTAGCTGTTGGATTAATGTGTGTGCTAGGGCTGAGCCACACCACAACTAGAAACAGTTTTTTCTAGTACACCATCTTGGGGTTCACCATGTGATCAAATATCCTGCCACAACTAATCAGCATAAAATAGAAATCAAAACCTTAACAAGATATCACTTCATCCTAGTTACAATGACTATTACCAAAAATGAAAAACAACAAATACCAAGGAAAAGAGAAAGACTGGAAAGATGTAGGGAAAAGAGAAAGACTAACATGGCATTAGTGGATACAGATGTTATTAAAAACTGCAAGTGGAGTCCCCAGAAAATAAAACTGCTATTATAAGGCCTAGAAATCTGGCTTATAAATATATATGGACTTAAATCAGCATGCCAAAGAGACATCTCCCATGTTTTTACTCCACTATTCCCAGTAACCAAGGAATGTTATGCCAGCCTAAATAACTGTCAGCTGATGATTCATTCCAGAAAATGTGGTATATATATATATATATATACATAATAAACTAGTATTCAGCCATAAAAGGTATGCAATCCTGTGGTTTGAAACTACATAGGTGGACCTGGAGACACTGTGTAACATGAAATGAAGCACATACAGAGCAGCAGACACCACATGATCCCTTCAGATATGGAGACTGAACTGTCTAAGCTTTGGAAGTATTGAGTAGACACTGGTTACCACGGTTAGGGGAAGTAGAGGGAAAGGGTGTGAGAAAGGTCAGTCACTGGGTATTTAGAAGAGATGAGTCATGGTGTTGCTTTGAGCAGTAGGGTGAATTTGGTGTTGCATCCTGGGTTTTAAGAAGCTGTCAACATGGTGATGCGTTCCTGTAATCCTAGCCTTTGGGAGGCCGTGGAGGAAAGATTAGATGTTCAAAGCCATCTCTGGCTGCACCGTGAGTTTAAGGCCATCCTTGGCTCCATGAGAGCCTGTGGGTCAGTTGGCAGAGGGCTTGCCCAGCATGCACAGAGCCCTGGTTCCACCCCAGCACTGCCTACGCCAGGGTGATGATGGTGCACTCCTGCAATCCCAGCACACGGGAGGGGGAAGCAGGGGGACCAGAAGCTCCAGGTCATCCTTGCCTATAGAGCGAATTCAAGACCTAGGAAACATGAGACCCTGTCAAAAGATGCAAATACCCAAAACAAAGAATTTAGAAGAAAGAATTCTGGTTGCATCTATCACTGAGAAACGACAAATGTCTGAGGCAATGAAGACACTTATCTCAACTGGAACACTGTGTGCATTTCCCGGCGCCCCTCCACCACCACCATGTACGGTTTCTATGGATCAAATTGTAATATTCTTCTGAAAAGGTATTAAACGAGTGGGAGGAAAAAGCTAAGTTACTTACAAAGGAATAAAGGCTGGCAGAGCATTGACATTCTTCCAACAGCAAACACAAGAAGACACGCAGCAGCCAGCAGCGGCACCGCGGGTCTGAAGACAAGGAATAACCAACCAGAATCTGATTTCCACCCAGACTTCCACTCAAGTGGGAGGGGAAAGGGAAGACTCCAAGTTAACCACCCACAGATGCTCGCAAGGAAGAGTCCAGAAACTTATCGAAAACAATGAGGAGGAGCACATGGGCCGCCACAAGATGATGAGAAAAGGAATCAACAGAAATACAGGTACACCGTGTGCCTTGATAGCTATGTGCAACTTTCAATATGGGTTTTGATCATGGGGAACAGGCAGAGTGGAATGGGTGTGTTTAGGGTACTGTTATACAGAAGTACTCATTTCTAGAATATATATGTGGATATATATACATACACACAATCTACATATATATATATATATATGGCTAGGGGCAGGAAGGTAGGTCAGCTAGTAATGTGCTGCCCATGAAACACAAGAATCAGAGTCCTGTCCCCAAAACACACATCAAAAGCAGGGAATACAATCCCAGGGAAGCTGAGACAGGAGGATCGGAATTTCGACCCACCCTATGCTACACAGTGAGTCCCAGGCCAGCCTGAGTTAAAGAGAGAGACACCAGCTCAGTATGAACACCCAAGAAAGACATTAAAACACTGAAGTGATCATGGAATTATGGTTGCTGATAATATCAGTATTTGTTTGATAATTACACGTAAAGGTTTTTCCATCACTCGGATTCCAATTACAGGCATGTTTCTACATCCACAAGGAAGGGATGCAGAAAAGTGGAATGGGCCTCAGCTGTCTTCTCACTAGGATTTTCCATAGCAGCCTCTGAGAGTTAACTAGCACTGCCAAGAAAGCTGCCCCACGGAGCAATGAAGCAAATGGACTATATTAGCTACTTGACTCATCCCTCAGATAAAATATCCTCACAAAAGCAACTTAGGGAGGAAGGATTTGTTTTGGCTCTTAGGTCCAGGGTACAGTCATCCGTGGTAGGGGAGACGTGGCAACAGCTGAGTGATTACATGTGTCCGCAGTCAGGAAGTGGAGGCGGAAAACAGCAGTGCTCAGCTCCCTTCCTGTCCTCATCCAATCCAGGACCCTAGAACAGGGGGGCGGGGGATCTTCTGCCCACCTTTCCAGTGGGTCTTGCCTGCCAAGCAAGACAATCCCTCAAAGGCTTGCCCAGAGGCTTGTCTCCTGGGTGGCTGTAGAGCCTGTCAGGTTGGCAGTATTACCCTCACAGGAGCTGTCTTAGCTTCCCGTATGGCCGCGACAGAACACACTGACCAAGGCAACTTAAGCAACAAGGGTGTACTTTGGCTCCTGCTGAGGCATGTCCTCCAGCGAGTCTCTGCCTCCTAAAGGTTCCACTGCTTCCCCAAAGGGCACCACAGGTTAGTGACCAAGTACCCAAACACACGAACCTACAGGAAGATAGTCACCTTCCAGCCTGCAGCATGACCCCCGACAAGCCAGGACTTAAAGAAGTTGCTGCAAATTGGCAGCACTAAATTGACGATTGTTGCGTTCCAAGCTGAAGCCAGGGCCAACACCCTCAACAACGCATAGGTGTGTGTGTGTGTGTGTGTGTGTGTGTGTGTGTGTGTGTGTGTGTCCAGCATCCATGTGGCAGCCACAGGAAGAGCTCCAGTGCATTTCCTCAGAACGCTGTCCCACTTGGTTCTCCTGAGACAAAGTCTCTCACTGACCTGGTGTTCACCAAGTAGGCTAGTCTGATGGGGTCAGCGAGTCTCAGGGATCCTCCTAGCCACACCTCCCAGCGCTTCACCGTACCTTGCTTTTTATGTGGGTTCTGGGACTACAGGTCAGGTCCTTATGCTTATAAGGTAAGTGCTTTACTGACTAAGCCACCTTTTCAGTTCACATGAGAAATTTTTCTAAAGCTACAAGACGCAGGCCTCCTGCCAGCTCTGCAAAGCATATATCTGCAAAGATATTCCAACGCAGACGATCTCAGTTCCAGGTTTCCTTTTCTTTGTCGTGCCCTGGCTACCGAAGTTTAAGTCATCTGTGTGGTTGTTTCCACCTTAGTTCCTCAGGATGCTCATCACACTAATCCTCCTTGAGGTTCAGTTTAGTTAAACGAGAACAGAAGGGACGGCGGCTCAACAGTTAAGGCCGTGTACTTAACTTGCAGAGGACCTGTGTTGTGGATAGGAACATGTTATTGCTTTAATCCCAGGTGTGGGCTGTGGGACTGATTCAGATGGTCCACAGCAGTAGACTATTTGCCTCTTTGGGCTCTGAGAGGAGCTCTTTGCCAGCTGCAGATAGTTTAAATCAGAGGACTCTGGGGAGAGACTAGATGCCAGAGCCCAGGGACTGTGGGAACTCAGAGAAAGAACAAAGTAGCTGCTGCTTCTCCAAACCCCCTCCCCCTGCCTGCAGCCCCTGGTTGCTGTTGTGAGACAAGAAGTTGGAGATCTCCTGAAATGAGGATTGGGCTGCCTCCAAGGAACCTGAGGACCCTGACCAGCAGGAAGCTGCTAAGAGAACTGTGCCCCCTCTCCCACTAACCCTTTCTCTTCTACCTGGTGTTGGGGTGTTGGAAGGGATTGGGATGGAGTAGGGAGAAAAAGATATTTTTAAAAATGTAAATAATAGTTTGTTTTTTTTTAAATACTTCAACAGGGTCTCAGTTTATCCAAAAGCGCACAACTGCCCATAACTCCAGCTCCCGAAGATCCAGTGTCCTCTTCTGGCCCAAAGCCACCTTCCCTCATGTCCACAAACCCACCCTCAGACAGACAGACAGACACAAACACACACACAAAGAGACGAAAGCATGCACACATACACATAATTTAAAATAAAATCTGAGGGGCTGGAGAGAGAGCTCTGTGGCTAAGTGCTCTTGTGGAGAACCTGAGTTCGGCTGCCAGCACCCGTGTCAAAACTGGTACCTCCAGCTGCGGGGAGGGGTACCCGACGCCCTCTTCAGGCTTCACGGGCACCGCACCCCTTCCACAAACCCACACAGAGCTATAACCCCAATCCCGTTTGCGGAGAGCTTTTGCTGGGAAGTAGATGGAATATGGGAAAACAGCACCACCTGTTATTAAAAATAACAACTCAAGGGCAGCCGATGAAATTGGCTTTCTGAATCAGAACTGTTAAAAGCTAGAGCACAAAGAGGTGGAGACTCGTTCCTGCAGCAGAAGGTGGGTTGAAAGAATACTCGGAGTTAGCTTGCTAAAGCAGCAAAATAATAAGGAGGGTGTGGAGGCAAAATAAAGTGAGAGCCATCGGGAAAGAGCTGTGGTTTGCAGAGACACCAAAAGAAAGCCTCGATCCATCGGGAGCAAGAGGAAAATGAGGGAGAAGTGCCAGTCAGAAGAGACCGCTAACAGCCAAAAACGCGAGGCACACGGTCTGGTGAGAGTCCTGCTCCAGACCTCAGCCTGCAGCAATGCATCCCGAGCAGGCTGCATAAGCAAGGCAAGGGCAGGTAGCCAAGCCAGTGCCGGGAAAGATGACTCACCATGGCACTATCTGCCGGCTCGGAGGACTCTGGCCTGGTCGGGGCCATGTGCTGACCCAGAGGTCAGCTGTCACTGGGGGCAGCCCGATGGCAAGGGTTACCACAGAAGGTCGTCCTGCCACCCCAAACCCCACAAGGATGTGAATTATAGAGGCTCTTTGTGGGCCTGGGAACTAGGGACAAAAGAATCAGGGTCTAAGGACAAGAGAAAAAAGGTTTTTGTGACCTTTTCATGACTTAGAAAAAATCTGGGAGTTGGGAGGTGCTTCAGATGTCCAAAACTGATATCTGATTCCACTCTCCACACGGCTTGGAACCTCCAGGGGGCCAGGGTGCAGAGGTCTTCTGCATTCGTGTGACAAGCCCATCTGTAAACCACAACACATCACTCAAATTATAATTATGTCCTTCCCTCCCCAGAGAGCAGGGATCTCTGCATGCTCAGGCCACTGGGCCTGCCCTGCTCCACTGCCCCTGAGGTGGGTAGAGCCTGTTGTTCATTGTGAAAATAAAATACCTGGGGCAGACCAACTTGAGAAGGAGACGAAGACAGAGACACAGAGTAGAAATCAGAGACAGGGAAAGAAAGGTAGATGGAGGGAAGGAGAGAGGAGGACAGACAGACAGAGATTAGAGAGCGAACTACATAGTACAACTTCTGGTGATGGTCCTCCCTTCCCATGTCACCTCACGGCACACAGAAATGCTGGGAGGACAGGTAGAAAGCAGAGCCACATTTTCAGAACGGGAGGCCAGAGATCCCTCAGCCCTTTTTAAAAGCACACCCCCTAAAGGCATCCCATCATGGCCCACTTATCATTTCCCTTTTCTTCTTTTCCTATGTGTGTGTAGTGGTCTACAGGCATATGCATAAGCATGTTCACATGTGTGTGATGACATGTGCGAGGTGAAGCCTTTGTGTTTACGAAAGGAGGATGGTAGTACAAGGACTCAGCAAAATCAAGACCATCCTTATAGGTGGTGCCACAGTTCCCAAAGTACAACTGTGCTACACAAGATAGGGGAAGGAGCTGAGCCATGGGGGATTTTCTACAGTACACATGATGCATAAGATTATTCTACAAAATAGAAACAGAAGGAACATTGCCCAGTTACCTGATACGTAATACACAGTTACCCTGATACGTAAATCACATAGAGACCCAACAAAGAAAAAGATTTACAGAACAGTTTCCCTTATGAACATAGATGCAAAAATACTCAATAAAATAGTTGCAAACTGAATCTAAAAACACATCAAAAATGTCATCCACCATGATCAGGTAGGCTTCATCCCAGAGATGCAGGGGTGGTTCAATATACAATAATCAATAAATGTAATCTATCATATAAACATATTGAAAGAAACAAAACCATATGATCATCTCATTAGATGTAGAAAAGGCCTTTGATAAATCCAACAGCAATCTAATACTTATATCACTTCATGATAAAAGTCCTGGAGAGATTAGGGATACAAGGGACATACCTAAACATATTAAAGGCAGTTCACAGCAAGCCTATATCCAACATCAAATTAAATGAAGAGAAACTCAAAGAAATTCCACTAAAGTCAGGAACAAGACCAGACTGCCCATTCTCTCCATACCTACCCAATATAGTTCTAGAAGTCTTAGCTAAAGTGATAAGACAACTGAAAGAAGATTCAAAAGGAAAGAAAGAAGCCAAAGTATCACCATTTGAAGGTGATATTATAGTATTCATAAGTGACCCTAAAAATACCCCTGGTGGAACCCCTGTAGCTAGTAAACACTTTCAGGAAAGCAGTTAGATACAACATTAATTCACAAAAATCCATAGCCCTCCTATATACAAATGACAGATGGACTAAGGAAGAAATCAGGGGAACAACATCCTTCACTATTGTCTCAAATAATATAATATATCTTCGGGTAATTCTAACCAAGCAAGTGGAAGGATTGTATGATAAAAACTTCAAGTCTTTGAAGAAAGAAATTGAAGAAGATATCAGAGGATGGAAAGATCTCCCATGCTTGTGGATCAGTAGGATTAACATAATGAAAATGGTCATTGTACCCAAGGCAATCTACAGATTCAATGCATCCCCATCGAAATTCCAACACAATTCTTGACAAACTTTGAAAGGACAATTTTCAACTTCATACAGAAAAACAAAAAATCAAGGATAGATGAAGCAATCCTGAACAGGTAAAGAACTGCTAGAGGTCTCTCTATTCCTGATTTCAAGTTGTACTACAGAGCTACAGTGATTAAAACTGCATGGCACTGGCATAAAAACAGACCCATTGATCATTAAAATCAAATTGTAGACCCAGACATGGATCCACACACATTTGGACACCTGACTTTTGTTAAAGAAGCCATAAATACACACAGGAAAAAAGACAGCATCTTCAACAAATGGTGCTGGCCTAACTGGATGTCCGCATGTAGAAGAATGCAAGTAGATCCATACTTAACACTCTGCATAAAACTCAAGTTCCAAGTGGATCACAGACCTCAGCGTAAAACCAGATACACTGAATCTGATAGAAGAAACAGTGGGGAATAACCTTGAACTCATTGGCACAGAAGACTTTCCAAACAGAACACCATTAACACAGGCACCAAGATTAACAAATGGTAAATAGGACCTCATGAAAGCTTCTGTAAGGCAAAGGACATCATCATTTGGACAAAGCAGCAGCCAGCAGAAAGGAGAAAGATTTTTACCAATTACACATCCAACAGAGGATTAATATCCAAAACATATAAAGCACTCAAGAAACTAGATATTAAAGGGCAAATAAGACAATTAAAAGTGGGATACAGTGTTAAACAGAATTATCCATAAAGGAAACTCAAATGACTGAGAAACACTTAAAGAAATGTTCAACATCCTTGGCCAGCAGAGAAATGCAAATTAAAACTACTTTGAGATTTCATGTTACCCTGTCAGAATGGTTAAGATCAATAACACAAGTGACAGCTCATGCTAGCAAAAATGTGGAATAAAGGAACCACTCATCCATTGCTGGTGGGAACGTAAACTTGTTCGTCTACTATGGAAATCAATATGGCGGTTCCTCAGGAAGTTGAGAATCGATCTACCTCAAGATACAGCTATATTACTCTTGGGCATATACCCAAAGGATGCACCAGCCTACCCTAAGAACACTTGCTCAACCATGTTCAATGCTGCTCTAGTCATAACAGCCAGAAACAGGAAACAACCTTGATATCCCTCAACAGAAAAATGGATAAAGAAAATGTGGTGCATTTTCACAAGAGAGTGTGAAACAATTCAGCCATTATAAAAACAATGACATCATAAAATTTAAATGGATGGAACTAGAAAATATTCAATCTTGAGTGAGGCAGCTCAGAGCCAGAAAGCTAAATATGGTATGTATTTGCATATATGTGGAGTTTTGCTATTAAGTAAATGATAAGGAAGCTAAAATCCACACACTCAGCAATGTTAGGATAGAGGAAGGGTCTAGGGAGGACACACAGCTCTCCCTGGGAGGGGGGAAATAGATTTTACAGGTGGACCGAGGGAAGGTGGGGAAAGAAACAGGAGGACCAAGTCAGGAGGGGAGGGGAGGTAAAGTGGAGGGAGGGAATTTAGAAAGAGACATCTGGAAGTGAGTGGAATTCGAGGGATGATACAGAAATCTAGCACAATGGAAACTTCCTAAAAAGATATGACGGTGACCCTAATGAGGGCTTCTAATGACGGAAGAGATAAAGTCCCAACTCACCATCTCTTGTCACCAAACCAGGCTTCCTGTAGTGGGACTGAGTTGCATTCAATTGAGTTGTTGGCCAAAGGGTCCCATAGAAATCCAACAACAACCCAGGCTGTTGCTAAGACAATGGGTTGCTCTCTGAAAACTGATAGCAGGGCCACATTTCTAAGGACAACACACACACACACACACACACACACACACACACACAACCCATTAGACATGAAAAAGTTGTGCTGGTACTTTCACGGAGCCTTCATCTTTGGTGAGGGAAGGTACTCCTCAGACTATAAAAAAATGAAATAAACACCAACCCAGCAACAAAGCCCTTGACCTATAATTTGTCCTACCTCCAAGATATGCTAGGGAAGTGGCGGCATAGAACTTGTAGGAGTAGCCAACGTCTGCTTTGAGTCAAGGTTCTGCTCCATGAGATGGAACCCATACCTGATACTGCTTGTGTAATCAAGAACCAGAGACTAGACAGCCCAGAGACGTAGGGTAAAACCAAATACTACCAGCCAAAAAAAAAAAAAAAGGATCAATAGTGACTCCTAATGACACTCTGCTATACTCTCAGTGCTTTATTCTGTTGCAGAGACCCCACAAACTAATGCAAAGAACGAGTCTTTGGAACACACAGCTTTAAGTGGGATGTCTCCTATAGGTAACCCTGAGGAAGAGGAGACAGAAAGAGTGTAAACTCTTTCCAGGAAAACTAGGACCTCTGAATCGACAACACCAGGCTCCTGTGAACTCACAGAAGCAAGCACAGGGCCTGCACGGGTCTGCACCAGGTCCTCTGCATGCGTGTCACAGCTTCCAGTTCAGCGTCTTTATGGGAACCCTGAATGTGTGAGTGAGTGGGTCTCTGATTCTTGTTCCTGCTCTTGGGGCTCTTTCCTTTCTGTTGGCCTTGTTCAGAGCCAGTGTACTTTTTGCTTTATATTATTCTCTTTTACTGAGTCATGTTTGGTTGTTATCTGTGAGAAGTTCTTTTCTAATAAGAAGTAAAAAGGGAGTGGATCCAAAGGACAGTGGAGGAGTAGAGGGAAGGAAGACTAATCAGGATATAATGAATAAAAAAAGAATCTATTTTCAATAAAAATTTGAAAATTTGAAAGCGATAGTATGAGAAAAGAAAATGTAAGATACATAGGTTATAACCACTTACTGCCTCCCAACAAACACAGGCTGCAGAAGTCGGACCACTCAAGAAATTAATGGAGAAAAACTCTTGAAGAACTGATGACCCAAGTCTTCTTTTGAAAATTTGCACCAGCTAAGAAACACAGTTCAAAGGATAGAGGAACAACAAAAATCTCCATGTTTAGACATACTGTCAGAACAACAGTAAGGAGAAAATTATGAGAGGTTAGAAAATGGGGTGTTAGACTATTTTAGAAAGAATAAAAGACAACTGCGTGATTGGCCACTTGGGGACCATTTAATGAGAATGAACTAGCTACCAAAAAAAGGTTTTGCTGATCAGTTTATGTGATATATATTTTACCAATTTATATGTGTGTGCTAATTTTTTTTAAAAAAATTGAGTATCTTGGCAACAGACTTATTGACAACATAGAGCAAAAGGAACAGAGCTACAACCTGCAATTTCCAAAGGAAACAGACTTTGAACCTAGACCTCAATGCTTTCTACATGATTGAGAACTGTAAAACTAGGGAAGGTTTTCACATATGCATTGACTCAAAAAGTTTGCCACCCAGAAGCTCTCTATGAATGAATTACTCCATCTGTGCATAAGTAAGATTAATATAAATTCAAAATATAAGATGGAAGGGAAAAAAGATGGAAGGAAAGGAGGAGGAAACAGGAAAATAAGAAGCTGGGCACAGTGAAGCACACCCATATGCTCAGCGAGGGCTGAGGCAGGAGAACCAGTGTTTACCACTAGTTCAACCCTGCCAGTACACATTACAAAACAGGGCCAGGCTGGACAACACAGCAACATTAATGAGAGATGATCCAATAGCAAATGGCCAGCCCTATGCATGCAAGTAACGTTATACGGATGAGATAGGTTGAATTTATGTGTTTAGGGATGCACACACACAAACACACACACACACTTACATGTAACAACAATTAAAGAAAAAAGGAGACTATTGACAACAAGAATTCCTACAGAGACCATACTCCACACCCAGCAAGATGGCAAAGTGGAAATACAGCAGGAAGCACGGACAGGTACAGGCACAGAGTAGTGTGGACTCTCACTCCTGACAGTAGATATACACAATGAGAAAAGCTCTAGAAAATGGTTTGGCATTTTCTTCCAAAGCAAGACATGGCTATGACTCAGCAATTCCATTCTGGGACAAATGAACTCAACATCCACCAAAAGAAAAGTACAGAGATGTACATTTGGACAAAGATGTGCAGACGTACAACTAATCGTAGCCTCAAACTGGAGACCAGAAAGTACCCATCAACAGAGTGCCTGGCCCGGATGAAAGGACCTCGGACAGAGCAGCTCTGCCTGTGTCAGTCAGCCATCACTACTGTATCAGACCTGTGCTTGCCAACCTGTGAAGAGAAACGGTTCGCTCTAATCCGCTAATTAACCTGGGCAAGGCCCTGCGACCACTCACGCATTCAGAGAGCACTGCCCGAGCCCCACTCTGTGCCAAACACTCATCTTGAAGCTGAGCTGGACAGAGTGAGAGGTGAGTGAGCCCCTAAACATCCTGGGGTTCTGTTTGGTAAGGAAAATGGGTCACAGGTTAAAACAAGACGTCAGTCTAGATTTCATGACCTTTTTTTCTTCTTGTGCCAAGTGCCTGCCAGGATTCCTGCCAAACCAAATGTCTTAACTCTGGTCCTGACCCATGCCTCTGCATGTTGAGTTTTCTTCCCTGGAGTCTTCTTTTCCTCTCTCTGTTTCTCAAATTCTTCCTATAATTCCTAAGAGCCACATTAAATATCACGTTGCCAAGTGTTTTATATGTTGTGTGTGTGTGTGTGTGTATGTGTGTGTTTGTGTGTGTGTGTGTATGTGTGTGTTTGTGTGTGTGTGTGTGTGTGTGTGTGTGTGTGTGTGTGTGTGTGTTACTGGCTTCTGAACTACTCACCTTCCCTTTCTGGGAATAAAATTCTCTGTGTTCCATAAACATGGTCTCCTCAGCTGCTCACATGAGGTCTTTCTTTCTTGCTTTCTTTTTTAAATCATGCCATTGTAAAAGGACCTTTTATTCACCTGTTTCAATTGATATCTCAGAGGCTTACTCCCTCCCTCTGCTAACCGAGGCCTAGACCTGGAAGCTTCTAGCCTCTAAACAATCTAATCTAGACCTAGAATGTTTTCAGCCTCTGAGACTCACTGCTGAATAAGCTCACCCTTTCTTGTCCTTTCTGAGCTATGGGCTGGCTGGTTCAACTCAGCTCTTCTGACTCAAACTACTCTTCCAGCTGACTTATTCAATCTGGCTTCTCTCTCAGCCTCTAAGTTGCTCCATTTGGCTTCAAACTAACTCCAACAATCTTTTCTAATCTCCTGGCTCCTTCTCATTCTCTGGCTCATGCTGCCTTCACCTGTGTCTTGCTTGTTTTCTCATTCAACTTCTCTCTGTAAAACTCTCCCAGTAAAACTGCCTCCTCTCTCTGCATTGTCCTTAAGTAGCTTCCCTTTCCTCTCTCTTTCATGAGAGTTGGGTGTATCCTATTCTGTCATATCTGTCACTGTTTCTGCCACTCAATTAGACATCAAGTTCAAACATGGGTGTCTTCTTCTATAAGCTAACTTTACCTTCATTGCTTGGGATTAAAGGCATGTGTCACCACACCTGGGCCTAAGCTTTTCTTTACCTGAAACTTGCTCTACACCAGGCTGGCCTTGAGCTCAGATCTGCTTGCCTCTGCCTCCTGGATTAAAGGCATGTTTGTATTCCAGCCAGATCACACAGACCTAGGTCTTTGGATGTGATCCCTTGCCAGAGCAGCAATTTTCTGAATTAAGATTCCTCTACATGCCATAAGACTTGACACAGACCACGTAAGACAGCCACGTTGCTATAACTCAAAATAAAGAAATTGTTGAACTATCTCTCTTTACCTGCCAAGACCTTGGCACTCCAGCTCATCTCCCAGGTACCAAGCCGGGGGCTTAGCCCTCAGCAGAAGCCAGATAGGCCGGGCCATTGCTCCCCACGCACACACCATCACTAGTGCTGCAGGGCTGTGCCTAAGTCTTTCAGTGCATTCCTAACACACACACACAAACACACACACATGCACACGCACAGGCACACAGAGTATGATGCAGGCAAAATAAGTGGAGTTAAGGAGACCGTTAGCAGTCCCTCAGCGGTGCAGAAATTTCGCAAGTCGTAATTTTTCATTAACCCTGTGTTTCACTTGTACGCACCAATATGTTTTAGTTTGTGGTAAGTACTGAGCTTGTACACCAACTGATTGTGCTTTCCTGGAGTTATTCTGGGATTTGGTCATATTGCCATTTAATAGGCAGGCCTTTCCCCCTACCTTAAGGCAACATCTGAGAGGTTAAGTGTGGCTAAAAGCAACGGGGCGGGGCGGGGAGGTCAGCTTAGCGAGCGAAGAAGGAAGAAGAATATGGGACAGACGCATGTTTGTGATTTTTCTGCGACTCCATGATAATCCTGAACTAAAAAGGATTTTAAACTTGGTCTGGGGGTGTAGAAATGCAATAGACCTAACATATGGCCCTTATTCCCCCTAAAGCACGCTGCTATAAAACTTCTCTCAACTCATCCAGATATTCATTTATCCCCATCTAGAGCAGCACCCTGAAAACGAACATGGGTCGCGTTAAGCCTTGCCTACAGCTGCGATTCCTACAATATCAATAAATCCACATTTTCCAAATTGAATCATATGCTTAGAGTTTCCCAATGATTAATGATAATACTAAGGCAGATTTATAGCCACTGCGCTAATTAACTGATCTCTGGGCAGTCTGCTACCGGGTGTGTGCGCTCACACTTGGCATATCCTGAGCACCCACGAACAGGAAGAGGGGAGTCTGAGGGGGGAGGCAGGGAGGTGACTCAGTCAGTGAGTACTTTCTGGAGCAGCCTTGTGAGAAGCCAGGTTTGGGAAGCCCAGTGCTGGGGAGGTGGAGAAAGGAGGAACCAGGAGTGCTTGCTGGCTAACCAGTTTCTCGGTGAGTTCCAGGATCAGGGAGAGGCCGCGTCTCAAAATGCAGGTGGAGAAGCAACGGAGGAAGACACCAGCATTGACCTCTGGTCGATACACACATACATGCAAGCATGCGCACATACACACACACACACAAGTGCGTGAGCAATAAAGAAGAAAGACAACAATGTCAAACTTCACTCTGCTTTCTACCCTTTCTGAAGTGTGGGGTTTCCCAAACGAAGCATATGTCTTTTTCCCTTCGGCTGGCAGATGAGACCCTATGGAATTTGCATGTCATTTTTGTGTTCTGCTTTATAGTAAGACAAGAGTGGACTCTGGGATCCTGCAGATCCCATCAAAGACTCACTCCACAGCTGAACGACTGTGGGAACTTTAAGAAACACTGACATCATGGTTTCTCCCTGTGCGGAATGCAAGGGAGTGAGGATTTCATGAGATGGTGAGCTTCAGCCAGGAGACCTTACAGTGGGCAGAAGGAAAGTGTGCAGGGGCTGAGGAGACAGCTGGTAGGGTGCTGGCTGTGCGAGCATGAACACCCAAGTTTGAGCCCCAGAACTCACCTAAAAAAAAAAAAAAAAGCCAGATTATGTGGCTATAATCCTGATGCTGGGGAGGCAGAGACAGGGGAATGCCTGGGGCTTGCCGGCCAACCTAGCCTGCTGGGGAAGCTCCAAGTCAGTGAAAGAAAAAAAAGGTGAAGGGGACACCTGAAGGGGATGGCACACCAAGGCAGTCCTCTGGCCTCTACACACACATACATGTGTTTGCATCCATGTACACACACACACACACACACACACACACACACACACACACACACACACAGCAAATTGTTAAGATAAGCACTAACACATCAAGGCTGTGTCTCCACGGTCCATGGCCTTTCAAGCCCCCACTTTTCTAGCACCACTGGTGTTAGAGCCCTCCCCACCCACCCACACACATTTTCTATCGCCATTGGTGTTAGACTTGAAAGGATAGATTTCAGACGGAGACACAAACATTAAGATCACAGAAAAAAAGGCAAAATGGAACTATCACAGAATGAATGGCACACCTCTATCTGGTGTGTGTGTGTGTGTGTACAGGGGGAAAGAGAATCTGTGAGGAGCAAACCTTAACAGACACTGACTTTTCCTGGTGACTCAACCTTGAACCATTCAACCTCCAAAGTAGTAAGGCTTTTACTGTGTGTAAACTACTCAGTCTCAGGCACCTTTACTACAGGAGCCCAACAGGAAAAGACCCTTTTCATAACAGTGTGCTGATTCACACAGCCCCCACGTGTGCAAGAGCACCTCTGTGTAGCTCTCACCAGCTCCAAACGCCACCACTGGTTGTCTATCTCCACCTGCATATTTGTACGAGTGTCCCTTATAAACATATGCTTCAGAAACAAAATTGACTGCAAATTCAAACTCACAGCCCCTCCCAGCTCATGCAAAGAAATGAGGGACAGGGTAAGGACTGCACAGCCCTCCCTACCCTACTTCTGGAAACTTTCCCATTCTTTGCTCGTCACAGACAAGGAGTCCCCCACTCCATCTAGTTAACTCCTGTGAACCTTCACACTTCAGACCCTAGGTGATCCCAGGGTTTGTTTGTTGTTTTTGAAGTAGGGTTTCACAGAGCCCAGGTTGGCCTTGATCTCACAGTTGGGCTGAGTTGGGGAGTAGGGACAGCTGGAGACAGAGCTTAGTGTTTTAGAACACTTGTTGCTCTTACAGGGTTCAATTCCCAGGACCCACATGGCATCTTACTACCATCTGCAGCTCCAGTTCCAAGCGACCTCCTGGTGCACCAGGCACGCAGAAGCTGTACAGATATGCATACTGAAAAACACACACTCCTACAAATGAAATGAGATAAATAAATATTTCAGAAACTTAAATCTTTAACCTCACAGAGAAAGTAATATCAGCACGAATTCCATATGTGTCTGTCTGTGCTGGCTGGTTTTATGTAAACTTGACAGCACAAGCTAAAGTCATCAGATGGGAGGGAACCTCAGTTAAGAAAATGCCTCTATAAGATCAGGCTGCATTTTCTTACTAGTGATTGATGGAGGAGGGTCCAGCCCACTGTGGGTGGTGCTATCCTTGGGCTAGCGGTCCTAGGTTCTATAAGAAAGCAGGCTGAGCAAACCATGGGAAGCAAGGCAGTAAGCAGCACCCTCCATGGCCTCTGCCTCAGTTCCTGTCTCCAGGTTCCTGCTGTTTGAATGCCTGTCCTGACTTCCTTCAGTGATGGACTGTGATGTTAAAGCGTAGGCAAATAGACCCTTTCCTCCCCATCTTGCTGTGAGCATGGTGTTTCATCACTAAGCCTTCATCATAAGAGCTGGAAGCCTCTGTGGATGTTAACTGGTGGCATGTGTCATCGCCTCATTACAGTGAGGAAGCTGAGTCACAAGAGGACATATGACTGGCTAAGAGTGAGCTGCTGGGCTGAGTGTCATCTGAAAATCAGTGCAATGAGCAGCTGCTCTCCAGAGCCAAAGGCAGGAGTGCAGAAGGTTCCCAGATGCATCCTGGTGCCCAGCCAGAGCCACCCTAGCGCTGAGAGTGAGGAGAGCCAAGCACCTGCTGTGTCCTAAGCAGCCAGGTTTGTTCTAGCATCTTCCACCTGCCATCCTAGGCCTCACACTTGCACTAACCTGGCTGCTTAGTGTTAGAAAAATCCATTCTCTCTCTTCCTGAATACTGCTTTTCTCCTTTCTTCCCCGAAGTATGATTACTGACTTAGGTGGTCCGAGGCTGAAGGGCCACAGCCATTATGTCATGTCTCTGGTCAGAGGGAACAGCATACCAGGCCTTTCCTATGGGCCTCTTAGCCTGAGACTGCTCTCTTAATTCTGACCACTGGAATTCTGGCACTGACTGCTCCTGAAGCCTGGCTTATGCTATCCCCTAAAGTGTGGCCCTTGGGCCCTCAGCCTTCTTCTCTTGTCTTCTCATAAGGAATCACCATTCACACAGGACTTGGTGGGACAATGGAGAACAGAGCCATCTGTCCCTAAAGAGCCAGAGCGCTGATCTGACTGTCTCAATATCCTCAGTCAGGTCTGTGTGTGGCCACTCACACCAATTCATGCTAATAATAATAACAATAAGAGCCCACCTTACACCCAGACCTCATGCCACTGCTCAGTAAACCTCTTCTGGAAATATCAGAGTGGCCTTGCTGCCACCAGCCGCTGTGCCCAAAATCACTACTGAATCCAATAGGGCCAGGCCACATTGGGAAGGAGACACAGCTTCTGACTCTAGCCCAGGGTGGACCCTGAACCATAGCGGGCTTCCAAACAGTCTCCAAGTTCATCCCCCAGCTCCTGTGGGGAATGAGCACACAACACACACTACCGACTCCCTCCTGAACGGCAGCTGGCCCTCGTTAACTTGACCTGGCATCTGGATGAGGGTTCTCTGCTCTAACTGCTCAAAATATTCAACCCAGCTCAGGCAGCCCATGCTCCATTTTCATAATGCTCTGCAGTCAATCTTCTCCACTCACCGGAGATGTTATTCTCAGTCAGAGTCTTTGGTCCTTCCCAGCCTATGACAGCATGTAAGCATCGAGGTTTCCTGCCAGCCCTGCTCTTACAGAATCCTCTCCCTGGATGACCCACACAACTAACAGAATATCAGGGAAATAGCATGAGAATCCCAGGGGTAAGCCACAAAAGATCTCACTGTTTTGATGGCGAGGAGCCTTGTGGAAGACTTCCTGTCTGCAGCTGGTACCACTGAGGGCTGCCCTGTGAATGCTAGTCTAAGTGGATTTTCAGGGGCTGGAAAGAGGGCTGAGTGGTTAGGAGTGGTTGCTGCTATTCCAGATGACCCACAGTCGGTCCAGCACCCACACTGGGTGGTTCACAACCATGTGGAGCTCCAGACTGGACCTAAGCCAAGCCCTAGTTGCTGGAAGGGATGATCAAAATCCTAAGCCTTGACATAATGACCTTACAACTCAGCAGGAGATGCCTGAAGAATATATCCACTTTTGTCCATTCTCCTTATATCAGCTACTTGTCTCCTTGCTGTGACCAACACCTGACAAGAAGCAACCTAAGAGAAGAAGAGCTTATTTGGGCTCACAGTTCAAGAAGATACAGCCCAGCGTGGCGGGGAAATCAAGGAGGTGGGAGCAGAACGTGGTTCATCACATCACATCTGCATTTGGGAAGCAAAGAGGTACACGCTGGTACCCGGCTCACTTTTTCTTTTTTGTTGGATGAGTGACCAGTTCATGAAATGGTGCCACCTCCATTCATGGTGGATCTTCCCTCCTGGATTAATACAGTCTAGAAACTGCCTCACAGACACGCTCAGAGGTTTGTGTCCATGGCTATTCCGAACCCTGTTACATTGGCAATTAAGATGAACCTCACACTGTGCTTTGTTCTGGGGTATGAGGGAATCCAGTGATATCACCCTAACCGTCCATACTGTTTCCAATGTAGCCATGTCTCCTAAAAGTATGGAGTCCCTAGGACCTTACCAACATCTACTGGGGTTATAAGTTTCAGCTTTCTATTAAAACTTGTCCTGCTCTGGCCAAAAGCAACTTGTGTGGGGCTATATTAATTACTTTTCTGTTACTATGATAAAACACCATGGCCAAGGCAACTTATAGAAGAGTTTGGGGGAGGGGGCTTACAGTTCCAGAGCCATAAGAGTTCATGTAGTGGGAAGGCATGATGGCAAGCAATAAGTAGAGAATCTACCATTTCAAGGGGTTCAAGGCAGGAACTCTACCTGCTTGCTGGATCATTTCTTATCTAGGTTTCTCCTGTCCTGTGTAGTTCAGGGTCCCTGCCTAGGGAATGATGCTGCCCACAGTTAAACAATCCCCAACAGACATTTTCATGGACCAACATGATCTAAATAATTCTCAGTTGAAACCCAGGTATTCTAGGTTGTGGCAAGCAGACATTTAGAAGTAACCATCAGAGGCCTGGACCAATGGACCATTGTGTCGTCAATTCTCATAGGCCCCTTGGTTAATGATGTTAATGTTCTCAAGTGTTTGTCTGCCTTTTGGTGAAATATCCTGGATACCTTTGTTCCTTTCCTGACTGGACATTTTTCCTTTTATTATTATTTTTTTCTTTCTTTTATTTGTTACCTAAAAGTGTATTTCTTTAGTGTTGTCTTTTCACCCATGTAACAGGTTCCTGCAGATCATGTCTTTAATTTGGTATGATCCAATTCATCACTTTTTTCTTTTATAGACTATACATTGGTATCAAGTCAAAGGGCTCTCTTGACCCTGAATCTCAAATGTTTCATCCTTTTTTCTCAGCTTTCTCAGTTACATTTCTATCCAAGTCTGTGGTTTATTTTGAGCTAATTTCTATATAGGCAGGAGGTTTGGGTCAAAAGTTATGTTTTTAGTTATGGATATCCAGTTGCTCCCAGGACACACATTTACAATGCTTGCTTTCATTCTTTGAATTGCTTTGACATCTTTATCAAAAATCAACTGAGGTTCTTTCAGTGTCTGATAGCTCTGGGTTTCCTATCCCTGCCTTATCACACAATCTAGCATTAGTCTTAAAATTATTTGTGTGTATGCACATGTGTGTGTGCATGTTTGTGTGTGTGTGTGTGTGTGTGTGTGTGTGTGTGCGCGCATCACCCATGCACATACACAAGCTCCACATTACACCTGTATCGGGTCAAGAATGATTATTATATCCAGGGATTGAACTCGGGTCATCAGACCTGGTGGAAAGCGCCTTTACCCACTGAGCCATCTTGCCTTCCCTCTAACTTTAGAATGGATCATAATATCCAGCGAAGTGATTCCTCCCGCACGGGTATACTGACTGTGCCTACTGTGAGTCCTTACAGGAGCTTTGATGTGAATTACATTAAAACTACTGCTTAACTTAAAAAAAAGAATTAAAAAGCTTACTGTAATAAATCTTGTTCTTGCAACTTGATGGGTGTCTCACTTATCTGTATCGTTTTACTTATTTCACCACATTTTAAAAAATATTTATTCTATTTTTAAACATGTCATGGGGAAATACACGCTCATGAGTGCAGGTGCCCGCTGAAGCCGGAGGAGAGTGCGGGACTCCTTGGACCTGGAGCTACAGGGTAGTTGTGAGTCACCCGACATCAGCTCTAGGAAGTGAGCTCGGATCTTCCGGAAGAGCAGCGTGCGTGCGTAGCCATCCTCCACCTCTCCAGCCCCAGTGCGGTGCCTCAGCCCTGCATGCTTGTTTGTGTCTTCTTTTATTTGTCCCATCCCCATTTTAAAATTCTCAGCAAACATACATTACTGGTGTATTGGTGGGTTCAAATCTGAATATTTCATCTTCCTGGTGGGATTACAAACGGTATATGATAATTTCAGTTTCTGCACGTCACTTTTGGTCTTCAGAAGTCACATATGCTTTTGTGTACATATGGTTTGCCCTATAACCTTGCTGAACTAACTTATTTACTCTAAGAATTTTCTACAGAGCCTCTAGAATTTTCTACTGGATAATCATATCAGTTATTTCTTATTTTTCAACCTCCAAGCCTTTCTTTTTCCTGCTTTGTCACAGCGGCCAAAGCTTCCAGTGCTGTGTTGAGTAGAAATGCTGAGAGCAGGTACCAAGCCTTGTTTTCTACCCTGGAAGGAGAGCATTCAGGCTTCTATTTCAAAGTCTGATGGTGTGAACTGCATAGTTCTTGGGAATCTTTATTAAACTGAAGGTGTTTCCCCCAATTATCAGTTTGCTGAGAGCTCTTATACTGAATGGGTTTTAAAATTAGCGAGCACTTTTTCTGTATTAATTAGCATGATCTTATGATTGTTGAGATGGCTAATTATATTGATTGACTTTTTTTGAAGCTTGAACAAACTTTCAACGTCTGGAATAAATCCCACTTGGTTGTGGTGTGTACATGTTTTTTCAAATACTATCGATTTCATTTGTCAGTATTTTGTTGACATTTTTGTATTTAGTCCCTGGAGAGACATTGAGCTGTAGTTTTCCCCTTTATCTCCCTATATCTGGTGCTTTTCTTGTCTTTTTTATTATCAGCGTACTAATATGCTCATCAAATTAACAGGAAAGTCCTAGCCTACCATATATGGCACCACTTCTAGGCTGAAGGTCCTGAACTGGCTAAGGGAAGAGTTCTTGAACATTCTTATTGCTTTTCTATCTGCCAGTCACAAAAGGGCTGCTGAAGTCTGTAACTAGAAATGTGGACACAGACATACCTGTCACACCCATCTTGCTCTTCCTGTTCCACATTACCTTTTAAAACCCCTTCAAACCAACTTTAACAGAATTCTAATTATCTTGGTTAAATCATTACCCCAGTTGCCAGGCCACAGAGGAAGACAATGCAGCCAGTCCTGATGGGACCTGATAGACTAGGGTCAGATGGAAGGGGAGGAGGACCTCCCCTATCAGTGGACAAGGGGAAGGTCATGGGAGGAGAAGAGGGAAGGAAGGTGGGAGTGGGAAGAGATGAGGGAGAGGCCTAGAGCTGGGATACAAAGTGAATAAACTGTAATTAATAAAAAATTAATTAATAAAAAAAACAAAAACAAAAAAGAAAAAAATAATAATTGCCCCAGGATTTATTCTACCATTACAATGGGGTGTTTGCTTTGTTTGCTGGGTGATGTAATTCTTCATAATGATTGCCCCTGGCCTTGTGTGTGTGTGTGTGTGTGTGTGTGTGTGTGTGTGTGTGTGTGTTACAGATGGGGGTGGAAATTCACACTAGTGGAGTGATCCCTATTAGGTAGTTAGGAGTGAGGGAAGAATGGTGGAAGTGAATTTATACTGATCTTTTTCTTTTTATTTTATTTTACTGTAAAAGAAAGTGTGACTTGAACAAGGTGTGGTAGTTCATGCCTATAATTCCAGAATATGGGAAGCTGTGGCAAGAGGATCTCAAGTTCCAGGCCAGCCTAGCTATTTAGCAAAAAAGGTGAAAAAGGTGATCAGTGGGACTGGACATGAGGAGAGGCAATATGCTCAGTGCACATGCACAATTAATACACTGCTGTGCAGCAATTCCCTCAGGGTTGAAACTTTCCCCCCTGGAGAAAGTCTTGTTAAAACTCAAAAGTTCTAAAGGGAAGTTTATTAAGACTCAGGAAGCCAACAATTCAAAACTCTCAGGAAGTCACTGAAACTTACAAGGCCCATCCTAACCCAAGGTTACAAAACAGAAAGGGCTGCTGAAGAGAGGAGACTCTGAAACATTTTGGGCTGCCATACATTCAACAGAGAACTCTAGGGTTCCAGATTTCATGAGTGTCACCCATGCTAGGGGTGGGCTTTCAAGAATGCAGCTACCTTTGAGTCTTCCATGTTTCTGTAAGTAACACCAATAAACTTACTGATTCACCAAGGTGGACTTTGGCAGCACCGTTACTTTATTCTGTCACTGTTTTCCTATCTGGGCTGAGCTGACATTTGTTCATATCCTCCCAGGAATGTGGCACACATATACACGATGAAGTTTAAAAAATATGACTTTCAAAATTATAATTTTCAAAAGTATAATTTCCCCTATAGATAGATCATAACAAGTTATGAAGAACCATCCTTAAAAAGACAGCAGTGATGTCTTAGAAAAGGCTGAAGTTATCTTTTAGTCAATCAGGCTCAAGAATTATTCTTGAAAAACCCAGAATTATTCTTAAGATAGGAAAAGTCTCTGGGCTAGAGACTTAGGGAGGCTTCCATGTCCAGTTGTCAAGAGGCTTCCTCTGACAGCAGATTGGGAGCCTCTGCAGAGACTCATAGCCAGACATCATGCAGAGAGAGAGAAAGAGGCAGGGGGAGATGGAGAGGGAGAGAGAGGTGGGGAAGGAGAGGGAGAGAGAGACAGTCTAAATTGAAGATCTCTATCAGCTCCCTCCCCTCAGGGATAAAGAAACCCCTCAGAAGAGGGGTAGGAGGCTGTAGGAGTCCCAGGATTGAGAACATGGCCCATCAGATGAACTAAGCTGGCCTCATATAGGCTCGCAGAGACTGAAACGCAAGCTTTGGACCTGCATGGCTCGGCATCAGGTCCTCTGTGTATCTGTGTGGCTTTTAGCTTGGTGTTTTTGTAGGACTCCTATCAGAAAAAGCAGGTGTGCCTCTGACTCCTGTGCCTGATCTTGAGGCTCTCCCCCTCCCATTGGGTTGCCTTGTCCAGCCTCAATGCGGGAGCTTTTGCCTTGTCTTATTGTATCTTGTTTTGTTCTGTTTGGCTGTACTCTCTTGGAGACCTGCTCTTTTCTGAAAAGAAAATGGAGTTGGGGGGCGGGGTGCAACCCCCCTCTCGGTTGGGGAAGTGGAAGAAAGGGAAATTGTGTCTGGGATGTATCTTATGAGAGAACAATCTCAATTTTAAAAAATATATTTAAATGTAAAAATAAAAGACAGGAAAAGAATCTAAAAAGAATAATTTATAGCAACATTGGCCAAAACTGCAATTCCACCGCACTCTTCACTACAGGCAAGTTTTCTTTAATTTATAGACCAGGATGAAAACAGATGAAAGAATCCCAGACGGAGTGGGACTGTGGCTGTGGAAGGAGTGAGAGGCGGGTAGCTTGGAGAACGCTGAGGGACAGCCCACTGCTTCCTGAAGGACTGTCACTGCTGATGGAGCCTCCCAGTTCTGCTGGCTCCAGAGGGAACGGTCAGCTAAGTGGAGGAAGGTGTCAAGTGCAGGGCACAGTGGCCAGCAACGCGCTGCAGCTCCACTCAGTCAGGGAGCTCAGGGCCACTGAAGGGACGCCAGCTGAGGCATGCTACCCACAGGTCTGAACCCTCTTAGGTGAATCTTAACTCTCCTGTGCCTGCAACACACATTGCAGCCAAAGGACAGTCATCTAAGGTCAGGCATCCTGCTGACTATAGTCAGTCTGAAGTAGAGACTCTTCCCACGCCCTCAGGAAAGGCTACACCGACATCCACCCATTAAGGTCTCACCCGGGTTCTTCTGTCCCACGTATTCTCTACCTGTCCACCTACTCAGGTCTGGAGAAAGAATCCCCGCTTCTCGATGAGCCCTGTCCTGCTTTGAAGGTTAAATGTGCTTTAACACTGGATTCCCACCCCATCCCCACCCCTGGAAACACTGTTTCAGAAGGCTGTTGAACCTTCAGAGGCAAAGCTTCTCTGGAGGAAACGCATCACTGGGGGTGAACCTTGACATTTAATAACCAGGCTCCTCCCTCCCTTTCTCTCCTGACTACAGACACACTGTGACCAGCCAGTCTCCTGTTCCTGCCTCCCCGCCCTCTCATGGACTGTATTTCCCCAGACTGTGAGCCAAAATCAACTTTCTTCCTTTAAGCTGCTTCTTATGAGGTATTTGGTCATAGCAAAGAGAAAAGTGATCAATATGAGAACTTTCCTGATAACCCAGCTCACCAAAGACCTCTCACCAATAAGTGGCACCTGTCAGAGCACACCTTTTTCTTGTTAAAACTGAGGTGTTCACCTTGTTTAACTGGATTATAAGTATATAAGTATATGACACATACAGTTTGGTCCATTTTCAGCATGAGATGTCTTTAGAGCTCCTCAAGGAATTACAGGTGAGTGAGCAGGTGGCATGAGGCCCCTGTCTTCCCTAGTTAACAGCTGGCACCTGTTTGCCTGGGCATCTTTTGTTGCTGTTGTTGATTTTAGAATTTAAAATTTGTAGGCAGTCTGCTACATGGCTGAGTCCAAAGACCAAAAAATAAAAAATAAAAACAGGAAATTTTGAGCCCCAAGAAGGATGGGGAGCTTGGATGGACTATTTTAGACTATTGAGTAGAATGTACGTCCACAGAAAACTGAACCAAATTAGGAGGCAGGGCAATGTAGTTGGGTACCTAAAAACCAGTCTTGAGCAAAATTGGGCATGTCGGCATCTTTGCCTCTTCTCTGGGCTGATGCCCAACTTTGCAAGTTTGTAAAGTGAACTGCCTCACTCTCTCTGTTCTGCTTCTCCAGCGCTCTTAGGATAAAGTGGGCCTAATTGTTTCCCACAATCAGCTCCTTTAGAAAAATCACCCTGTACCGCTTTTTCCACCTACCACATTCCCCACAGGACCAGAGGTGTAATTGAGCCACCAAAAAAAAAGAAAGAAAGAAAGAGAAAAAACTTGTTGATCCATTCACTCCCCTCCCCTTCCCTTTTTCGTGAACCCACGTGTTTTAATTAGAGGTGGGTGCACACGGGCGCATTAGAGAGTGTAGCTTTCTGTTTGGGAAACATTCTGTCTGTGCAGCATTTTAACTTAATAACGGTCTCATGAGGCTCTCATTAAAGCCCTGTCACTTACAAATCCCTCCTGTGGCTAGCTGCAAGTAAGAAGGAGATGGAATTCATGCTCTTCTAATTATGCTTCCCATCTATGGAGCACCCTATGAAGACGTGGGGTAGGCTGGGGCACACATGCCCACCAGCTCAGAGAAGGAACAAGAATGGAGATCAAATGGAGCAGAGTTCAAAGTGCAGTCTTTGGGGTTATCTTCATTTTTAAATTGTGTGCGTGTGCATGCAGATGACTGTATCTGTGTGGTCCTTAAACACAGGGGAAGGTTACATTTCCTTCTCTGTTAGTCTTTGCCATTCTGCTTTGAGATAGGGTCCCTCTCAGAGCCTATGGCTAGGGCAGCAACCAGTAAAACCCAGAGATCCTCCTGCCTCCATCTCCAACAGCACCAGAGGTCAAAGGTGCCCACAGCCACACTCAGCTGTTTATGTGAGCTCTGGGTTTCAAATGTGGGTGGTCATGCCTGTATCCTGTGTCTATGTGCCTCTGTATGGATGTGTATGCATGTAAATGGGGATGCCCGGGGGGGGGGTGGTGGAAAGAAGTATTCTGTTCCCTAGAGGTGAAACTGCAGGGTTGTGACACCTGTTACAGGGTTAGGAACAAACTCAAGTCCTCTCTGAGAGTGATATGCACTCCGAACCAGAGCCATCTCTCCAGGCCCTAGAGTTACCTTCCTGGTGCCCTGAAAATCCCTACACCAACCTCCCAACCAGGTGATTTTGACACCCTGCTGCAACCTCTGTTCTCTGTCCTTGAATACTACCCACCCTTTGCCTGGGAGAGTCTTGGGAGGCGGCGGGGTTAGTTACAGTTTGAGTCTGGATTGCCCCCTCTGAAACTCAGATTGGATGCTGTTTGATAGTCATCTCATTACGAGGCATGGTGCGTCACAGCCCGGAACACTGAGGAATGGTCCAGAACCGAGCAGCAATAGCGAGAATACGCCCGCTCTCCCTGGACTGCTTAGCTGTCAGACAATCCCAATACTCTGGAGGACGGCAGCCTTGCGCTGTGCCTCTTTTGAACACGCCCACTTAGCTGCTTTCTGCCACCCCAGCTTGGGCTCTCAAGTCTCCAAACTGTGAGCAAAATTAAACTCTGATTCATAAATTACCAGGTCTCAGGTATTCAAAACAGAGGCTAGGCAACTGGCTGGCCTGCTTTCCTGCCATCAACGGCTTCCTGCATCTCTTAACCAGCCCAGGCAGCCAGAACGAATACTCCACGCACTAGAGACAGATGACTGTGGCAGCAAACATGTTTCCCATAGCCACATAGGTAAAAATTCAGAGCCAAATCTGGTATGAAAATAGCTATGGTAGAAGGTATCAAGAGGGCAAAGGAGTTCTCTGGAGTCCCTTCGGGAAGGCACCAGCACCATTTACATGCTCGAGACCTAATTACCTCTGAAAGCCCCTGCCTCCTTATGCCATCCGGCGAAGGGCTAAGATTTCTACACAGGAATTTTAGAGAACACAAACACCATAGCACATCATGTAACTCGTGGCCTCATATCATACGTGTGATAGTTCTCTCTAGATTACCATTTCCTTATAAATGGAGATTATTTAATTCATCATGAATTTGTAGGGAGGCTGGGCTAGGCCCTCGGTACAGTCTCCATATGGACCAAAATGGCCTATACAGGGATAAACACTGAAGAATTGTAGAGATCCTGACAATGAGCCACCAAATGCTGGTGTGAGAGGCTAGAGAGAGTGGCTGTTTATTTAAGTTGTGTCTAAAAAGCTTAGAGGACACCACTCATGTGTCTAAAAAGCTTAGAGGACACCACTCACATTGGAATGAGGTGGGGTGACAGCGCTCTGAGGGGATTGGGTCTGAATCAGCCCAGGGGGACTGGGTGGAGTTCTGGGGGGGCAGAGGACAGGACAGGAGGCAAGGTAGTTCGGCTTGCCCCTTAGTTCGGCTAAACCGAGCCGAACTAAGATGTTGTTCTCATATAAGGAATTCTAATTGAATTCCGTAACCAGGGGGAAAATAAAGAGCTTTTGTCTTAATTAGGGCAATGAGAAGATTGGGGCAGGCAGGGATTTCAGACAGATGAATGATGTGCCGCACTAGCTAAAAGCAATTTTTAAAACACGTGTTTTACTTTATTGTTAGATGGGTGAAACCAAGAACCACTTCAGATAATGTTTTTCAACTGAAAACTTCAGATCTTGTTTTTCAACTGAAATCTCCCCAACTTGTGAAAGCTTATAGAACACCAAGGGGCCTCTTGCGTTGGAACACAACACAGCCAGATCCGAAGCATAGGCTGGGGTGAATGTGGGTCCCTAAACCATGTCATGCAAATGCTCGGAGTCACGTGTCCTGCAGACTGGCAGAGTAGAAATGTGACTGCTGCAGGACTTCTCTAAGGCCAGCAGAGTCAGAGGAGCTGGGCCAGGTGGGGAGATGGCTCAGTGGGGAAAGTGCCTGCTGCAGAAACACAAGGATCTGAGTTCAGATCCCAGCCCCCAAATACAGGGTGTGGCTCCCTGTAACCCCAGCACTGAGGAATGAGGTACAGGTTAGGGCACCTTCTAAAGAGATCAGTGGAGGAAGATACCGAAAGTCAACCTCTCAGGCACACATGCACATAGATACACAGAGAGAGAGAGTCAAGCAGGGCAGTGAGGGGAAGCTTGCAGGAAACAGTCCTATTTTCTTCTAATAAAAGGAAAGTTTTCTTAAAGCTCCCAAAGCAATTGCTAAGCCAAGCCTGGGAGTGTTTGCAATAACCAAGGCATGATAATAAGCAGATGAATCAGGACAAGAGCAAAGTAGAGGAACATTTGAAGCATCATTAGTCAGAATTAGCTTGTGCCTGAACATATATGAGCCTGGGGCAGGAAATGTTTGGGGATGACTCGGAAGTCTCTGATTTGGGTGTGCTTTAGCAGTCCTGGTCTGGCACTGAAGTCCTGGAACATTCCTGGAAGGCTACTGGTCTTCATTCCATGCTGGGAGATGGAGGAAGCCGAGTTCTTATGTCAGTAAAGGAAAGATGGCGGCAGCTGTTGCAGCAAGGCAGATGAATGTGCAAGCAGGGTAGGTAAACTGGCAAGTAGGCAAGAACCAACACTTCCTTCTTCTACCCCTGCCGTCTGGTTACCACCAAAAGGGGTCATCCAAATTTAGGGTGGGTCTTCCCACTTCAAACAACCTGATCAAAAGCATCTCTCACAAGAGTGACCAACAGCTTATCTCTCACTTGAGTCTAGAGCCAGTCAAGTTGATGACCAGGATCGGCCATGGCAATGCATGAGGATGTGAGTGTGCACACTCTCACTTCTGTGAATGTGGGGACCCGGGCAGACGTTGGCTGCTTTCCTCCATCACTCTGTCACCTTGAGACAGTGTCTCTCACTGGACTGGAAGTTTGTCATTTGAGCAAGAGAGCTGACCAGGATCCAGCAGTCTCTGCCTCTCCCAATGCCGAGGTTCTACGTGCAGGCATCCACACCTGGCTTTGTCTGGGTGCTGGGATTTGAACTCCGATCTTCATGCTTGCAGAGCAAGAACTCTTACCACTGATCTACTCCCCAGCCCCTCAACTTCTCCTGTTCGCAGCCACGTGCAGCAGTTGGCTTCTCTTCTGTTTCATTTTTGGATTGTTTTTGAGCAGTCTCCCCTTCTACCCATCACTGTATTGCTCTGTGAGTGTGTAAATTAGTTTCCCCCGTTCAGTGGATACTTAAGAAGCTCCCATTCTGGGGGAGGCTGTGCCAGGAATTGGGTGTAAGCTGTTGAATTAGAGTTGCTTCCTGCTCTTTTGGCACCAAATTGGGGGAGGAGAGGAAATGCCAGGGACCTATACTGGCCTCAGAAATGTGGTGATCAAGAATGGTTCTCCTTGGGGATGGTGTGGAACATTCCAGAAGGTGGATGAGATGTATGCATAGGAGCTAGTGCCTGGGGGTTGGGGGGGAGGCAGTGAGGGAGAAGGAGGAAGAGAGGAGAGTAGAAGAGAGAGTGTGTGGTACATTACAGAGACGGAGACAGAATCAGAGCATGGCCTCATGGCTGTAACATGCCAGAGCATAGCCTCATGGCTGTAACATGTCAGAGAATGATCCCACAGCTGTGTCATGTCAGAATATGATTTCATGGCTGTGGCATGTCAGAGCATGTCCTCACAGCTGTGGCATGTCAGAGCACAGTAACATGTAGAGCAGGAGTGAACTGAAGGGCTGCAAACTTCTGGCCCTCAGCAACCATAGCAAAAAACAAAACAAAACAAAAAATCCAGAAAACAAAAAAATCACTGGAGAGTTTCCAAAAAACAATTCAGTCCTACTACTGTAAACCATAGTTTTGATGGCTGCTCTTTGTCAACTTGATAATATCTGGAATTAGCTAAAAGCCAAGCTGCTGGGCAAGCACACCTATGAGGGATTTTTCCTGGTCAGATCATTGAGGTGGGAGGACCTGCCTTAAATCTGGGTCACAGCCTATAAAGGACAAGGAAGAAGGAAGAGGGTGCTCTTTGTCTGCTTGCCCTCATTCTCACTGGCAAGTCCATTCCATCACTAGCACCAGAGCCTACTTCTTCAGGATTCCAGTGCATGCTGAAGTCCAGCTGAGACAGATATCCAGCCTCAGGGTCTGAACAACCACTGGATTCTAAGACTTTCCATTGGGGGAATGAGCATTATTGGGATAGCCAGACCACAGCCCATAAGCCACTTTAATAAACCCATCTGTGTGGTGTGTGTGTTTGTGTGTGTGTGTGTGTGTGTGAGAGAGAGAGAGAGAGAGAGAGAGAGAGAGAGAGAGGAGATTCTAGCAGTTCTATTTTTCTAAAGAACCCTGACTCTTCATACACTGGTCAGAAGTCCATGGCTGAGGAGGTCATAGGCCCTAGCTTTGCTAAATGGCCGTGCTGCCAAGCTGCCTTTCAAATATTTATGCTTATACCCATAGATTAGTGCTGTTCTCAGCCTGGGCCAGAGAAACTTCTTTTTATACGGGGCAGCAGCTGATGCAGACACTCAAAACTAGTTGCAGGTCTGAGAATAAACGACTGTCAAGTTCTTGGTCAAGTTCCTGGGACTTCTGTGTCACTCTGTCCAAGGCCCACAGAATGTTACAAAGAGGAAGAAGGAGATCTCTGTAGAAGCCAGGAGATGGGGAGTGTGTGGCGAAAGCCACCATCTGGGCATGGCATGGTCACTGTGTTCATGGCCTCACAGCAGCTGTACTGCTCTGCAGATGGGACCATCAGCATCCAAGCATGAATGGAGACACGCCTGTGAGGGCCCAACCCTCCTGAGGCACAATGAACAGTTAATCTTGCTGGGAGAGTCATTTTCTTCACTCTCGCACTGCCATGGCTCCAGCAACTAACCCCCATCCATAAGCAAAAACAGTTCACCCAGGTGGCCACATTTGGAATTCTTTCTTTCCTTCCACCTGAGTTAATATATCACTGTACAAAAAAGGCTGTGCCCATCATGGGAGGTGTGACTTCAGCAAAAAGAACCACAGCTCAGTCCTTCAGAGAGAGAGCTGCCAGAGCCTTCTCACACAAGCTTAGGAAGTTTAAGAAGTCCTTAAGCAAAGCAGTCCTTCCACTTCAGAAGCCAGCTCAGACCCTGAAGACCCTGGCCTCGGGAGAGAGTGGAGAGGGCAGAGCAGGCCATGAGTTTCATCCTTCCTACTGATGGACATGGACAGTTGGAGGTAGACATCTCAGAATCTGTGTGTGTGTGTGTGTGTGTGTGTGTGTGTGTGTGTGTGTGTGTTTGTGTAAATGTGCTTGTGTGTTTGAAAGAGCATGGGAGGGTGTGTGTGGAGATCAGAGCTCAACCTTGAGGGTTCTTCCTCAGGCACCATCCAATTTTTTGTATGTGCTGTTGTTTGTTCATTTGTTTTAGACAAGATCTTTCACTGATGTGGAAATCACCAAGAAGGCTAGACTGTCTGGCCAGCAAGCTTCAGGGGTCCACCAATGTCTACCTTCCTAGCACTGCAGATTACAAGCACACACCACCATGCCTGGCCTTTTTAGAGGGTTCTGGATCAAGCTCAGATCTTCAGGTTTGCAGGGAGAGCTGCTTTACCAACAGATCCATCTCCAAAGTCTCACAAGGGTGAATCTTAAACTGAGGAAACTGCCTCTATAATTGATTTTATGAATGTTTGCAAACTAGAGAGGGAAGACCATGGGGTTTCCATTTTAGTGCTCATACACTTGGCATAGAAGCATACATCTGTCCTGAGTGCCCGGGGTGACCCTGTCTCTCTAACACCTGCGAAGCCATGCATCCTGCTGCTGCACTTGCTGCCAGGTGTGGTGATGCCAGGAGGGTGTGCCACCTGCCCCAGGTGCCACCAGCCACCTGAACCTCAACATGCTCAGGAGCCAAGGAGCCAAGCATGGGAATACCGAACTGGGAAGACATCACCGTCGGCAGACTATTGGCCATGTGTCAGCAAGAGGGCTGGAGATCAGTCCCCCAGATCCACATAAAAAGCAGGTATAGCAGTAGGCAGCCTTAATGCTATCACTATGGAGGTGGAGCCAGCAGAATCCCTGGAGCTTTCTGTAGACTGCAGGATTGGCAAGCTCCATGTTTATTGAGAAACCCTATCTCAAAAAGTAAGGTAGGGGTTCAACTGAGGAAAAAACCTGATACTAACTTCTGGCCTCTACACACACACACACACACACACACACACACACACACACACACACACA
>NW_026596162.1:15081811-15193708 GCF_907164565.1 Psammomys obesus
CACACACACACACACACACACACACACACACACACACACACACACACCGATTCACAGCTCTCTCTGCATGTTAGTCAATTTTTCCTTACTGTGGCAAAACACCTAAGAGAATCCCCTTGAAAGAAAGATCTCACTCCACAGTCTTCCATACATGCTCACTCGGCCTCATCAGTGTGAACATACAGTGGAGCAGCACATCACAGTTATTTTGATTTTTGATATATTTTCTCCAACACAACCTTTCCATTTGGTATATTGGCAGTATTAATCCTTGCTATTTGCAAAGTAAAAGGCAATAGCATTAACATTCTTTTCAGTAGGTGCCTCTGGACTGTCTGCCAAACGATCATGAGTTATGAGCAGATGGAGTTCTCAGAACGACCCAGCAGAAAGCATAGCTGACATGAGGCCAGGTGAAGGCCAAGTACCAGGGACTTTGAAAAGCTGCAGCAAAATAAACCTCACACTTGGGATGGAGACCGGGTGCTGTTCAGATGTGAAGTGCTTGCTTGCATGCACCTGAGTTTGATGCAGCACATACGTTAAATAAAAACCAGCAAGGCAGCACACAGCACACTGTGATCTCTGAGCAGGGGAGACAGACACAGGCAGGCCCCGGAGCTTCCTGGCCACCAGCCTAGCTGCACCAGTGATCTCTAGGCTCAGTTAGAGACCCTATCCCCAAAAATAAGGTGGAGAGCAACTGAGGAAAACACTCTACCCTCACACACATGCACACATACACACTTACACACACACATTCACAATTTTGAATGGATGCGTTGCTTCTTTTCTACCTCCTTCCTCAACAGGCAGAAGGAATGAAGGCTCTGCACTGTAGGTTTCCTCTCTGAAACAAGGGCACCTTTCAGAAGACACCCTGGTGTGGCTTTACATTTGGAGTCCTGCGCACTAGAATAGTGAGTTATTTGACTTTTGTTCTCAGAGCACCTTGGCTTTGAGGGGTTTCCAACGCATTCGCCTGCCGACCAGGTGACCGGGAAGTTAGAAACTTTCATGGATACAGCAAGCCATCTCCTGCAAATGTCTTCTCTGCAGGTTCAGGGTGCATGGCCAGTTTCTTATTAGATCTGCAAGTCATGGCCAGAAACCAGAGCTCACTGGTGAATCCGGGAGCAGCAAAATGTACCTCTAAGCCTGGGACCCTGGGATCAGTGTATATGTGGATTGGACAAGCTGCCGCCATTAACTCAGCAAGTTCTCAATACTGATCCCTCAAAGAGGCACCAGCTGGAAGCCAGGAGGATGGAGCCCCAGAGACCAGCAGCAGGCACACCCTGTGGGTGACAGGAGGAACCCAGCACACCTTCCCTGACTCCCTGATGGGCGTGAACACACGCTATGTGACCCCCCCCCCCAACCCTGGAAAGTCAGATTTCCACCCTTTAGACATTGCTGGAGATCAAGTGATCCAAAAGACGTGCTCTGCACCCCGACTCCTGCTTAATTAGCACTGTTGGTGATTACTTCAGAACTCAGAGACGAGAACGCAGGAACGAATATCTCCTGACATAACGTGGGCACAAGCAGGCGTGCTCAGCAGGGACTCTTGTCCGTGTTGTTGCTTTCGTGGGGAAGAGGTGACGAGAATCAAAGCAGGACAGAATGAATGGGTTTTGCCACAAGGAGAGCAGTGAGTGCAACCCGAGGGCAATAATCACCACAAGCGCACTGCAAGTCATGCGCACACACCCACGGTCAGGATGCGTGCTAGAGTACAGTCTCTCTCTCTCTCTCTCTCTCTCTCTCTCTCTCTCTCTCACACACACACACACACACACACAGTATCCACCCTAGAGTACAGTCACACACCATGGTCAGCATTTATCCTACTCTGTACTTCCGTACTCCCCACGATCGGCATCTCCCTTCTAGTGTACACACACCTCGGACAGCATCCTCCTCGTCAGTAGTCTGTTCCTACGTTCAGTGTCTCCTACCTGAATGCTGTTCTTTTTTTTTTTTCCTTTTTTCACTTTTTTAAAAATAATTTATTCACTTTATATCCCGATTGTGGTCCCTTCCTTCATCCCCTCCCAATCCCACTCTCCCTCCCTCTTTCCCCATCCCCCTCCCCTAGACCACAGAAAGGGGGCACTCTCCTCCCCTACCATTTGACCCTAGCCTATCAAGTCTCATCAGGACTGCCTGGATCCCCTTCCTCTGTTGGGCTGGCAAGACCACCCCGCCAGAGGGAGGTGACTGAGTTCATGTCAGAGAGAACCCCTGCTCCCCTTAATAAGGAACCTGCATGAAGACTGAATGGCCAATCGGCTACATCTGAGCAGGGGTTCTAGGTCCTCTCCATGCATGGTTCCTGGTTGGTGCATCAATCTCTGCAGGACCCCTGGGTCCAGATTTGTTGGTTCTGTTGGTCTCCTTGTGGAGCTCCTTTCTCCCTCCAGGTCCTTCCATGCCTCCACTCTTCTATAAGATGCTCTGTGTCCTGCCTAAAGTTTGTTTATGAGTCTCAGCATCTCCTTCCATTCCCCTGAATGGTATTCTTTATCTAGCACATATCAGAGGTTTTATGTGGTAAAAGTTTTCTCCTCCTCTCCAGAGACTATGTATGCACACCAGGCCATTTCTTTCACTCTTATCTGAATGATCCCATTATAAAATAAATGATTCCACATTTTCCTCATCTGTTACCATGAGTATGTTGGCTCCTCCTTTTCCCTCTCATCTGTACCAGCTGGCATCTACCCTGGCCCAGGTGTCCAGGCCTCTTCCACCCAGGCAAGTGTGCTTCTGAAGGAACAGTGCCTGTCACAGGCCCATCTTCCTAATTAGGTTAGATGTCAGAGCCAGAATCCTCCCAAGCACAGTGTCAACATTTCTATCAGTCCAGCTTCCTGGTTACAACTGCCAAGGCAGAACAGTGTGGTCCAGAGAGATGAACTGACCATTCACACCCACAGTGAGGTACCCTGCCTCTCACCAGCCAACTCCAGGTTCTGAGGCACTATAACCCAAGCTAAGGCCATCATTCAGGGCAGCTTGTGAGGCGAGCCCACCTCTCTGTCACCACAGCTTTGTTTAAAGGGTACTTATCACACAACCTTTCAAAACTAAGCATCTGTGGAAAGGTAAATCCCAGCGCAGAGGTCTGTCTTGTGCAGGACAAGGTCTCACTGGTAGCTTACCATTCAGGGTGACTTGGGTCTTGATCGTGAACACAAAGAGAACATGTGAGATAACTGGGTACTTCTAGAAAGGAGACAGTTGCTACTTCTGAATGAGGATGCAACGTGCCCCAATCCGAAATAGCGGGTCACAGAGGCGGAAAGGGGCATGTGTGTGAGTATGTGAAATGTGCGTCCAGGATGAGTGAGGGCGTGTGTTTGTGTGTGTGTAGGGCGTGGGCTGTGTGTGATACGTGTGTTATGTAGCGTGTGTGTGTCTGTGCGGTGTGAGGGCTGTATGTCTGTGACATGTGCTCTGCTGATCCGTATATGTTCATGTGTGACCTGTGTGTATATCTGTGCAGTGTGTGTGCGCATGTGCTGTGTGTATTGTACAGTGTGCAGCATGTATATCTCTAGGCAATGGAAGGGATATAAAGGTGCTGTGATCACCTGTGTGAATATGTGACGTGTGTATACCTATGCAGCGTGTGTGTTGTGAGTATGTATATGATCTGTAGAATATCCGTATTTGTATGTGGTGTGTGTAGATCTATGTGCAATGTCTCCTAAGGGTGTATGTGCACCACAGTATGTGCAGTGTGTCTATGTGTATATCTCTGCAGTGTATGCGAAGATAGAGATATGGAGCATGAAGTGGCATTGTGTACATCCGCGTTGTGGATGTGGACGTACAGATGTGTACATATATGGTATACCGTGTGTATGTGTGGTACTTGGTTAGAACAATGTTTGTTTGTATGTGTGTGGAGTTGTACTTTGTACATGTGGTGTGTATGTGTGTGGTTATAAGTATATACCTAGGCAGTTTGTGTGTGTGTGTGTGTGTGTGTGTGTGTGTGTGTGTGTGTAGGGGTGAGGTATGCATGTATGTGATATGTGTGGTTATGGCACACATATGTACCTTTGCAGTGGTCTGTGAGGTATAGATGTGTAGCAATTGTATCCATTTAGCAAACCAACACTTCCGTCACGTAAGAGAGGACACGTTTTCCAGACCGAATTAAGAACTTAACCATCAATGTCTCGAGAATTTCTAAAGCTATTGTTCAAACGTCTTAGCAGTGTTTGTGTGCAAGCTACACTTCACGCCAGTTATAAACAACTTCAAGAGAACATGACAACTTTTCAGTTCTTCTAGAACCAAACCAAAATTAAAATAAATCTACTACCTAAGGTATCCTGAACGTACTTAAAAAGACTTTGGCAATGACTATTTTGTGTGAACTTCACTCGTAATTACAACAACAAAAAAAAAACTGTAAAAAAGATGTCTTTATAGATGAGTCAAATCTAAATATAAGAATAAATTTCAGAACAAATCTAATTTATAAGAGCCATCCACAGAGATAAATAGAAGATTAATGAATAAAACAAATGACTCACAAACTCCAGATGTCACCAGATTCATAAATCAGAGAAACAAAATTATTTTAAAAGACTTTATTAAAAAAAAAAAAAAGATTTTGTTCCAGAAGAAAACTGGTCCTAACATTCCAGAAAACAACTTCCTGTTTGGTTGGTAAGTCCTCCTCTGGGCCTGGGGTAGAATTCTAGCTGAGTGTGTGGGTGGTCCTGGTTTCGATGTCCAACACTGGGGAGAAATCTCCACAGTCATTTTCATCCCAGTGAAGGTGTGATGCCCACAGACTGTCGTAGAACTATCAGCGGGATCTGTGGACGGCCTCACCTGCCAGCTCCCCAGGGGGGCCCGGGGCAAGCGCAGCTCTGCACAGCGACCGCAAGCCTGTGCTCCTTGGTTTGGCGTCACATTGGCTGTTGGCACCTGGGCCTGCCCTGAACGTGGTCACTTCTCAGCTCGTTGACCCCTCCCAGCCTTTTAAAATCTGTGTTCCGCAGAGCCTGTCTGGCGAGGGCCATGCTGGAACCAAAGGCTGGCCTGGTGCAGACCACACATGTAGTCTCTCATGTAGTCTCAGGCTCCAGTTCCGAAACCAAAGTTTATACCTGCTGGACAGCAGAGGCTCTTCGCTGCCAGGCTCAGACTAGCTTTCCTTCCTACACTCTCGCTGACTGGAACCAGGAGAGAGAAGAAGGATGAGCCTGAGAGAGACACATCCACGCAGGTGAGCAGCCCCAGAACCGTTGCTAGCCGTTGCCAGCCGTCTCCAGCCGTCGCCAGCCGTCGCCAGGGGACTGTTCCACCCAGACAGAAAGCAAGCGTAGGCAGACCTGCAGTGACAGTCCTCATGGTTCGCTGTCAGGGTTTCCACTCTGTATCCAGGGCCTGATTTCTCGTTCTTTCTCTTTTATGTTACCACAATACTCAGAGGAGTAAGGTAGTGTCGACACTGGGGCTTGGCTGAAATTGGTCCCCCGCCCTTATTTAACAGCAGGCTCAGGGTGGGGCTGAGTTGGCAGAGTGCTTACTGAAGATGCTGGGAGCCCCAAGTTTAATCCTCAATGCTAGGGGATCTCCATGGACCAGGCAGGGCTGTGCACACCAGCAATCTCCACACTGAGGCCAAAATGAGAGGAGCGAATGTTGAAGGTCAACACTGATTATATAGTAAGTTCAAAGCCAGCCTGGGATACTAAGACCCTGGAGGGTGTGTGTGTGTGTGTGTGTGTGTGTGTGTGTGTGTGTGTGTGTATTCAACTTTTTTAAGAAAAAAAAAATGTTAAACTAACATCAGGCTCAAGGGTGGCTGAACATATCGGTTAAATGTGCTGTGAGCTTGGAATCTTGCCAGGTTGAGGATTTTTTCAGTTTTCAGTTTTTCGTTCTTCACTGGAAATATTAGCAGCTGCTGAAGAAATGGTTTAATGTTTTGCAGATGACCAAAACCCATTAGGCCTCACTCTCTACAGTGCACCTCTAAAGTATATGGACGTGCAGTGTCCGGGAGTTGTTACTCGAGAATGCAATGCCGGTGACCACCTGCCAGCAGGAACTTCCTGTAGATGGTTTGTTATGACCCAGTGCAGGAATTTCCTAGAGATCTAGAAAACATCTGAGCTTTCTTTAACTTAGAAAACAGAGGTATGTCGAAAGGAATTGAGCCCTTTCACAAACTCTAAACCTTCAGATTTTAGAACTGAGTTCCAGTTATAAGATGCAAGCTTGTTTGTTTGTTTGTTTGTTTGTTTGTTTTGGGCTTTTTTTTTTAAACAGGGTTTCTCTTTGTAGCCTTGGCTGTTCTAGACTAACTCTGTAGACAGGCTGGCCTTGAACTCACAGCAATCTACCTGCCTCTGCCTCCTGAGTGCTCCAGTGCACCCGGCTCAGGTTGCAGGCTTGAAGGTTCCAGAACCCTTCATTCATCAGTAACACGAGCAGATAAACACTAAGTTAAGAGGCTTTTAGTTTTGTAGTTTTTCAATGAAACAAGTCAGTCTTGAACTCGTCATGACAGTGTGGGAAGTCGTCTCACATGTGCCAATGGAAGGTCATGTGATCCACTGAAGGGGGCACGCATACTAGGACCGCAACTGTCCTTTGCTGTCGCACTCCCTTTCTGTGTGACCCCAAACTTCTCCGAGGATGCAGGGAGCACCCTTGCTGGGTTTATGTTCACAGGGCACCATCATTCACAGCGGCTGACAGATGATGGGGCCAACAGAGGACAGTGCAGGTCGCTAGCGATTGGTGCCATTTTTGCACCTCTATGTGCCAGTGCCCCTGGGGCACTGCTGCACCCTCTACCTGGGGGCACAGGTAGTCTCTGAGGACACCCAAGCAGCTTTCTGGCCCCTGGATGTTCGGCTGCTGACACTGGGATAACTCAAGACCGTCCCCAGAGAAAGAGCCCAGGCTAAGCAGGCTAGGTAGCTTCCCGTTAATCACTTGGCCCCATCTGACAGGGGCAAAGCCTTCGTTAAAGTGGTTGTTTTCCTTCTAAAATGCCATTTTCATTTGCCTGGCTGAATATTAATGTTCCAGAGTCACTGACCCAAGCGACGTGGTCCTTTTACAGCCCGAGTTTGAGGACTGCCCCTCATTTTGAAAGCAATGCTCTGTGTTCTGCCTCTCACACGCCAACAGCGTCACCCAGCTCTATTTGCCTATTTTAAATGCTCAACAAAAAGAAGCATAAGATGCAATTCCGAGCCTAGCAGAGGTAATGACTATATTCCAGCCACGGTTTAACCCTGAGGTTGTTGGGGTTGGTTTTTGTTCGCTTGGTTGCTTGGTTCTGCTCTTTGGCCCATGAACATGTAATTTAAACAAGCAATGTTCATCCTTTGCTAAGATAAACTCAACCAAATGTGTGTGTGTTATGCTGATCTGTGTCCCAGTTGTGAAAATATAGTGATAGAATATGACGACCCGTGTTCAGTAGCCGAGAAGATGAATTAAAACGCCCACTAAGGAGCGGAGCTGCAGTGGCCACATGCTTCATGTGTGTTTTATACAGGCAAAGATAGCAAGCATTCCTTTGGGGATCTGGTTCCAAACTACCAAGATGCTGCATCTACCCGAGCTTAGACTGCTCTGCAACTAGTGCTTATGGTTAATCTGTCCTACAGGTTTGATAACACAGGTGGCTGAGAAGAGCTTCTGTCTTAACAAAACAGCGATGCCTGGGGTAGCAGGACTGAAATGAGCCCCGGACTCTCCCAGCCCTCATCCGGGCAAAGCCCTGCTGCAGCTGGCCTGGCTCGGGAAAACCAGCATTTGGCAGAGGAACTCAGCTGTCCTGCGTATGCTCAACACCACGGCATGCTTGTGAGCTGCAGGGGTTCTACCAATTACATGATTGTGTTTTGAATTATTATTGTTCTTTGTGTTCCAAGAAAAACTCCTTTCCAGCCTGTGAGTCCAAGAGCCACAACCTTATTCCCTCTTAGTCCATTAATAGGGAAACCTACTCACTATCACCCTGAAAACAGTCCCAAAGACTGCCTCCACCGCCAGAACCCAAAACAGCTCGGGGCCGAAGAAAATCTTTCTGGGTAAGACGCCAGAACCCATCCTATAGGAAGCAAGGCAGCACTTGCCCTGCCCTCCAGATGCTGGCCTTTGTTGCTCTGGAGAGGAACAATCTCACTCCCCACCCGGCCAACCCCACCTCACCCCCGCCTCCCCGCCCCCACCCCCACCAGGGGAGGACACAGAAGTTGTGGCACTAGGCACACCCACACCGCTCATCCTGGGAGAGGGCTGGCTACCAGGTCTGACAAGTGGACCTCCGGTAGGCCAGACCTGATCTCGGGGTTGGACGTCTGGAGAGAAAGGAACACTGGCAGGACATCTGACGAGGCCAAGTGGCCTAAGCCCGCCTCAACAACAGTCCCCTGGGGAAAGCAGGCCCCAGCGAGGTGACCAGACAGTTCGATCTTTTCCCCCACCTATCTGCTAAAGGCGCGTTTGGAGTTCACTCCTTGCCCTGTCAAGCAAGAGGACGGCTAAGGAGGGCGCATTTCCTCACATCCAACTGTCGTCTGGTTCTCCTCACCCTGGGGCTTCGGAGAAGGACACCTGTCCCCAGCCGCCCCCGAGCCCCAAGACCCCCCTCCCGCCCAACTGTGCGTCCCGTTCCGGTGACCCACCTTGACCACATAGGTGACTCCCGGCCCCAGCACTTGGTCGCTGGCGTGCGGCGCGCCCCGTGGGGGCCTGGGCAGCGGCTCGTCGCCGGCCCGGCTCTTCCTGGTGGCACTCATGCTGGCGGCCGGGGCCCGGGACCCGGGCGTCGCGGTGCCACCGTCCGGGGCCGCCAGGCTGGGCGCGCTGCAGCTACCGGTGAGCCGCGCTCCCGCCCGCTCCCGGGCGGCCGACGACAGGCCGCGCAGGCCGGAGCTGGAGAGTTTCAGGTGGGACACCTTGTGGAGCAGGTGGCCCAGGCTGCCGGGCCCATCGTCCGGCGCCTTGCGCAGCGCCTCGCCCGACACCAGGTAGGGGGTGGCCGCGGGCTCCGCCGAGACCTTGCCGCCGCCGCCGCTCACCGACAGGCTGTGGAGAAGGTCATCGACCGATGTCACCGAGTCATTCCTGAAGCGGTTGTACTTGGTGCGCGGAAGCATGCCCCTCCGTGGGCTCGCCGCATCCGCCCGGGCGCTGCTGGTGCCGGCCCCGGCGCGGACTGCCGCGCATAGCACACGGAACCGCGGGGCCCCCGGAGCGGGACGAGGAGCCGGGGTCCCGGGACAGCCTTTCCGGGGAGGGACGGCCGAGGCCGACGAGCGAACCCTCGCACCGTTACAAAGCAGCGGGGCGGCCGCCGCGCGGCGCGGGCCTGGGAGACCGCGGGTCGGGCTGGACCGCTCGCCTGGCCAAAGTCATAGTTGCCGCGGGTGGAGCGGGCGCCCGGCCGCGCCGAGCTGCTCCCGGCGAAAGCGTGACTCACTTGGAAGAGACCCTTCTCAACAAAGGCTCGGTGAGCTCGGCAAATCACTTCCTGTAGCAAAAAGAGAGAGAGAGAGAAGAAAACGACATCCACCCGCTGACAGCAACCACAGCCAATCAGTTCTCAAATTTCCTTTTTCTACCTTCGCAGATATTTCCTTCCAGTCTTCGCCTTTTCACCTACCCCCCGCCCCGTCCCGCGTCTGTGCCGAAGGTAAATCCAATTCCTTCAAATGATCTCTTGAACTTTCCCGAAACCCATCATGTCATGCTGAGGTTTGTTCTTCCCTTGCTCGGCTCATGTGGGTGAGCCCCAGAAGTGTCTGGCTGCGTTAAAATGTGACGAAGGCTTTTTAAGAAGTCTTCAGGCGAATCCTGGTGAATCCTGATTTGGAAAGTAGCAAGAATTTTTAAGTAGGAAGGGAAAGAGAGGGGAACCTTCTTCAGCAGATGAATATTTAAAATAAAATAAAATAAAACTGTCAGTTTCCTGTGGCTTGCTTTTCTTGCTCAGATCAACAGAGCAGCCATGACATGTGCCTGTGGCGGTGCAGTTCCTCGAATAATACACGAAAAAAAAAAAAAAAAAAAAAAAAAAAACCAAATCTGCACCTGAACTTCTTCTCCGTGCAGCTCAAAGGGTCTTCCCCGGTAATTTACAAAAACCAGCAGCCTTTACCAGCCAGGGTTAAGTTGAAAAATCTACTTCCAAAAAAGAATGGTGCTTCTCTGACGAGCGGCAACAGGCTCCAGAAATCCATGCCAAAAGCGGAAAAAAAGAGGGCTGCGTTTGGAGCTTCATTCCAACTGAATGTGTTTAAGCCCTGGAAGCAAGCCTTGGTAGCACTATCCATCCATTTCAACGCCCCTTCGGTGCAGCCCTGCAGTCAGGAAGGGGGGGAAATGCTCTAACTGCCCATCAAATCCACAGCAAGAGCGGCCTCATCCTTGGGAGCCGGGCTCAGGCTTGCAGGGACACACACAGGCCTTCCTCCTGGCGCTGAGGCGGATAGGACGTCGACAGCCTCCCCGAAGGTCTGTGCGAGACTCTGGGACCCACTGACCCCTTCCTCGGCCGCCTCTGCCAGGTGGCACCGCAGGGGAAGACGTCAATCGCTGTCAAAGTTTCCCCGGTAACTTCTGTGCAAGCGGATGCCTTTGGCTTCTAGCACACTAGCAGGTCACCCTGAGTCTTCTCGCGCCCGCCGGGGGGGCTGATCACGGGTGCCAGCGAGGTTCCCAGGCTTTCGGGGAGCCCCGGGAAATGGAGTTTAGGGAGAACCACCCATGGCGGGAGGGCGGGTGAGGCCGGCTCCAGGGGACGAGGAGGCGCAGAGCAGCCGAGCCCTCCCCGGCTCAGCAAGCGCGTCCCCTCCGCTCTCCAGCCGCGCCGCAGCCCTAGCCCAGCAGCCACCCCGCACTCTCTCTTCTCCCTTCCCCTAGCTTGCATAGCAACAGCAGATGCGCAGCCCACAGGCGGTTTCGGTGGTGATTAGAGTCCCCCTCCAGTGTGAAGCGAGTCAGCCCCACCATTCCCAGGCCGTGGTCTTCATTAGAAGCAGACAAAAACCGATAGAATGTGAATGAGATGCCGTTTGTGTGAATGAAAGGGCCGGCGAGCGAGCCAGCGTTTCTGTGAATGGAGCCGGGCCTTGCAGCCACTGCCAGGCAATCCCCTGGGCCCAGGCGGCCTCAGCCAATGAGCGGCTGCGCCGATGACTCATTCAACAAAGGCTCGCTCAATAGTGGAAGATTCCATTTCAATCAAGGGCGGGATCTTTTATCCAACAGCAGTGTGGGGAAAAAAAAAAAGAGAAAGAAAGGGAAAAAAATAACAGCACCCAGATTGATTACCAAAAAATGCTGGATGAAAGGGACTAGCCGGCGTAGAGAGACGGGGGAATGAGCTTTATAAAGACGTTGGAGACGCTCGGGTCAGGCCGGGGTGCCGCAGGACCACTCTCTTAGAGGTGAGCTCTACCCAAACTTTCATTCACTGGTTCCTCTACATCATGAAGCAGCCATGAATGTACCAGCTTTTATTATGAATGCACACAGAAGACACAGTCGAAGGCTGGCCTCTTCCCCCTGGAGGAATAAAGAGCACCTGTGCCCGCTAAGTCTCCCGAGGGGGAGAGGGGAACCCCAAAGCTACATCATTAACCCGTTAGCCAACAGGAGACTTTGCATTCCATTATGAGGAAATAATGCAGTGGGATCAACATAGGGAACAAAAAAATATGAATGGCGGTGTGAATTTACATACAAAAATTATACTGGTTGATGTTAGGTGTTAACATTCCAAGAATGTAACGTGGCACAGTGAAAGCTGCAGTTAGCTGGAAAACGGTGTGAATATTTTGGTATGCAGGAGAAACGAAAATGAGTTAAGAGCGCCCAAGAGCATCCGAGGGAGTTCCGCAGCCCCTGCCCTGCGGGAGAGCGAGGCTCACCAAGCTCACGCTGAGCCCAGGAGAACCCTTTGTTCCTGCCAGGGAGCCTGGCTTTGCTTACTTTAGGTACCATACTCCAAAGCCCAGTCACCTGGGTTACCAACACGCAACAAACTGGCGCTGGTGAGAAAAGGGCCAGCTGGGTAGAGAAGTCTAGATGCCATGTTCTTCGTCTGCGCTGTGCTCTGAATCTCATGCTGAAGTCAGAGGGCGGAAACTTAATCTGTGTCGTTTAGCAGAAGGGCATTTGGGGTGTGGTGGGATTTAGCCAACAGAGCGGAGCCTCAGTGGTTGAAGAGGGGGGCTTTGTAGGAAGAGGGCAGGCTGAGGCAATAGCCCAGCCACGTAAGCACTTGCCTAGCAAGTGTGGGGAAATGAATTCAATCCTCAAACCTCACATTAAAAATAATTAATAATAATAATAATAATAATAATAATAATAATAATAACCAAGCAGGGGCTGGCAAGCCAATGTTGCCTAGGCAGAGACAGGCAGGTTCCTGGGGTGCTGCTGCCAGCCAGCCCAATCCACGCAGCAAGTTCTAAGCCAAGAAGAAACCCTATCTCTAAAAAACACAGGATGGGGCCAGAAAGATTGCTGCCAGCCTTGATGACCTAAATTCAATCCCCGGGACCCATGTGGTGGAAAGAGAGACTCATGACGTTGTCCTCTGATTTCCACACGCACGCTGTAACGTACATGCCTCCCAACCCTGCAGTCTATGAAAAGTTCTCTTTAAAAAGTATGGCTGTCACCTGAGGAAGGAGTCTTCATTCCCCCTCACACAAGCACACCAGCACAAACATGCAGCTGCACACACGTGCCCACACAAAAGGAGAGAGGCCAAAGTACACACGTGTGTGCGTGCCTGTGTGCACACACACTCGCTCATGTGTGTGCACACAGGCATACATGTCCCCAGCCTCTCACTGTGTGAAGCCCTGAGCCACTCCAGGCTCTGCTAGCGAGAAGCCCATCATCACGCCTTCCGGTCTCTCAACCATACCAGACCAAGGAGCCAAGGTAAACACCTTTGTTTGTAACTCATTTAGTTTACTGGACTGCATTTCTAATGAGAGAAATGGATTGGGACACCACAACCATGCACAGAAGCACCCTGCCCGAACAGCTGGCACCCTCGGCCTGGCATCTCCCACTGAGAGGAGCACAGGGCAAAGCCTGAAGTTCCTGCCTGGAGAATCCACCTAGGTCAAGGGATGAAGAGTCCAACCAGGTGGAGTGGAAAGCTGGGGTGGACAAGTGCATGGAACGGTCAGCCTGGGGTTGGGCGTCTTGACCGTGGAGACACCCAGTGCAGAGGCTGAAATGGGGAGATTTCGAATTCTCTAGACGAGATGCAGAAAAGGATGGGTAGGAGATTGGGTAGGCAGTCCATGCTTATAATCCCAGCAGTTGGGTGGTTGAGGCTGGACAATCACGGGCTCTACTAGGGCAGCCTGGGCTACATGGTGATACCCTGTCCGGAAAACAAACTAATCAGAAATCGTAGCATATAAGTCTTAAAAGCCCAGCTTGAAGGATGCCGTGGAAGGACAGGTTTCCGGGGGACCCATCTGAGGGTTCAGCGATGAGCACCATCACAGCCTTGAGGAAATGTGCATCCATTGTGCACGCAGATTACATCCATTTTACACAGATGGAAGCCGAGGCTCACCCGGGCCACACAGTGTGCCAGGGCCCACATCTACGTTCATGCCACACACAACCCTGCCTCAGAGAGCCTCTCCCTGCAGGCAGTGGTTGTTCATCACCAGGGATCATAGGACAGTGCTGCCAATGGAATCAGAGACAAAAAAAAAAAAAAAAAAAAAAAAAAAAAAAATGTTCTTTCCAGAGGATAGAATGGAACATCCTCAGACTTCCAGGGGATAGAATGGAATTTTTAAAAGATAGGCTGTATTACAAAGAGGATCTAGGGAGATGGTCCAGTTAGTGAAATGGCTGACACACAAGCACAACTGGAGGTCAGATCCCCCAGAACCCACAATCACAGCCAGGTGTGGGAGTGTGCACTGAAATCCTAGTCCTGGGACAAGGAGACCGGAAGATCCCCGAAGCTAATCCTATCCGATTAATAAACGCTGTTTTCAGTGAAAGACCCTGTCTCAAAAATTAAGGTGGGGAGCTGGAGAGGTGGCTCAGGGATTGAGGGCACTGGCTGCTCTTCCCGAGGACACAGGTAGAGTACCAGCACCACAGGGTGGCTCACAGCCGCCTGCGGTTCCAGAGAAGTTGATGTCCACTTCTGGATTCCTCCAACACTAGGCTCACACATGTAGGTTACCTCAATACACATAAAATAAAATAAGAAAGGTAGAGAGTCAGCCAGGCCGTGGTGGTGCAAGCCTCTAATCCCAGCACTTGGGAGGCAGAGGCAGGTAAATCTCTGATTTCCAGGACAGCCAGGGCTACACAGAGAAACCCTGACTCAGAAATTAAAAAAAAAAAAAAGAAGAAGCAAAAAACCAAGAAAGGTAGAGAGTAATAAAGACACCCTTCTGCTTTCACACACACACACACACACACACACACACACACACACACATCTTCACGCCAAAAACATAAACACAAATCTTAGGATGTGATAGAATACAACAGAGAGGAAGTTAGTGTGTGTTACAGAGCAGAAGGGGGTAGAAGAGAATGGGAGCGTGTGAGGTGCAGGAAGGAGGGAGAGAGGAGCTACCGCCTTTGGAGGAAGGGGAACATCTCACCCTCGGGAGGACGGAAGTGATTGGCAAGTGGATCTGGTAGAAAACAGGAGTCTTTCCACCTTCCTTGGGTGGCTCAGATGAAAAAAAAAAATTGTGGATATAATCTAAAAGGATGGAGACCACCAGAAATTTGCAATAACCAAAACCCCTGGTCAAGCAATGAGTTTATTGGAGTTGCTTGCTTGGGTGAGTATGGGTGAGGGATTCCTTGAGGGAGCGACCAATCACCAAAAACCCCACCCCAGCTTGAACAACTGGATTCTGGAGGAGCTCTCAGGTGATTTCACTGAGCAGTCTCCTGCTAGCAGTCGCCCACTGCCTGGACAGCCTTGAGGGGAGCACTCACACCTTCTGGAAGTTTCTCTCTAGCTTCCCTCCCTCCGTGAGGAAGTATTTCAATCAGGAGGAACCAGCCACACAGCAGAGAGAGCCTCTAGGTACTGCACACTTCGCCACTTTAGCTTGGCTTTCCTGGTGGATTTTTATCAGGCCAGAAAAAAAAAAAAAAAGGTGGATTGAGAGACTGAAATGGATTTTGGGATGCGGTGGGGTAAGGGGGATCTGTCTCAGGCACTCGGAGTGTCAGAAGAGCAGCTGGTAATAGTCTGTGATATTGATGAGGATACACAGTCCAGTCACAGCCGCCTGGCCGACGTACACACGCCTGCACCCCAAGCCTACAGATGCCAGTGAGGACTGTTTTGTTGTGATTACCACACTAGCTTTGCCCTCTGTTGGCCTCACTGAATCACACCTTTGCTCTTGGGTGGTGACCCTGGAGGAAATAACCATGACCGCCTTGCTGGCTGATCTCCACACCACCTCTAACACACGCCGCATTAATAGATGGAAGCGTTTGCTCTGTGGATGTGGCTGGTGTGGTATTTCAGGACACTATCGTACACTGTGGCAACTCTGTATGGCACACACCACACACACAAGCACACCAGGCCACCTGGGGCTCTGCTGCCCCGTTGTCTGCTCTCGGGGATGGGACAGGCAGAGCAGCCTCCATCAGAGACACTGGCATTCAGGAAGGAGGAGCCCTGGCATTGCTCTGACAGTGCTGCAGCGCTCTGCCAGGAAGTGAGAGGACTGAGCCACCTTTGCAGAAGGTTGCTGGGCCCCTCTTGAGATGCCAGGCGGCAGATTTTTCTGTCTGCACTGAGCTGCTGTCGGGCCATCTCTGGGCTCCTGGACAGGGTGGTGGGCGTGTTGCTAGGGAACAGCCAATGGAGCGGAGTCCGTGGGAGGCTTCCTACAGAATCATGTGATCTGGGGATGGCCGCACAGCCTGTGGTCAGCGCGGCTCTGCCAGGATGATGTGAGAAGTAAGTGGTCCGCTGCTGTGACCGCGGCGACACTGTGGCACGGACGAGATGGACCCGCACTGTGCATTTTACCAGGGCCGACTCTGCCCTCCCCAGGGCTGTTCAGCCTCCCCTGGAGGCTCTGACATCTAAAGTCACTCTCAGGCCCACCTCATCTGTTGTAGGAAGTGCTCCGGCATTCATATTTCCAGTTAACCTGGGCTCCGGATGTGCCTCTGCCCCTGACAGACTGCATACACACCAGCCAAGTGTTGCTTCTAGAAAACTAAATAGCTGTCTCGGGAATTCTCCCTAATGCGACAGAGAACACTGCGCCCCAGAGTTCAAGTTGTGAGAGCAAACCACTTTCTCTGAGTCTGAATGTGCCTAGCTGTGAGCACGGGGTTGTGAATCCAGAGAGATGACCCTCGTCTGTGAACCTGAGGGCACTGCGTCCCAGTCACAGACCGGGCCACACACAACAGAAATAGACTCTCAAAACCTGTTTCTGAACAGGAGGTAAATGATTAAGCACCACACAGTGGTTCTCAACCTTCCTAATGCTGCAACCCTTTAATACAGTTCCTTGTGTTGTGGTGACCTCCAACCATAAAATCATGCTCTGATACCCTTATGAATTGTAATGTAGGTATGTTTCAAGATGAGGGTTTTCCAAAGGAGTTGCGACCCGCAGGCTGGAACAGCTGCTCTAGATACACAGAGAAGCTTCAAGTAAGTTTATGTCAAATTAAAACAAAACAACCCAATAAGTGAGATTCTGGGTTGCTTACTAACTTTCTGTTAGGAAAACCTTAAGACACACAAAACTGCAGGACCCCCATGTTCCCATAATTAAACCTTCCACCTTACCAATATTTTTGCCAGCCCAGCTGCTATATACCACCCTGAAAGAATGTTTGTGCTCTCACAAAAGAAAGACAGGCAGCCCGATCTTGTAGTTTCACCCTCCAAATTATGAGCCAAATAAACTTCTTCTTACAAAGTCCCCAGTGTGTCACTATAGTAATAAAAATTGAACTTAATATTTTGTGTTTGAACTTCTGCAGAGAGCTCAGAATTGGGTGAGGAGACTAATAGAAATTCTCCCAGTCTGACTGAGTTAGCAGTATAAATTTGAAATGGTTCACTTTTTTTCAGCAAGATGCTAGAAATCTTTTTAAAATATTTTTGTTAATGTACAAAGGAATAAGTTTCATTGTGACCTTTTCATGCATAATACATACATACAAACATACATTTATTAGTATTATTATTATCATGCTTTGTCCTTGTTCCCCACACATCTCCTTCTCTCACTCCTGCTGGTCTTCATCCTCATCCCAAATAATTCATGTGATGTATTCCACTTCCCTCTCTTGTCCCTTTATCCACCATCTACATCTGTGTAAATATACATGTAAACACAAGCTCTGTGTGTAAGAGAAAGTAGTGGGATATTTGTCTTTCTGAATTTGGATTATTATGCTTAACAGAAGGTCCTCACTCCATCCGCTGTCCAGTAAATACCACAACTTCTTACTTCTTCACAGATGAATCCTGTTTCTTTGTGCGCCACACTTTAGCCTTTCATGTGCTGATGGACGTCTAGTTGGGCCCATGTCTTGACCACTACAGCTAACATGAATGAACATGGATGTGCAAATAACTGGTCGATATGCCAGTACTATCTTACTTCTTTAGAAACGCCTGTACTGAGTTCCACAGTGGCCAGACCAGCTGGCCTTCTCATCCAAGTCGAAGAGTTTTTCTTTCCCCACATCCTTGGCAGAATTTGTTGTCCTTTGATTTTGTGATGAGGACCACTCTGACTGGAAAGGGATGAAGTTTCAAAGCAATTTTAGTTTGCATTTCTCTGATGACTAAGGCTATTGAGCACTTTTTCAACTGTTTGCTGGCCATCTTTCCTCCTTCCTTCAAGAATATTCTACACATTATCCCATAATTGATTAGATTTGTGGGTTGTGAGGTGTTTTATTTTTGGAGTTCTTGATGTATTCCAAATATTAAACCCATGTTGAATGAATAGTTAGCAAGGATTTTCTCCCATTCTGTGGGCTTTCTTTTCACTCTGCTAATTATTTCCTTTTGGGGGGGTTTCAAATTTCATCCAATCCCACTTGTCAACTCTTGGATTAATTTCCTGTGCTGCTGCAGTCCTTTTCAGAGCTTCCTTCCCTATGTCTGTATCTCAACATGTTTCACCCTAGCACTTTAAGTGTGGGATCTTACATTAAGATCTTTGGTCCATTTTTAATTTATTTGACTATGGGGCAAGATGTATGGATCTCGTTTTATTCCTTAAGATGGATATCCTGTTTTGTTGTGTTTTTCCAGCACCGCTTGTTAAAGAAGCTGGCCTTTCTCCAGCGTACATGTTTGACACCTTTGTCAGACACTAGATGGCTGTAGCTATGTGCATTTCTGTCTGGTTCCTTTGTTCCATTCCACTGACCTGTGTCTATTTTCGCACCAGTATCATGCTGTTTTGTTCCTGTAGCCCTGGAATGTAGTTTGAAATAAAGTGTTGAACTACCCACAGATTTGCTCTTTCTACTTAGGACTGCATTGTTTCATTCCAAATTTCAGAGAAAATTCTTTCATTTTTTTTCCCCATTGATAATGTTGCCTACAGGTTTGCATTCTTTTTTATGTTGAGTTATATTCCTTCCAGTCTCATTTTCACCAGGACTTTTATCATTAAGGAATATTATACTGCCAAGAGCCTTTCTCTATCTATTCGGTGACCATGTCATCTCTGTACTAAAGTGTTTGTGCCGTACTGTTTTTATTGCTTTGCATATATTGAACTATCTTTGTATCCCAGGAATGAAACCATAGTTTATGATCTTTTCAATGTGTTTTTTCAAAGAATCTCTCCCCACACACACACCTCTCTTTCTGTGTGTGTGTGTGTGCGTGTATGTGTGTAGGAACACACATGCGGCAGAACACATGTGGAGATCAGAGAACAGCTTCTGGCACACATTCCATTTTGTTACCTCTGAAGCACTCTGCACTCCAGGCTAGCTAGCCTGCACTTCCAGTACCAGAAGAGGATATCAGGTCCCCTGGAGTTCCAGGTGGCTGTGATATACCCAACCTGGGAACTGAACCAGGGTCCTCTGGAAGAACAGTAAGTGCTTGTAACCATCAAGCCATCCCTCAGACCCTCAATGTTCTCTAAAATTTAGTTTTCAAGTATTTTATTAAGAGTTTTTCTATCTGTGTTTATTAGAGAAATTTGACACACAGTTTTTTCTTTTGTTTGTATTTCCTCATGTGTATGCACAGGTATTTGAGTGTGCACATACATAGGCATGCCCTAGAAGTACACACATGAAGGCCAAAGGGCAACTTAAGAAAGTCAGTCCTCTCTTTCAACCACGTGAGCTCTGGGGATGGAATTCAAGTCCTCAGGCTTGATGGCGAGTGCCTTTTCCCGCTGAGCCACTTTGCTGGCCACCCTGGTTTTCTGTCCTGCTGTGTCCTTACCCAGCTGTGGTATCAGGGCACTGTTGGCTTCATGAAGTGAGTCTGGGCATGTTCCTCCCTTTTTACTTTTTGAAACATTGCTCTAGGCCCTCTTTGAGGGCTCCGTAGAATTCAGTGACTCCGTTTGGTCCTGGCTCTTCTTTTTGGAGGAGACTCTTGATTACTGCTGCAGTCATGTCGCTTGCTATAGATCACTTTGAGCTGTCTATATCCTAATTTAGTTTTGGCAGGCCACATGTGGGAATTACCCACTTCTTCTAGGTCTCCTAGGATTTTAGAATCGAAGTTTTTAAAATATTCACTGATAGCCCTCTGGGTCCACTGGAGTCTGTTTTAACAGCCCCTCCATTTCACCTACCAACTATCAGTCCTGTTCTTCTCTCTTGCTTCTGGTGATGTTAACTTGGGGTTTATCGGTCTCATCTATTTTTTCTAACAAATCAACTCCACAGCTGATTCTGTGTGTTGTTCATTTAGTCTCCATTTAATTAAATCCTACCCTGGTCTTTTTATTGCTTCTTGTCCAACCCAGGCTTCACTTTCACAGCCTCACAAAATGGCCTCTCATGATCTTGTAGGTACTCCCCTGCCTCACAGTGTCTGGCCTTAGCAGCTCTCTGAAACCACAGTGGAAGACTCTAAGCCCCCTTCACACTTGCATTCCTCAAGCAAGTTCATCTGCCAGCTTGGGGTGGATACTGGCCGCCTTCAACCACATTAGCGGCAGAGCTTTAACTCTGATGTTTCCTGGGAGTGGAAAGCGCCTTGATCTCTCTTTCACAGGTTGGGAGCTCAGTGGGGTGGGTCTCACCCCAAGAGCACCCTTCCCTTTACTCCAGTGCAGAGCAGGGCCCTCCATAAGGACACAAATCTCCTTAATGGTCACAGCTTCTCTCCTTTCTCTTGGCTGTACATTAAGCTTCCTAGTTTTTTCCCCCTTCACATTGTACAGTTTGTATTTCTTTCTGCCCCACTTGCTCCTCTTACTGCACACCTATTGACATAAGCATTGTCGATTACAACCACCCCCACAGACTCAACATTACACAGCCCTGACATTTCCTCTGTCAAAGAAATTTGCCCATTACTTTTTAATTTTCTCTCAGGCAAGTTCTTAGGATAAGGGCAGAAGGCAGCCATATTTTTTGATCAAACTATCATGGGAATATCATGGGAACCCTTCCTGCTGTTCAAACTGCTGCTACCTTCTTGAGCTGGGCCTGCACATTCCTCATTAGTATATTCTTCTAGGCTCCTGCTTGAATGGCCCCGTAAGCTCTGCTTATAGCAGTCAATCACTTTTCTAGTCCAAAGTTCTAAAGTCTCTGATATTCCTCCAGAACATTCGAACAGTACTGCATGTTCTCTTCTTTCTGCAAGTAAAACGTCAGGGTGAATCACGGTGATGGTTTGAAGCAGAGAAGAAGATATGTGGACATGCTATAACAGGCTGTAGAAGCTCCTGCCTTGGCTCCCCCACGCAGATGGACTATACCCTGGATTTATGAGCTCCGGCAAATCTTTTCTTCACCTAAGTTGTTTTTTTTTGTCAGAGTGTTTTTATCACAGCAACAGAAATGAAACTAGAACAGGAAGGGGATGTCTGCCAAGAGCACCTAACAGGCAACAATCCATGAGGCAAGAGGGTCGGCTCAGGAAGGAGGACAACAGGAATGAAATTAGCTAGGTGTCTGGGCTCTCCTGAGACCTCCAGGTGGAGATGCCAAGTGGCCAGGCTAGTACAGAAGCTGTGCTGGGGTGCAACTGAACCCCACAGAACAGAACTCCAAAACAGCAACACCAAAACCTAAGATAAGGGTTTTAAAAGGATGCTGGGACACTGAAGATGGCTGTTCTTCAACACTATGTCTAGGGTGCCTTGTGTCTGCAGATGCTGTAGATGTACAGCAAGCTCCACCAGAAAGACTTTTCACCTTTCATCGAAAGCTTCTTCTAAAATAGAAATCTGAAGCTAGAGAGATGGCTCAGTGGTCAAGAGTATGTTCTGCTCTTGAAGAGAACCTGGACTCAGTTCCAAGGACCCACATGGTGGCTCACAATTGTCTGTAGCTCCATTTTCAGGGGGTCTTGTGCACTTGTAGTATATACAAGCTTGTACGACCTCACACAGATATATCGTAAAATGAATAAAACAAAAATGTTAAACTATCTACAGACTAGAGAGGTATCTCTTTTGGTAAACTGCTTGTCTTGCAAGCCTGAGGACCCAAGTTTGATGTCCAAAAATCTATGTGAACAGGTCAGGTATAGTGGTGCATACACGTAGTCCAGCATTGGGGGGAACAGAGAGAAGCAGATCCTGACAATGGCTGCTCTGAGCCACTTGACACCTGAAGACTGACACCTCTGGCCTCCAAATGCAAGTCCACCCACAAACACAAATGCACCAGCACACAGGTGTGCACATGTTCATGTATGTACACACACACAGAAAGAGAGGGGTGAGGAAGAGCCAAAAATAAATAACAATCTAGTGCTCACTTCAGAGACTTGGGGGTGATTGCTAAATGCCCCCTTCCTCTTTTCAGTCCGTTTTCAGATATTGTCTAAGTATTCAAAAATCTTACAGTGACTCCAATTTTTTTAAATTACTAAATATTCAAAAGTTACAGAACTGATAGGACCTACTTTGCTGCAATAAATGAAGTTTTGTCTTAAATCATCATTATACTCAGTATTTGAACCAAAGCACAAAACTATGTCAAATTCTTTAGGGTTGCTCACACACATGGCTTTCCTCTCTCTCTCTCTCTCTCTCTCTCTCTCTCTCTCTCCCTGTCTTTCTCTCTCTCCCTCTGTCACATACACACACAAATGCAAGAAGAACACTCTGCAGGATTTTCTTTTCTTAACAGGACAAATGTTTAAATTCACACGACTCCCTCCATACAAGGGGGGGAAAATGCTAATTGGCCACCAAGTGCTTGTGAATGTGCTTTTTCCAAAAAAATACAATCTGATCTAGGTTTAAAATAGTGAGCATTTGTGGCCAAGCCTCCGGGGACAGGGCTGTCACAAACATGCATTAAAAGGGAATTTGGAAAACAAGTCATGGTGCGTTTGTCTCTCCCGCACACGGAGTGCGACTGTAATTATTTCAATGAGAAATTCCTGCAGACTCCTCCTGCCCGCTTCCTCTCAGCAAGTCACAATGTGTTTCCATGGCAACTCTGTTGCTAAGGGGGGACCCCCACAAGTACATCAGTGTGGTGTCTGCAGCCTGGAGAGGGTGTTAGCCTGAGAGGCCGTGTTGGCAGGCATATTTACGTTTCATTCAGGCCCCTTCCTCCATCTCAGGACGCATTCACTGGAAAGGTCTGTGTTTGGGCTTGAGGACCGTCCTCCATCATCCACTGTGCTTTGTCCCCTGACAACAACATGAACTTTCCCTTAAAGGCCCTTCCTCATCCTCTTGTGTCTTAGACACTAGAGTCCTGAGACAAACCAGTAACTGCAATCACGAACATCACCGAAATGCCACATGAGACCCGTTTGGTTGAACATTTATAAATGGCAGCTAGACACTAAACATAAGTCATTGCAACAAACGGCGTTTTGAATCATTAATCTGAAAGATTTTAAATAGTAAATGTTTAGAAAGCCCCAATTGAAGCAAATCAAAATATTTTTGAAGTCTCCCTTTCAATGTCTCTGAAATCACATCCTGGCAGCCAGACTGCAACATTCCATCAGAAATCCTGATTGCAGTCCAGAACCTTCCACCAAGCCAGCTTTCACTGCTTTATTTGTTGTTTGGAATTCCTTTAAGTGGCCTGTATCTAGAGTCCTCTTTCTTCAGCTCCGGATGCCACAGAAAGTAAAAAGACCATACTGACAGTACCAACGTAGTTGTCCTTGGCCTGGGGGGATCTATTTTAGGGGGGGAGAGGGGGAGAAAAAGGGAGAACAGAGAGGAGAGCAGAGCATCCTCAGTGAGCAAAGTACTTGCTGCCCAGAACACAGCAGATAATGGAGGACAGCCCTTCTCTAGTCCAGAGAGAGAAAGAGCTTTCTGTCGAATGCATTGTGAGATGGAAGAACAGGGCCAGAAAGAAATGTAAATGCAAACTGTACCTGAGTTTACACACCCAGAATCCATGTAGAAAGCTGGTGTGGCAGGACAGGGGCCTGTAACCTCAGCACGGGAAAAACAGACAGATGCACCCTTAAAACTCATCCCAGACTGGGGAGGGTGCTGTCTGTCTTGGAAGCACACTGCCCTGGGATAGCTGGCCCAGCCCTCAAATTTTGGGTCCCTCCCTCAGCGACAGGAGTTAACCACACCTGTATCCAGCACCGAGCACATGTCCTCTATAGAGCCTGCCTTGTGTCCCATGATGCAACTTGAGAAGGCAGGGTGCATACGACCAGAAGGAGTAGCCACGCACTGAGGCAAGCCCAGGCCCCACCACCACCACCACCACGGGGATGCAAAGATGCCAAGACTGGCCCGCATTTGGCCCCACTCACTCCCAAGACCTCTGTTGCCTGAGGAACTGTTACTTCACCTCATCCCCACCAGGGATGTGGACTGTGTAAAATAGAGCAGACAGCCAACATGGCAGGACCTTCTTGGGGACGCCAACTATCTCACTAAGCTTCAAACTCCTCACTCCAAAGAGTCTCCTCTGATTTTCACACTGGAAAATGAATCCGCGCTTGGTAGGGTTGATGATTCCGTGGGCCCCAGCCTTTCTTCTCAGCTACGGCATGGCTATTCCTATATGGTCCTTCCTCAGTGTCACGTAGATCCCAATACCTACAGAGCAACAAAGTGAAGAACAGGCTGGAAAGAACTAGCCAGGGGCTCTCTTTAATCACCTTGCTTTCCTTGTTTGCAGAGGGAAAGAACTCTCTGTTGGAAGCCTGTCCTGTGGAACTGCCCTACACCATGCGTGGTGTGCATGGTCACTGCAAGTGCTCGGCGCTGGACGCCGGCTCTCAAGCGCAGGCCAGGACTGCCCATCTTCAGGGAGGACAGGAACACCTTCCCAATGAGTGATCGGAGGGATGAAGCTTCCTCAGGACAGGGCTGCAACTGGCCATATCCTACGGTATGAAGCCTGGATGAGCAGAGAGGGAACGGGGTGGGCCTCAGGTCAAACCGGCATGGGTCCTTCATGACCTTGTGTGCAACCCTAATTAAAACTAAGAGCAGAACTGACTAGACAGCGGGTGATCTGCGGGCCTTCCCATGCCTGCCTCACAGGATTCCCACATGCCAGAGAGCCCAGTGTGTCCTCTGACGACGGCTCATTGAGCTGGGTACCTACCTAGATGCGAGTCATCTGTTGAAGAGGTTGAGAGGTTAATGCAGGTGATGGCACTGGGCCATTACCATTCCCTTGCCCCCTGTAAAGATGCAGTCTCACCATGGAGCCCACCAAGCATCCCAGGCTGGCCTTGAACTCAGCCTCTTCTGCCTTAACTTCCTAAACACTGGGATTACTCGCACGTGCCGCCATGCCCCGTGCCTACCTTTGCTCTGGCTGTTCCTCAAGATAAGATCAGCTCCTAGTCAAGGGGCCACACTACAGCGGGGCAGCGCTGAGGGAGCCAGGGCGCCTGGCCCATGCAGGAGGCAGGCAAATGATGGAAAAGCTCAAGGCCACGTTCAAAGAACTCAGAAGAAGCAATCCAGAGCCACAGACACGTCCTGTGTGCACGGTGACCATCACCCTTACCTCACATGACCGACTGACACGTTTATATACCCCCACACACACAGACAGCAAACACCTTCTACATACGTGCACACTGCACACACCACACCCCACATGCCCCCGGCGTAGGCATACAAACAGGCAATACATGCACAGCCCATATGCACCCCTACACACAAACAGCACAGGAACATATGCCACACACACAGTCTATATCACACCCATAGGCCCCACACATGCGTGAACAAACCACATACATATCACATACACACTTTACACATATGCACACACACCACACACAGCTACCCAAACTACATGCAGACCATGTACCAAACACATTACGCGCATAGGACACACACACACACCCTACATATAACCACACACCCCCCACACATACTTATACATCTATATATATTACATACACGCCATGTGCCATATAAACAACACACACGTGCATATACCCCACATATATATGCACATAAATACATAGCCCACATACCACAACACACATAGACTCAACACACACACATCACATACACTCTACACACAAAGCACACACACTAAACATATATAATGTACCATGCATATATTATATACACACCACACGTGCACACTGCTAGGTCATTTCTGGGTCTCTGAGCTCTGAAAAAAAAAATGCACAGAACAGGCAGAGCAACAGCACTGTGGAGGAAGCCTCTACCCAAACACAAACACACTCTCAGTGTGCACAGATGGAGTACACCACTTCAGGTGGGCCGGACCCTAGGAAGGAGCATTAAAGAAGTCTCCAGATTCTGCTGCATGGGCAGGCCAACCTGAGTTTTCTGAATCTGCCTGGATCTGTCTTCCCCACAATAGGCCCAAATTCTCGAAGGTGATTGACCATGGACGGAAACCTCTCAAACTGTGACTCAAAATAACCCTTTCTTCTCTATAGCTGACCACATCAGGTGTTTGCTGTAGTGACAGAAAGGTGACTAACACAGAGGAGACCCCCTCAAGCAAATCAGACCAGCACTTCAAGCTTCCAAAAACCACCCTAGGAACTGCAGCCCGCACAAGCTGACCAAACATAAACAAGATGGCTGTCCACTGAACGAGAGGGCTTGGCTAGGCTCAGGAGCAAGACAAGAGTCAAAATGTCTCCACACAACACAAAAAAAAATCATCAGACAAGCCAAGAGCCAGTATCAACCACTGCAAAATATCTTAAAACAAATTTTTACAAGAAACATTAAGTTAAAAAGTTAAGTTTTAACTCAAGAAAAGTGACTCACTGAGACAATGTTAACTCACCAGTAGGACTCTATAATTAGTAGAATACTGATAACCAGATAAACATCAGAGAACATGAAGACAGATTAACAAAACATGGCCAGCCTTAATGGCAGAGATAAAACAGACTGAGAAATGAACAGAGCTTCAGGCATACGGGAGGCAGGAACAAAAGGCCCAGCATTAACATTACTGCAGTTGCATAAAAGGAGTGTTGAAAAGATATTCAAAGAACTGATACCCCACAGGTTCCTGAGCTTAGCGTAAGAAGCTAAAGACCAAATTTGATAACCTATTTTTTTTTTAATCTAGGGGCTGGAAATATGGCTTAGCAATTAAGAGCACTTGTTGGACAAGGCAGGGGAAAACACAGGAAGAGGGGTTGGAAAGAGTGTAAGAGCTGAAGGGTAAAGATGAAAGATTCACAATGCTGTATTCTGGGTGTGACGGGACCACATCCGGAGGCAAATAACACCGTGCTATGACAACTTTAGATCTGTACATTCAGTGATTTCGAGCAAATACACCAATTCCTCAAACCCACAATTAATGTGAAGAGAGGTAAAAAGACAAATATCATTGACGAATCTACAGCCGTTAGAATTTGAATCGGCAGTTATGAAGCTTGCAGAAAAGAGCTCACCGAAGCACATGCTTTCAGGGGCCCAATCTAACATTCATGCTTCAGACGTTCTTCAGGAAAACTAAAGAGCATGAACAGCTTCTAACTAATTCTATCACCCTGAGACCAAAACTGGACAAAAGCAGTACAGAAAAGCTACACCCAACTTCACTCATCTTATGAAAAGCCCCTTAATAAAATAGTCCATTGGGTCCAGCAATGTAGCAAAAGAATTGTGTAATACTACCTAGTGGGATTTATTACAGGGATGTAAGGCCATGTCGGTATCTGAAAAGCAATTTAACCCATCACAGCAACACGCTAAAGAAAAGAAGTCCATGGGTTAAACCTCACCTTTGTTATTAATATTTTTTATTTGTTCTTTGACAATTGTATACATGTAAACAATGTGTCTTGATTTTGTTCTGTTTTGTTTTGTTTTTCAAGACAGGGTTTCTCTGTGTAGCTTTGCTGTACTGGACTCACTTTGTAGACCAGGCTGGCCTCGAACTCACAAAGATTCACCTGCCTCTGCCTCCCTGAGTGTTGGGATCACAGGCGTGTGCCACCAAGTCTTGATCTCATCTACCTATTATTCCTACTCCCTCAAGCACTCCAAAACATTTATGGTGTGTGTGTGTGTCCCACTGAGTCCAGTTGTGCTGTCTGCTGTGCCGCTAACTAATCTTACACAGATTACCATAGCTGCTGTGAGTTCATGAGCACAAACGGCCCTGTCACCTCCACAATACAGAACTGGATACCTTTCATCTCTCTCCTTTAGCTCTTACATTCTTTCCAGCCCCTCTTCCCAGATTTCCCGTTAGCCTTGTCCCCGAGGGTACGGATGTCCCGCTCAGGGCTGAGCACTTAGCAGTCACTTATTCTCAGCACTTTGCCCAGCTGTGAATCCGTCTCTGCATCAACTGCTGCACACGGCAGAGACACTTCTTCAGCCAAGGCTGACACTAGTACTAATGTAGAGACAGCATGACAACAGGTTGTTCAGCAAAACGACAGTAGGAGGCTCCTCCCTGGAACCCATGACCCCCTGAGCTTTTGACCAGGTGTACAGAACCTGGTGCAGCCATGACTAATGAAAGCAGTGAGAGCCATGATGCCAGCACATCTGCTTGACACAGGTCCAGCAAAGCTGAGCCAAATGATATTTTAGCCATTGTGCCGTCTTTCACTTTGGGTTTCTGATCTGCACGTTTGTGGGGGGAGTTTTTTTTACATTATGATTCACTTATATGTTTTCCCAGAAAGTTATTTTTGCTCTCAAAAAAGCAACCTTGTCTGGCCTTACTGGGGAGTCTTTTTTTGCCATGGAGATGGTGAAAAGCACAAAAAAAGTTGGATAGCCTCAGAGTTCTCTTGGCACAGCTGCCCCCAAACAAACTCAGAAACAATGGATTTGGCAACAGATCAGATTACGTGGGTCCTCCTGTATGTGGTCTACGGGGCATTGCCCCCAGAATATAAACACTCCAATGACAAAGCTGGCTTGCCTAGAACAACCTCTGATTATATATGTATAATATAATATAATATAAAATTAGTATAAAAATATAAGAAATCGCCAATCATAAGAAGACTGGCTCACATTAAGCTACACTGGGTCTTTAACTAGAAAACAAATGAACAGAACAAGTCAGCCTGCAGCCTGGGAGAGCTTTACATTTTTGAGCAAGGCTACTCACAAGTTGTGCCTCAACCACTATGCATTGCTTTCAGGGCTTGGGAAATTGCCTAGACTGGCTCAGATATTTTTTTCTGTTTAATGTTTTACTTTCCAGAAGAATAGAATGTCATATGTCATAAAGGTTTACATAGCCTAAAATAATTTGAGATTGATAATACCTATTCTCTCTGTACTTTTAACACTGTCCATGGACAAAAGCATACCATCTGTATTTCTTTTGAAATCGTAAGTCTGCCTCTTTTGTGGGACATATATATATATATAAAAAAAAAATCCTGGTTGCTAGTCAGTCAGAGATGTAAGCTTCTCCCAGCCATGGTCTCTGACTCATTCATCCATTGCTATCATCTGCCTGATCTTTATCTCCTCTCTCTTCTCTGCTGGGACCTGTCTGACTGTTCGGGCTTCCCCCCACCCCCTCCACAAGGACCAGGCCTGAATTCCCTCCTGTGGCACAGCCAAAAAGTGGCTAACCTTAGTGCCACTGTTTTACCAGTGGTCTCGCCTTGCCTGGCAGGTTGCTATTGTAACACACGGGTAAACGTCACCTCCTAATATGTTTTTTGATACTGTAATTTCGTATTCAATTTTAAACAGAAATACTTGTGTTTTACCTATTTTCTTCCTACCAAAACCAACAGACTAACCCCAGGATTACAATGAGAAAAAAAAAATTATTTTGAAAGTATAAATAATTCACAAAGCTATTTATAGTACTAAATTCTAACACTGTTTACATAAGGCAAACATTTTAAAATACATTCTCAACACCAATCTATTTTTAAATTGCCGAAAGGGGCTTCGCCAGGCACCTCATTAAAAGGAAGAAGGAATAAAAAACTTCAGAATGCGAAACAGTTTCAATCGTCTCAAGCAGTTTGGACTCTTCTCTCCTGCTAATGGCAGCGCCGTGGCTTCTGTTTACTAAAGGCAGCGACTGTTGAGTCTCATTTCTACACTGCACTCTCCCATTCAGACCGGGTCTGCCTGCTTCCCCTTCTCGCCTGCTTTCAGTTCTAGCAATGGGAGGCTCCAGTCACCAAAGGAGCCAAATCTGGGCTGCTCCAGCCCCACCCTCAAGCTCCTCATCTGCAGGAGCCTGAAATTCTTTTGTAATTCAGGGGGAACAGGCGCCTGGGCTCTGAGCAGGCTCTCACTGGCTCCATATCCTGAGACCCTCGTCTGCACCGCGACCACCCCTCTTCCCCGTGGTTTGACGGCTTATTCTGGAACCGCGGCCAAAGCTCCGCGACATGACTCTTGCGGGCCGTGGCACCCTCTCTTGCGCGCTCTGCTGGGCGCACGTAGGTGGGTGCGGCAGGCGCACGCGGGTGCTGCCGGTGTGTGGGTGCTGCAGGTGCACGTGAGTGCTGCGGGCGCGTGGCTGCTGCACGGGCGTGGGTGCTGCAGGCTCACGTGGCTGCTGCAGGGGCGTGGGTGCTGCATGCAGACGCTATCAGATCAGGAGTCCTAACCCAAAAGAAAAGGGCAGCGAGTGAGCGGCTTGTCCCAACCCGTAAAACCCGCAGCCCCGGGTACAGACTGCAAGGGCCATGGGCCCAAAACAAACAGAAAAGGAAATGAAGACCAAGAATTGGGGCTCCGTAGAGGCCCCTGGGGCCGGCCAAGCAAGTCCCCCCGTACCAGCCATTAAAGTACCCACCCCACCCCCACTATCCCCCCTTCTCCACCCCCGCACGTCCACCCCCATCACCCTCAACCAAGGAAGACGACAACCAGACTTTTTCTTAGAAGTGAAAAGGTCGATGGCAAGCCATGCATCCACTGCCAAGGTCAGACCCGCCCGTGCCCCTTTCGGCAGCCCAGATTATGTCGGGTTCGATTACTCAAATGGGCACTAAGAGAACTGCAATCCGGGGAGTAAAACTTCCCCAGCGGGTCAGTCCACTCCCAAGAGGCACACCTAGCCCCAGAGGAAAGGGACAGGACTCCTGTCTCCACCAACTAACGGTCTTCTCTTGCTCCCACATCAAGTCTGCATACACAGAATCCCAGCTCCTTCAGTTTCACTTCCACAGAAGTACCATTCCCATGAGCCCCTGCGGCAGTGACATTGAAACATTCCAACATAGTCCCGTGAGTTTATTTTTGGTGCTCTTGTTATGGTTAACTTTTTTTTTTAGAGGCTGGGGTAGCCATGGTGAGACAGGGTCTTGGCCCAGGTTATCCTTGAATTTACGGTGAAACCGAGGCTGGCCTTGAACTCCTGACCTTCTAGCCTCTCCCTCCCAAGTTCTGGGATTAGGGCCAGTGGCCCACACCAGTTCATTTTAGCCGCCTTAGGTGCCTGACACACAAATGCCTATAGAAGATGCCTTTTGAGCAGTATTGTGGCACAAAACGAAGTACGTGGAGACTGAGGGAAAAAAGTGTTTTCTTTCTTTTGAGCTTTTGAAAATCCCGAAGCTAAACATTAGATTCTGGAGGGAGAGAGACATGCCAGGAGGGTGAGGGTGGATGGGCAGCTCCCCTAGAGTCACCCCTGACTCAGTTCCCCTGCATGTCCGTCCACACCGTAGCCTCTCTCAGCCCTTTCACCTTCATCCTCTCAAGACGGGGCTGGCCTTCTCAGGAAGATGTGCTCAGGAAGATGCGCTGGACATTTCTGTCCTTCTGTGCCATGGTCGGTGAGAACCTGGCCCTCAGTGTGGGAATGTTGAAAGGTAGTGCCTGGAAGGAAATGCTCAGGTCAGAGGCGTTCCCTTTGGGGAGAGGTTAATGCTGTCTTGTAGCTAACTCTCCTGGAACAGGAAGTTACAAAGCATTGGACGGCTCCTCCAGGGCCTCTGGCTTCCTTGTTGGTGCACATACCCCAGAAGGCGTCCTTTCACACAAGATGTAAGACAGCCAGAGGGCCTGATTAGGACTAGAAGGTAAACAAACCGCTTTACATGGTAGGAAGGCAGAGTGTTTTGTTACAGCCGCAGAAAATTGCCTCTTTCAGCGTCTTTAGGAAGCAGGTGGGATGCTACTGAGCATGGAGACTACACCTGGGAAAATTCGCTGTCCAGTGGCCTGGCTCAACATCTCTAATCCTGCCCCTTGCTCTGAACTCCTGAACCAGCCTTAGCTAGACCAGGATAACTCTCACCTCCCTGGCTCTTGAACTCTGTCTCAGAGCAGAAGCTCTCCCTGAACCCATGTTCAGACCCCAGGGAAGATGCCCTGGAGATCTGCTAGAACATTGATTTTCCCTGACCTCCCCTTTGACCTTCCCAGCGGCCTCCTGCAAACTGCTTGCACCTCCCGGAAGACATGCTCTCCAGGATCCCTCTAGCAGCCCACCCATCCGCCCCACACTCTGTGCAAGCCCTCCCCGTGAGAAATGTCAACAGGGTCAGCCAAGTGGCCTTAAGAAACAAACCCTCGTGCCTGTGGACTCTCAAAAGGGAACCTGAACACATGTGTAAAAGGTGCTGTGGCTATAACTAGGTCACTAGATGGTGAGAGGGTAAAAATCAAGAGCCAAAAAGCATTCCACACAAACAGTGCTGTACTGCATTTGGCATGGAGTCTCATCTCTAACACAGTCCCCTCATACTGTTCAGAAAGTCTCCTGGAAGCAGTCTGCAGGGACCTGGCTTGAGGATGCTGTCCTCATGGAGCAGGCAGGAGAAGGTTAGATTTAGTGTGTGTGTGTGTGTGTGTGTCTGTGCATGTTCGTGTGCATGTATTCGTGTGCACGCGAGTGTGCAGGTATGGATGTGCACACAGATGCAGGTAACCTCAGAGGTCAAAGGTGTCCGATTCTCTAGAGCTGGAGTTACAGGCGGTTGTGAAAGCTGCCCAGTGTGAGTGCTGAGAACGAAGTTCAGGTCTGCAAGAGCGCCACACGCTCCAGCCCCTAAAGATCCGTGGCTGCAAAAAAAACACCCTCCTATTCCAGTACTCAGCCTCCAAGGAGCTTTTGCCAAGCGTATGCGTTGAATATGACATTCTAGGGAGATGCGAAGCCATGCCAGGTTAGGGAGGTTACTTCTCTCCTCCCTGTGGCCACATACCTGACAGAGCAACTCAAGGGAGGAAAGGTTTTGGCTCACAGTCACGTGATGGCATAGGGTCTGTCATGGGAATGTTTCTTAGTTAAGGTTTCTATTGCTGTGAGAAAATACTGTGACCAGAAGCAACTTGGGGAGGAAAGAGCTTATTTCAGCTCACAACTCCCAGGCCACACTCTGTCACTGAGGGAAGCCAGGGCAGAGCAGGAAGTCAGCTTTGGGAGGCTGCAGGCATAAAGAACACAGTACTGGCTCTGGCATGGGACTCAGCTTCATGGCAGCGTGGCATCTCGTCACGGTGGCCCGTGCTCAGAAGACAGTGAGCTCAAGTGGTTAGATGTGATGCCCACGTGACCGAGGGAGAGCCAGTTATGCTCTTTCGTAACTCTCTCTCCAGAGAACAAGCAAGACCCCACAAAAATCACACTAATTCTTTCCACAAGCAGCGTCCCTAATGGCAGATTCAGCTCCTAGTAGGCCTCACCTCTCTCAAGTTCCAGCACCTCTATCTAGCACACTAAGGACTAAGCTTCTAGCACAGGAACCCCTGTGGAGGAACCAAAACAGCACACGTGTGACCTCATTTGTCAGTGACTGCTAGAGGAAGCAAGATGAAGGGACAGCATCAAAGGAATGCATAGGGAAGAAAGACCGGACTCCAGGCTGTACCTTCCGACACTGATAGAGAAGACGAGAATTTGTGGCACAGAGAAGATGGGGGGGGGGGGGAGGCAACTGTCAGTGAATAGAAAGTTTCTCAGAGGAACATCAGGAGAACTGAATTCTGGCTAAACCCACTCACAGGATTCTTGCTGGAGGCAAGCGCCTGTGACTGGGCAAGGAGGGCGAGGCAGCCTCTTGGATGCTGATGCTGCCTGTATCTTGGTTTCTGGAGAAACCAAGAAATCAAAGCCTGGCTGGAAAGAGGCCTTCTGAGAAGCTGGCTAGCGTGGCCGGGAAGGGGTTCTGCTGCGGGCTACATCTTCGAAAGGGACTTTTCTTTTTAATTTCCTGACTTCCCAGGTGCTGCGTAAATAGGTCACCTCATTGGCCTCTTTTCCCCAGGACTGGCTAGCCTCCCTGCTTGGGGATATCAGGAGGCATTATTTAAGTCTCCCTGGTGATGAGCTAAACCAACTTAACTACAAATTTGTGCCCTTAGACACAGCTCCAGTCCTTGCCCTGGAGACTGGCTTGGGGTCTGTTCCTCAGAGCTGAGCTACCTTGTGCCCACAGGCTACTCTCCCAGTCCAGCAGCGCTCCTCTGATGCCCAAGGTTTTTCACAGAGGGCTGGTTAGTTAATTTCCAGGCGAGAACTGAACCCCAGAATTGCACACACACCAAAGTGTTGGCATTCTAACACACCCCAACCTTCTCTCAAACTACAGCTCAAAATAGATGGAATCATTTCCCTGTGATGCAGCAAAGAAAGGCTTGAAAACAAGTTGGTTTTGACAGATTCCATCAGGCAAAAAAGAAAAAGAAATCCGTCTTCGGTCTTCACTTTCTGTGACCAGTTACCTCTATTTTAAACGATGCCTTAAACACTCCTCATTTGGAAGCTGCTTCACACTATTCATGCCATTGAATTCTGCTTCTTGTTCTCCCAGATTAGACCTATTCTAAATTTGCTTCCTGTTTTCAGAATAAAGGGGGGGGGGGAAGGTGCCTGTAAAACAATGAAGCCTCTGATAGGAAGCCTGAATCCCACAGGAGTTGTCCTCGGAGAAACACTGAAGGCTGGAAGATGCAAGGATCCACATGAGTTCAGGCCCCAGAACCTATGTTGAAGGAAGCAGGCGTGGTGCCAGGTGCTTGTGACCCCAGCAGGCCACACAGGCACAGTTAGATACCTAGAGCCCCCCCGGCCAACCAGCCTGGTGAATATCAGGTCCCATCCAAAGATCCTGTCTCGGGATTCAAGGTGGATAGCTCCTGAGAAAAGACCCTCTGGGTAGACCTCTAACTGCACACATGTGCACCTGCACGCACGCACGCACGCACGCGTGCACACAGGCAACATGCTAGCAAAGAAGGGGACATGCCCTGAATTGAGTCCCTCCCTGACATATCCTGGCAAACAATCGTGCAGGGTGGAGGTGGCTGGGGGTCTTTAGCTTTGACCTCAAATGCAGATGCTCCCCACTGCCTAAGGCCAAGTTCAGGTCACTTTCCGCCAGGCCTTGAGTTCTGAGGCGACACCCTGAGTAGATCAGCCTGGGCTCAGACAGCTGAGCCACCTGACAGAACAGGCGTAGATAGCCTTGCTTCTGGGGCGTTCCTACCAGCTCAGTGTGGCTCTGATGGCCTTTCTTCTCTCATACCAGAAGCCATGGCTCTACGACCTTTTGGTTGCTGTGACCACACACCAACGATCAAGAAAGACTTAGAAGAAAGCTCCTTTTCCCTTACAGTTCCAGAGGGAGAATCTATAACAGTGGCAGAGGCATAGCCACAGGTAGCAGGAGCCAGGAGCTGGCTGATGACATGTCTTTCCACATGGAAAGCAGAGTTAAAAGAACTGGAAGTAGAGCGAGGCCGAACACCCTCAAACATTCCCAAACAGCACTGGAGACCAAGTGCTCAAATAAATAAACCTACTGGGGCCAAACTCATGAAGCCTCAGGTGACTCACTAGTGCCATCTGCCAGGATCACCCCAGGTGCCAGGGGCAATCAGTCCATGCAAACAGAAACAGCTGCTTCCGGCTTAAGTCTAGCGGGTTTGTTTGTTTTGGGGGTTTTTGTTTTTGTGTTTGTTTTATTAAAGCCAGTGACTAGAGTCAATGCCATAGAAAGCACACAGGACAGACGGCTGGACAGAGAAATGGTAGCTGTTTGATGGATTATGGATGATAGATAGATGGATAGATACATACATACATACATACATTCATACATACATACATACATACATACATAGACAGAGATGCTAGAAAGACCAATAATAGATGGATAGGTGGTTAGCAGATGGATAGACTGATAAGTGATATAGAGAATAATAGATAGGTGATAAACCTAGGGTCTAGGTAATTTATAGGTATTTGAGAGCCAAGTAGATAATAGATAGATGATAGATGACTCAGGTATGTCAGTAATAGATGATAGCATACACAGGACAGTCTGTAGCCTGCTTCCTCCAATCATTAAATTGATTGAAGCAGATGTGCTGCATGTCCGATGTGGGGCCAGCACGATGCTGACCCGGAAATCAAAGGGGACCTAAAGCCGGGTCCGAACCACTTGGTTTAAGGCTGTCCTTTCTCAGATCAGTGCGTGTCTCGGATGCAGTGACACCACCAGGTTTAATAATTATCCGGATCTCTGTTCCATCAAGATGGGATCTGGGCCGTGTTTTGGAGTTATATTCCATGGTGATGCACGTCTCCAGAAACTCCTCCCAGTGTTTGTGTGTATCGGAACTCCGAGATGAAGAACTGTGTGTTATGTGTGCCAAGCTACGTTTCCACAAAGCACAGTGGCTGGAATTAAACTCTAGCATGGCAGCTGAACATATCACTTCTATCTAGCCCCTCAGGATCATTTATGATGTGGGCCACTGGGCTCTACTGTGGGTATCATCCTAGAGTTTCCAAATGTATCCCTTAGCTTGAGTTAAGAGCCTGGGTCTGTGCTGGGTTCCAGGAAGACAAGCAAAAATGGCTCCGGTTTGTGATCGTCAGCAAGGAACAATGACTGGCGTGCACTGTAGGAGGAGTTAACAACTCCTAATAATAATAAAAAGGAGAAAGTTTATTAGACCAGCCTGCAGGATCACAGAGGCTGAGAAGTTCCACCCTGGAACCTCTGCAGGCTGCAGAGCTAGAGTGGCCAATAGCAGCTCAGTCCAGGAAGCTGGAAGCCGCAGACATGCTCCAAGACATGCTGGCACTCGATGCACTGTGGGGGTCTTTGGTTCCAAAGGCAGCAGAACCTGAAGTCTGGTGTCCGAGGATATCAGTTAAGAAAAATGCAGAGAGAGATGCCAGGCTGACATCAAAATTAATCACCATATACTCGTCTCTGAAAGCTTAACAGTGGGGCCATACCTCATCAGAAAGAGCTGGGCAGAGTCCCTGAGGTGTTAGAAGTGAAACCGCAAGCTGTGAAGACAGGGAAGAAGAAAGTCAGTGTTTCTGGATGATAGAGCAGAATGCACAAAGGCCCCAGGGTGTAGGAAGAGCTGAAAAGCACCCTGTTGCTGAAGAGCTGACCAGGGAGCAAAAAGCTGAGGAAGTCAAGCAACGTTGGAAGAACAAGCCGTGCCCGGAACTCTTGGACGCAGTGGAGTGTAGAACCTGATGGCAAGTGGAAGCCTTCCAAGCAGAAAGCAGCACGGCCACTGTGACAGGCCAGAGATGGACAAGAGCCGGTGCAAGGAGCCTGTCAAGAGGCCGGTGCCCAGTCGCCCAGGTCCTGAACCCAAAGGGAGAGAAGGAGTGGGCTCTGGGGAAGGGGGGTCATGTGTAAGAAGGGGAAGTTATGGTTGAGACAGGTCAAGGGTGACATCTGGGCAGGCTGCTATGCTCTATGCTAGCTGGAGGACCACTGGGAGGACCCTTGGAGAAGAGGGGTGCTTCAGATTCAGGGTGTTGGAAGGCTCAATTGTGGCACTGCAAGGAGGCGAATACTCTGCTAAGTAACAGGAGAAGGAAGGGGGAAGGCAGAGAGATGGCTCAGGGGTTAAGAACACAGGCTGCCTTCCAGAGGTCCTGAGTTCAATTCCCAACGACCACATGGTGGCTCACAACCATCTATAGCGAGATCTAGTGCCCTCTGGCACGCACATGTACATGCAGACAGAACATCGTATACATAATAAATAAATAAATCTTAAAAAAAAAGGACTTCGTCACTGAAAGAGGGTCCTTCCCAAGGGGGAAGCTAATTGCTTCTTACACAACTGTGCCCCATGCTCCACAGTTAACTCCTTCCCATCCTAGTGCCTGTCAGAGACGGCCAGAGAACAGCATGCATGTCCAAGAACTGGCTTGACGAAGCCATCTTGAGTTGTAACAACCATGACTGCCATGAGCCCTGGTTTAGTCTCTCCACCCCACCATTCCATTTCCTGGCACCCTATCAATAAACGAAACTATCAGGATGGAAAACAGAACTTTCACCCGCATGCTGGACCCTGCCTGCTACTCCAAATGTTAACTGTAAGGATGCCAGCTACGTTCTAGTTCCAGCCTGGAACTAGTCACCTTTGAATCGCCTTCCCTGTCACCCAGACCACAGGAATCCACTGGGCTTGCCCGAGACAAGCTTCTGTCAGTAAGACCCCAGCAAGCTGCACTTCCTAGTCCTGCCTGCGTGCCTGCGTGCCTGCGTGCCTGCGTTCGTGCCTGAGTGCGTAGGTCTGGCTGCCTGCTGTGAGTCTCGGTGTACCCTGGGCTGGTTCCTGAAGGCTGGCGCTGGGTTTCTCCAGAACAAAAGCTACCAGGGATGTGAAATATGAGTGTCACTACTGATGCTTGTAGGTGTGATAAGAACAGTGTTCTTCTATGACAGCTCCCCTCTCCGTGTGTGTGTGTGTGTGTGTGTGTGTGTGTGTGTGTGTGTGTGTCCAGTCTCAGGTATGGTTCCTCCTGATCAGTGTATGACGCTTGTTTAAAATCAGGGTCTGCCACTGTCCTGGGACTTGGCAATTAGGCAGGGGTGGCTGGCCAACAAGCCCCAGGGACCTCTTCCCACCACATGCTGGGCTTACAAGTTTGCACCGCTACCGCTGGCTGCTTAACACACGTTCTAGGGATCAAAGCCAGGTCCTCAAGCTTGTAAGACCAGTACATTACCAACACAGTCACCCCCAGCCACTCCCCCGGTCCTGACTCACCGGTTAGTGAGGATCCCCTGCAAATGGCAAGCAAACGCCAAGTAGTTCCCACTCACTGTAGACAGAAGTAGGTTCTTCCCACACCGAAACCAAGCCCAGAAGCTTGAGCAGCACCATGTCGCAGAAACCGAACAGGAAGCATAAACAAGACAGCCAGGAGTACAGGCTGCTGGGGCTTAAGGAAGAGAGAGGGAGGAATGATGGTACATGCCTGTAATTCCAGGACTCAGGGAGGCTGAGACAGGGAGATCACAAGTTCAAGGCCAGCCTGGGCTGTATAATGAGATCCTGTCTCAAAACACCAAACAAAACATGGATAGGGAGATGACGCAGTCAGAACAGTGTTTGAGGACCGGAGTTTGAGTTCCAGGAGCCACATTAAAATAAAAACTGGCCAGGTGAGGTAGCACACTCCTTTAATCCCAGCACTTAGGAGACAGGCCAGTGGATCTCTGTGAGTTTGAGGCTAGTCTGGTCTCCATAGAGAGCTGCAGGACAGCCAAGGCTACATAATAGAAAGACCCTGTCACAAGAAGCAATAAGGTGGAGCGTGACACAGACACCAGATGTTGACTTCTGTCCTCCGCACACACGCACAAACATACACCACACATGTGCGCACAAACAGAAATGCACACACAAGTACACAACATACAGAGAGAGAGAAAGCTCGGAAAATACCGAGGTGAAATACCCTTGTGTGCCAAAAGTAAATGAAACCTAAGGAAGCAGGGTGGATGGCAACCAGCTCCTGACCTTCCTTCTCACTTAGTGACTTCTGAATATTCCAAGTTCTCTACCAGAGCAACAATTCAGACCCTAGTGGTGACTTAGACAGTCTCCATCGCTTCGTTACAACATTTCAAAAAGTTTCCGTCAGCATTCACAGTGAATTCTAAATCAATCCCTTCTTTCCGTCTCCGCCTATCCAACACTCTCTAAGTTTAAAAATATTACTGACTAAAATAGAGCATATTGTACACTAAACTTTGGTACTGAATTTGCTAATTTTTTATGAGATATATATCAATTAAGAATGTTTAACACAATAATTAGCACACCGCCATACTGTTGGCAGGGATTCAGCGTATTCTACATGGCAGGACTTCTTAAAATGCGTCTATTTTAGCTTGAGTTCTGCTCCTGTTTCCACACCAATGAGACACTCTCCCCTCAGCCCCTCCATCTGCTCATTGGAATTTTGTTTTCAGAAACCATGGTAACACATGTTTTGCCATAACACAGAGTGAGAGAATCCGTTCCAGTTTCTCTGGGCAGCACGAAGCCTTCTGCAAAACACAAAGGCAGTGACAGTCCTGGAAGAAGCAGACCGTAAGAAAATTGCAGGCATTTGTGGCTGACCCCTTCTTTAAATGGCACCTAGCAGCTTTTACCAAGGGCATGCTTTGAGCCTCCAGGGGAGTGAGCTCAGGTCTGTACACGCTCTGGTATTGGGATATAATTAGAGTCCATCTGTGAGGAAGGAGCTCTTTCCTCGTGTTGCCATACCCTTCAGAGCCACCTGCCTCTCTATTCCCTCCTCCCTCATCTACCTCAAGTCTCTCCACAAGGGCCGTGACAGGCTTAGAGGTGCCTGTTCTGCTCTGTGTGTGGAAAGTCATATGTGTGCTCATGTTCGTTGACAATAAACAGTTCTCTGGTTCTTCTTTGAGTGCATGCTTTTGGCACTGCCCATGTATTTCAGAACATGTATCATCCCATTCTTTGTGTGTGTGTCCATGTGTGTGTATAGTGTGTGCTCATATGTATACAGGTTTGCTTCCATGCAAGTGTGTGTGAAGGCCAGCAGTTGATGCCAAGGAACTCTTTTGTGTGTGAATGGGGTATACATATTCATGTACACGCATGAGGCACAAGTGTTTGTGAGTGAGCATGCATGTATGTGCCAGTGTTCGGAGGCCACAGACTGACATCTGACATCTTTCTCAATCACTCTTCACCTTATACACTGAGCCATGGTCTCTCATTTAACCCCCAGATCACCAATTTGGCTAATTTGGCTGTCCAGCTCGCCCAGGCATGCCCTGTCTCTGCCCTGTGGGGGCTAGGATTACAGATGCACCACTGTGCTGATGTAGGGTCTAGGCGTCCAACCTCTATTCTTCGTGCTTGTGCAAGAAGTGACTTCCCACTGAACCCTGTCCCACCCCTACCCTATCCCGTTCCTAATGATCCCTTCTCACCAACATCGGTACCCAGGCCATCTCAACCGTAACGGTACTGTCCATGTTCCTTCCTCAGTCCCTGTGTCTCAGAAAAAGAAAAGAAAAATCCCTAGCAGCTTCCTCTTCAGTGGTCAGACTGGTAGAAAAAGGATGAGGTCTCTCTCCTCCTGCAGCGCCTAGAAGACTTTGCTCTAGAGACTTTTCAAGAGTGGCCGTGGGAGCCCTGGAGGCTGGCCCAGTGCTATGAGGCTGTGACATGGCAGTTGTAACAGCCCTGGACCCTCATTCAGGGGGCAAAGTCTTGGATCACCCTGCAGCAGCCGGTCCCCTCCCCTGTGTCCTGCTCCCACAAGGAGATTCCAAGGGAAGGAGGCCTCGGGGATGGGGTGAGGAGACTGGGACCTCAGAAAGGTATGGGTACAGCCCTGTTCTATGTTCCCAGGGTGTCCTAATCCAGCTCCCCTCAAATCTCATCATATACACAGTCGTGAGGGCTTCTGGGTGGTTGTGGCCACCACAAACAGCCTAACAGAATTGACAAGCCCTAGATTCTCAGTCTCTGTCCCCGTCCTCACGTGTGCTCTTCTCACAGACGGAGACAGAGAGAGAAAGAGACAGAGAAGCGCTCTGGTGTCTTATTGTTATTATTACAATCTTCACCAGATTAGGGCTCTGCCCTCATGGTCCCGCTAAACTTTCCATCCTCATCTCCAGATATGGAAAATGTAAACATTCTTGAGGGAACACACTTTGTCCCATAACTTTATTCCTTATTATTATTATTAATTATTTTCCCTTAACAAAAATCTGCAGAATTAACTAGTAACGTAAGCATGCCTGGAAACCAGTGAGGGGCACCAACCATGGGGATGGCTGTCACTCGCGTGATAGAGAGCCAGTGCTTTGCTTGATTCTCTAATTCTGGAAACATTCTATGAAAACAATTGGCATGTGCTTAAATAGTTAAACGCAATAATATCCAGAGGGAGAGTTTTAGATTAATAACATGTCCAAAGCAGAGTTGGTTTAAAAAAAAAAAAAATTTATTCTGTATTACTGTTCTGAAGTTGCAGGCAGCACGGGGCATGGAGACTGTGTGACTGGGAAAACTGGCCTGTAGCTAGAGTGAGGTGGAGACGTGTCCAAACCCCCAAAATCTCGATCTTAAGAGAGGCAGGAGCAAGGCTTGCTTCCCTCAGTGTCCTGTGCCTTCCCCCTGCGTGCAGTCCTGTGGCCTCCACCTCCGCACTGCTCAATGCTCGGAATTCCTCTCCATGCAAATGAAGCATTCCCAGCACCTCCGCCCCAGCCAGTGCTGTCCACTCACCCAAGAGCCCCTCCCCACTTCCCCAAGGTTAACTAAGCCCTTATCCCCCCAGTCAAGAAAGCTGTGTCTCTGGAAGAGCGGTACCTGAGACAGTGATCCTCCGCCTCACCTCTGGCACTCACTAACGGATCCTGCACCCCACCAGCCCGGCAAAGCGGCATTCCTTCGGGTCCAGCACCTCTATACTTTGGTGCCTGGACACCCCAAAGAGAAGGAGCAGCCCCCAAGCTCTGGAACAACACGGCAGTCATTTTCAAAGGTGCCACGGAGTGAGAGTTACCATCCTCAGACATCGCCTAGCGCAAGCATAGCCGGTGAATGAGTCAACCTGACACAGTCTCTCCTGTGTAAAGTCTGTGTGTTGCAGTGCTCAAGCGGGAGACTGTGAGAGTGTGCGTTAGTGTGTTAGTGTCGGGGAGTGTGTGGGTCAGGCTGAGTGTGTGGGGCGTGCCTGTGTGGGTGTGGGGGTGTGGCATGTATACAGGATATGTGAATACATAGTGTACGTGAGCATGTACACGTACGTGAGAAGGGAGAGAGGTGAGTGTCTGTGGGAGGCCTGTGTGAAGAGGAGTGCCGCAGGAGCATGGGAGGTGAGTGTGTGCAGTGCCTATGTGAGAGTGAAGTGTGAGTGGGGCGGCCATGGGTGCGTGAGCCTGGGGCATGGGATACGGATGTGTGGAGTGTGAGAGTATGGAGGGTTTGCATGGAAGGATCATGCTAGGAATATCACATTTGTCTGTGTAGACTGTGGGGGATTCTGGGAACATGAGGAGTTTTAAGACCTCCAAAGTGTGACTTTGGCCAAAGAGCCAGTAGAAGATCTGGTAAAGTTCATGCTTGAGACCATAAAAAAAAAAAAAGTTGAACCAAATGTGGTGTTACACACCTATAATTTCCGGGGGGGGGGGGGGAGGACGAGGCAGGAGGATTACCAGTTTGAGGCAAGCTGAGGTACATAGCAAGATTGTCCCAAAACAACAGTAACTAATAATAATGATGAAAACATTTTAATAATGGTTTTGAGTAAGGTGTCCCAATGGTCCAGCGGCCTCAACCCTTGGCCACTGAGTCTACACGCAGTCACCCAGGACAGCATTGTTCAGGCTGAGGTGTAGCCGTGTTAGAGCTGAGTCTACCACACATCAGAACTGTGAAAAAAAAATTTTTTTTCTGAGTAGCTGGCTCAGATAGCAAGCATAAGGGCCAGAGTTCAGATCCCCAGAATTTCTTAAGAGCTAGGCGTGTGTGACAGCCTGCCTGTTACCCAGCACCGGCGGGCAGAGACAGAGGATCGCCAGGGCAAGGCGGCGAGCTAGACTGGAGGAACTGGGTGGGCTCGTTGAGGAACTGATGAATTCAGTGAGAGACCTTGTCTCAGCAAGATACCTGATTTTCCCCCCTCCCAAATAGACACATTCACACACAGACTAATTAATATTATTAATAGTGATGTCAATGATAGGGGCTGGAAAATGGCTCGGCGGTTAAGGGCGCTTTTTGTTCTTGCAGAGAACGGGAGTTAGATTCCCAGCACCCACACGGAGATAGCAGCCGTCTGCAAGTGCCTTCCAGAGGATTTGGTGCCCTCTTCTGGGTTCCGTGGGTAATGCACATGCATGATGCACAGAGAAGCATGATGGCAAAACATCCATACACATGAAATGAGAATAAACCTAATGATAATGATAATAGCAACAATACTAAATTTATTTTTAAAGGAAAGTGGGAGGAAGCCATGACAGTGAATTTGGTGATGATTTCCTAACTATGAATGAAAAATGTGACCTGTGAAAGGAAATAGGTAAGTTCATTTCATCAAAAGTAAAAGCTGGTGCTTACTAAATGGTACTATGAACAGAGTGAAAATGTATCTCAGAGTGGGGGAAAGCGCTGGTCACTTGTGTATCTGATAAGGAATATGTAGAAAAACTCTACAATGCAGCAGCAACACAATTCACGCTGGGGAAGGTCCTGTCAGACACCTCTGCAGACGCAATCAGTGCCTGGAATCCATTCGGCATCACTAACACTTAGGGTCAGGTCAGTCAGAACCACTTATGCTTTCACACCCATGAGAATGGTCAAGATTAGCATAGCAGCAAAAGGCAAACCGCTAAGGCTTGGTGAGGGTGCAGAGAAACATGAGCCAATGTGGAAAACGGCACAGCAGCTCCTCAAAATACACCAGGCGTGGAGGTTGGCAGACAGCGGCATGTCTCTCTTTTCAATGCTTAGAAGGCAGAGGCACGGAGATCTCTGAGTTTGAGCTTGGCTGATCTACAGACAGAATTCCAGGACAGTCAGGGCTACACAGATAGGGTTTCTCTTGAAAAACAACAACAACAACACACAATAAAATTACCTGTTGCAACTAATGTAATTCCCCTTCTGGATATACACCCAGAACCACTGAAAGCAGGGCTTCAAAGAGATCCTCACACCCAAATATACGGCAACCTTGTTTGCCACTGCACTGGAGAAAGGGCCGCAGTGTTCTTGATAGAAGAATCAATCGGCGAAATGAGGGACTTCCACAAAACGGGATAGCGTTCAGCCTTAAAACCTTGGCTGGGGACCTGACAAGCTGGTTAGAGTGCCAACCTAGCATGCAGCAGGCCCCAGCTTCAATACCCAGCACCACATAAAGCTGGGTATGGTGTACACTCCTGTAGCCCCGGCATGTGTGAAGTGGGGGCAGGAAGATGAGAGCTTCAAGCCCATCTCTGGCTACATTGTGAATCTGAAGCTAGCCTGGGATACGTAAGACTCTATCTCAACAAAAATTTAAAAATAAAATAAAAGCCGGGAATGGTGGCTCACACCTGTAATCCCAGCACTCAGGGAGGCAGAAGCAGGTGGATCTCTGTGAGTTCAAGGCCAGCCTGGTCTACAAAGTGAGTCCAGGAAAGCCAATACAGAGAAATCCTGTCTAAAAAAATTAAAAAAAAAAAAAAAAAGGCTGCCAGGAAACAGTAGGATAAGACAGAGTTCTGGAAGTGGATGGTAATGGAGGCTGTGAAAGACACATGCGTACTTAGTGTGGTGAGCCACTGCAAATGCTTTAAGGTCGGCTGTCGACCATGTTTATTCTACACGTTAAATTCAAAACACATTACAGGAAACAACCAGGAGAAGAGAACACTTGGGAGCATTCTAGTGTCTGGTTCTGGCTGTGCCCCTGCTCTGGGTTCCCAGTCTACGAAACAGCCATTCCTCTCCTTGGTTTCTACTGCTTTCACCTCGGGTAATTCTAAGACCCCAACAGAGACTGCAGGCTTTGGACAACAGGACACCACTTCACCTTCGAAATGAGACTCCTGATGAGAGGAAGAGGGAAGTAGGGCGAAGGCTCCAAAGTTCTCCCCAGCATTGGGTATTTGTTCTGTTCCCCCGTAGACATAACAAAAGCTTTATTCACAGTGAGCTGGCTGAATGAAGGATGTAAAACTGGAGATAAGCTCCCCCAAACTAGCCTGGGATGTTAGGAAAAAAAAATGTTTTCCCTGAAAACTATAGACTATAATGTTGTAGTAACTAAGAGACTGAGCCAGGAAAACGTTTTAGCACATCTGCAAGTTGGCACCACCTGAACCCTTCTTGGTAACCATGGTAACCACTGGTATGTGGGTGAAAATGAAACAAAGGCATTAACTTTTAATGCTTGTATAGCTAGTTTAATCAGTCTTTGCCTGCGTGCCAGACATTTCTGCAAAAAAGAAAAAAAGTTAAAGGAAGACATGAATCAGGGAATTTAAATGGGAACCCTATGAATTAAAGGAAGAAAATGAAAAAGAAACCAAAGCTCTGGACAATCGAAGCTAATCTGCTTCAACCTTAAAGCCCGCATTCTGGAGTGTGAAGATTTTTAGGGAGGTCTGACGCTTGTAAGATGTAGACGAGGATGAGGAAGCTGGAAAGAACAACCGGGCGTTATGCGCTGGATTAAAGCTGTGCTTCAGCCTCCAAACGGTTTAAGCCTAACTGGTACCATGGGCTACTATTTAAAGAGAGCACGACTTTTTATATGTGTGCGTGTGTTGCCTGCATGTATGTGCCGGAGGAGGCCAGGGAGGACATAAGGTCCCCTGAGAATGGAGTTGGAGCCGCTGTGCGGGTGTCAGGAGCTCTGCAAGAGCCCCCACTGCTCCTAAGCGCTGAGCCCTCTCACCCGGAAGAGAGAGTTTATGAAAAAGAAAAACAATCTCACTGCCCAATGGCCTCTATCCCTAAAAGCAATAGCTTTGAGATGTAACAGTGTAACTTGCCTTCTAACACTCAGTACCTCCTACTTGCTAAACTGGGTGCAGAAAGCATGCCTGGATAGCCTTCCCCTTTAATTGTATACCTACATTAAATAAGGCTTCTGAGATTTATTCCAAAAAAGTTATTTAAAAAGAAGAGCAAATAGTTCCCTATTCTGAACACAAGGATTGAGCTTAGGATGACCCAGAGCGGGAGAGATGCTCTATCCTGTTCTTAGTGATGACTCTCAGACCATCCCTGCCCACATAGAGGCTTGTTAAAACACCTACTGCCGGGTGTTGCCATGAAGTTCCTGCTCCAGAAGATCTGGGCATCCTGAGGAGCCCATGACTTCAGACACTGATGCCGCTCTGGGGAATTCTCTTTGGGAGCCTATTCTCTGAGCCATTCACTCCAACCGGCATCTGCTCTGCCATCTTTTTTTTGCTCTACTCTTTCACTGTGTTGGATCACACTGATTAGATACCGCACCGAGCTAGCTTCCATTCTCCAACCTAGTGTGCTTTTGAGGTTTATTTAAATGTAATTGATAAAACTTGTACATATCTGACCTGGGCACTGACGTATTCCGATGGGTGTGTATGATCATTCTGAAACAACTGCCACAATGAAGTCGTTAACACAGCCATTACTTCACATAGCTGCTGTTTCTTGTAGGTGGTAAGAACACCTAAGACCGTCTCTCTCAGCCAAGTTCAAGTGCACGGTCCAGCAGTGGCAGCTACAGACAGCCATCTGGTCATGCTATCCAGAATGCAGTCCTCTTACTCACCTGACAATGGATGGCTTTCAGCCCCAACCTCATCCTTCCTCCCCAGTCCCTCGAAGCTACTGTCCTACCTGATATATTCTGATTCAACGTATAGCCAAGGTCATGTATCTTTTCTGCGTCTGGCTTATTTAACAGTGGTCACCACACTTAGCCATGTCTTCAGGCAGGGAAACATTTCTCCATTTCAAGGCTGAATAATATTCCTTGGGATATTTTCTCATGCAGTCATTTGTTGACACAAGTCCATACTCCAGCTACTGTGTACAATACTGAAGTAGACACAGGTTGCAGGAATCAGATCCCCAAAGTCATTTTCTTGGAGCTTTCTGGGTCGAGTGGCAATTCCTTTTCTAACCTTTTAAGAACTCTTCATACTGTTTTCTATAATGGTATCCACCTTCCCACCAACAGGGCACAAAAGTTGGTTTCCCCACCAAAGCTTGGCATCTGCTATGGTTTGTCTCCATCAGGCTTAGTCCCTCTGTGGCCGTGAGGGGGCAGAAGCTCTAAGAAAGGGGAGGTGTAGTAGCTGAGTAGCAGTGAGTAGGTCATTGGGGATCCACCACTGTGATGGTGGATCCGACACCACAAAGTTGGCTGAGTCTCACAGGAGAGGGTTAGTCCCCGAGACTCCTTAAAGTAAGCCTGGTCTCCCTCCAGTCCCCTGCTTCCTGTGTTGTAGTACACGATTCCAACACCAGGAGGCCATCTCCAGTCAAGCAGATGCTGCACCAAGTTCTTGACCGCCCCCGAACTGTGAGCTAACACCTTTTCCTTTACATTTCCAAGCTAACTGTTACCCTTCGTCATAGTGGCAAAAGCTATCCTAGTGCGTGTGGTTTGGGTATGCATTCTCTGATTAGTGATATCGTAAGCATGTCTTCGGGGGAAAAGTATTGTCAAACCTTGTCCCGTCATAATTAGTTTGTGTGAGTTTCGCTATCAAGTGGAGTTCTTGCTGTATTTATGAATTTCCCACTAAGCTAACACAGTCTCTCACAGGCATGCCTGGAGGATCATCTAGATCCTGTCGTTGACTCTCAGTGTTAGTTAACAGGAGAGCACTAGCTATTGGGTTGTGCAGAGTTGCCGGAGGCCCACTAGGCTTTGAGCAGGGGCATCTACAAGGGCCACTTTCTAGGTGGGTGCCTGAGCCTCTTGACAGAGCTTCCAAGGCATCTGTAGACCAATCATTCTTCGTTGAGTTCCATGCCCCGGTCATTATGAACCCCACGCCTCTTCCCTGTTCCTAGCTATCCCCAGACTATTTATTTAGGGCAGGACATCAGTGTTTGAGTGGGGGGGGGGACCCAAAAACCAGACTCTCATTATGCTCATGTTTTCCTCGGCGGGAGAAGTCGTGGAGCGGGGGGGCTCTTGTCGCTGAGTTGTGCTCTTGGGGCAAGCCTCTGAGGCTGACTGCTTGTTCTCTCTCGGAGACATGCATGTGTCTTTTATTTTCTTACTCTAATGAGGTACTGGAGCCTCTCTGCTGAACTCCCAGCCTCCCACAAAGGCATCCACATCCATGGGTGGTTGCCAAAGTCAGTGTGCCTGTGGGATGCCGAGGGCTGCGGTCTTCTGCCGTGCCGTGCTGACAGTTCTCTGCACATTGCTTCGTGAGTCACGAGATGAATGACTACGCCTTACTTTCATCCTGGTCTTCTTTAATTCTCATTGTGTTTGTTTTAAATTGCATGCATACATAATTTACAGGATCCAATTGTTAAAAAATAGAACAGGGAGATTTTTCTTAGTGGGGAGTGGAGGTGCCTGCCCACAAACCCAACTCTTTGGTCACTAAGGTGGGAGAATCATGAGTTCAAGACCAGTCTGGGCCACACTGGCAGTGCCAGGCTAATCTGGGTTAGAGTGAGACTGTCTCTCAAATAAAATAAAACAAAACACAATTCACTTTCTTTCTTCCCAGAAAACTAAAGACTTTATATTTATCCTGAAATAACAAACGCAAACACACACACACACCCCAAAGTGAACAGACATTCCATTAGCTGAAACTTTGTGGATTAGCTTCTTACCAAGCCACTAAAATTCTGGAATAATCCAACTACAATGTATTAACAAATCAAAACTATGTTAAACTTTGCAATACATTACTATTAAATGCACATAATTCAATGTTCTAATATACTTATCCCTAGGAAGAGCACACAGTTTTTTTTTTATACTATGAGAAAAACATACCTTATTATACCTTATTATTTTTTTATTTTTCTGCCTGCTGGCTGTTATTTATTTATTTATTTATTTATTTATTTATTTATTTATTTATTGTGGTTTGTTTGTTTGTTTGTTTGCTATTTGAAAAGCTGTTAGACAAGCCAACATGCAGGATAGCCATTAGGATTCTCTACTTCCTGGTCAGCAGAATCTGGTTCTTTTCTTCCACTCCAGCATCTTTTGGAGCTAGCCCAGCCCAGGAGGCTTTCTGAGTGGCTAAACCAGAAGGAATCTGGTGAGATTATGGCTATACACCTGTTGGCTGGAATCTGGTGCAGAGAGGGAAGGGTACTGCTAGGGGTTAGTTTCTTCAGAGAAACAGGGAGGGAAGAGGGCCGTGAGGAGGGAGGGAGAGGAAGGAGGAGGAGTGAGGGAAGGGTAGACCATTCTAGTTTTAAAGTTGAGTGCTGATAAACATTAGGAGCAGTACGCCCCCTTGTGGCTATTTTCAGGGTTGCAGAAGATGGATAGCTGAAGATCAGTATTTCATCCCAAACATTTGAGGCTTTAGGATGCTGGTGCTGTTTTTGTCATTAAATGTCACCCGACTCTGACTGGGTTTTACTAAAGGGATCCAAGGAACATGATTTAAATACTAAGAATTGTAAACACCTTTGTTTTTCTTGCAAAGACGTTTATTGTTAGGACTGGACTTCTATTGTTGGCTGTGACCATTTCAAAGGAAACATCATGACCTGAGGTCATCTATGTCCTTCATGTGCACAGTGGTGCCACAGAGGAACAAAAGCCACTGGCCTCTGCATAGTAAAGGTCAAATCACATCAAGCCACTATTCCACCTCAGACCCACGATAGCTTCTTTGTGTCTCAAACCCAGCCCCTTCGCCAAGTGACCTGGTCCTAGCAGCCTAGCTCCCACTCTTCCTTCCCTGGATGGTCCTTGCTGGTTTTCAGGTGACAGTTCAAAGGCCACGCCACAGCCTCTGCTTCCTTCGAGGGTTAACCTTGTCAGCTGGACAGGGTCCAGATTCAGGAAACAAGGCTCTGGGCATACCTGGAGGGGAGTTTCTAGACTGGGTTGGGTGAGGTGGAAAGGCCCAATATAAACACCGCCATTACCACCCCCACCCCACAGGCTGAGGTCTCAGGATGAATAAAAAGGAGAATGTGAACTGAGCACAAGCATTTCTCTGTGTGTGTGTCTGCTTCCTGACTGGATACCACGTGACCAGCAGCTCCGACCATGGCGGCTTCCCCACTATACTCCTGTGAACCAAAAGGAATCCTTTCCTTCCTTAAGCTGCTTGTGTCCGGCATTTTGTCATAGCAATGTATCCGTGCCGTGACTAACTCACTCCGCAGCCGCTGTGAACCAGCGTGGCCCCACCCACTTGTCCACGGATCACATTGCAGAGCGGAGCATAAGAGCTAAGGGAAGCCAGACTCACTTTATAACCACACACCTCGCAGGAAACTGATCCAGACCCAGCAGAGCAAGAACTCACACAGAAAGGCATTCAGCGGACTGGAGAGATGGCTCAGTATGTAAGAGCACAGACTCTCTGCCTGAGGATCTGAGTTCAGTTTCCAGCATCCGTAACCCCCACTCCAGGGACTCTGACACTTTTTTTTTTTTTTTTGGCCTCTACAGGGACCTGCATTGGTATGTACATAACCCACACACACACACACACACACATAATTAAAAATAAATAAATCTTTTTTTTTAACAAGGAGAAAGAAGAAGGAAAGGAAGGAAGAAAAAGAAAAAGAAAGAGAGAGGAAGGAAGGAAGGAAGGAAGGAAGGAAGGAAGGAAGGAAGGAAGGAAGGAAAATCACCCTGTGATAGGTGATCTTCATCGTCAACATGACTGGATTTAGAATCACTACGAGGCCAGTGAGGGTGTTTCAGAGAGGACTAACTGGGGGGAAAGGTGGAGCCAGAGAACTGGGGGGCTGGGAGAGCTGTCTGGGATCAAGACAGCGTGTTCAAACCCTGGAAATCTCGTCCTGAGGTCGGCAGGTGTAGGACTGCCCCCCCACCCTGGACCTGCGTGGCCTGGAGGAGGTAGCCCTGTGCGCTCCCAAGGAGGTTGAGGTAATGTCCAGCAGCACCTGAATTCCTCCTTATGCAAATGAGGCATCCTCACACCCCTACCCCACTCCCCCGAGATTTAAATAGCCTTTGTTCCCCCCCCCCCCCCCCCCAATTGAGCCAGCTGTCTCACCCAAGTCAGTTTCTGGCCATACTCACCGTTTACCTCGTCTCTCCCCTCCCAGACATTCCTGCTTCACTTCGAAGCCACTGGTTGTGATTCTGGGTGATCACACCATTAGGAGCAGGGTAGAAGAGCCTGGACGGCAGGAAAAGCCCGCTGTACCTTGTGTGGTCCAGGGCACCAGCCCGAAGGCTGGACCCATGGATGAAACAAAAGAGAAGAAAGATGTTAAGGTGTGTTTATAGGATACAGCGGAAGTATGGAGCCTGGTTTGTATCCACCCTATTAGTCTGTGCCTTCTTACTTGGGAATTGAGACTGTTGATGTTGAGGGCTATCGAGGACCAAAAGTTGTTTGTTCCTGTCATTTTTGTTGTTGGTGGTGGTGGTATGTGTCTGTGTGTCCCTTTTTTTTTTTTCTTTGCTGGTGTGGAATTATTTATTACTTGTGTTTTTTCAGTTGTATTTAACCTCTTTAGGTTGGACTTTACTTTCTAGCACCTTGTGTAGGGCTGTATTTGTAGATGGATATTGCTTAACTTTGGTTTTACCATGGAATGTCTTATTTTCTGTGTCTATGGTGATTGAAAGTTTGACTGGGTAAAGTAGTCTGGGCTGGAATTTGTGGTCTCTTAGAGTCTGTATCACATCTGTCCAGCCCTTCTGGTTTGTAGAGTACCCATTGAGAAATAAAGAGTAATTCTAATAAGTATGCCCTCACATGATATTTGATCATTTCTGCTTGCTGCTTTTAATATTCTCTATTTATTTATTTATTTATTTATTTATTTATTTATTTATTTATTTATTTGCATGCTTAGTGTTTTGACTATTATGTGCTAAGGGGATTTTCTTTTCTGGTTCAGTCTATTTGGTGTTCTGTATGCTTCTTGTCTCTTTATAGGCATCTCCTTCTTTAGGTTAGGGGAAGTTTCTTTTTGTTGTTGTTGAAAATGTTTTCATATTTTCTATGCCGTTGACCTGTGTTTCTTCTATTTCCTCTATTCTTATTATTCTTAGACTTGGTCTTTTCATAGTGTCCTAAATTTTCTTTATATTTTGTGCCAGGAGTTTTTTCAATTTAACATTTTTTGACCAAGTTATCCATGTCTTTTGTTATGTCTTCAATGCCTGCGATTCTCTCTCCCATCTCTTGTGTTGTTGGTGAAGCCTGACTCTGTGGTTCTGTCTCAGCTGCTGTTTTTCTTTCCAGTTCTCCCTCAGCCTGGGGGTTCATTACTGATTACATTTCCACTTTCCTGTCCTTGAAAAGCTTTATTTGTTTCCTTCCACGGTTTGTGTTTTCCTGGATTTAAGGAATGTTTGGGCTCTGAGAGGGGGCAATGACCTTTGCCAGCTGCAGATAGTTTAGTTCTGGGGCCTCTTGAGAAGGAATAAATGCCCATAGGCAGATTGGCACTTGAAAGAAGGCAGCTGATGCTCCTGGTTGCTGCTGGAGATCTCCTGAAATGAAGATTGGACTTGCCCCCAGGAACCCGACGACCCTAACCAGTAGGAAGCAGCCAAGAGCCCTATGACTCCTGTCCCCACTAACCTTTTTCTCCTACATGATGTTGGGGTGTTGAAAGGGACTGGGATTAAGGGAGGTAGGGGTATAAGAACCCCCAATAAAATAGATGAAAAGCACAAGGCTTGTATTCTCTAAGTGTTGCTGAAGATGTACTGGAGGCCAGACAACCACTCCTGACATGCGTGACACACACCTGACACAGACGTTGAAGCCAAGGACAATGGTGGCAACTAATTTCACCACCTTGCTTCTTCCCTCGATTTGTTTTCGTATGAGAAACGAGCTTAGGTCTGCAGCTCTGGCAATTGTGGTTTTCAGTCTGAGACATTCCATTCAAGTTGATCTTACTCTAAGATAGTTTCCCCTTCTACATCATCCATCAAAGCCACCGGAGTCAAGTGGGCCACCTCAGCTGCTTACTTTCTTAAATGGCCCTATCTTCACACACACTTTTCTGTTTTTCTTCTTAAACATCTAGTTGATCATGTTTTGTTTTTTTAACAAAATCTCAAACGTTCCATTTTACCAATAAAGACTCGGGAACCAGATGCTGGGGTGAAGGCCTGTTTGCTCAGAGAAGCAGAAAAAGCATCCAGTTGATCTTCCTCCTCTGCCTACATCCCCAAAGAAAGAATGCTCCTTTCCTGTGCCATCTCAAAAACCCCTCAAATTCAGTGTTCCTACCTTTTCTTTCCTCTGCATCTCTCTATCCATCCTCCTGACTTCCTCATCCTCTCTCTGTTTTTTTTTCCTATAGTCACTCCCTGTCAGCTGGTTGCTTGTGCCTCCTCTTGGCCTAGGATTGACTTTTTTTTTTTTTTTCCAGAGCTGAGGACTGCACCAGGAGCTCTAGCACTGAGCTAAATCCCCACCAGGTTGGCGTTATTTAATTCTGTTTACATAGCAGAAATCTGTAGAAGGAACTTTTATTAGCTGTTCCAATTGTTGTCTCAGAGGCTTACTGCCTGTCTCCTAACTAGGCCTAGTCCTGGAAGCTTCTAGCCTCCATACAATCTAACCTAGGTAGAATGTTTTCAGCCTCTGAAACTTTACGGCCCATCCTTTCTTGTTCTTTCTGAGCTTTGGGCTGGCTGGTTTAACTCAGCTGTTCTGGTTCAAATTCCTCTCCCAGCTGACTTATTCAATCTGCTCTAATCTCTTGGCTCCTTCTCATTCTCTGGCTCATTTGGTCTTCACCTGAGTGCTGCTCTCTCTCTCTCTCTCTCTCTCTCTCTCTCTCTCTCTCTGTAACATGCCTCTCTATTACTCTCCTCATAAAACTTCCTCCTCTCTCTTCTCTGTCTGTCTGTCTCTGCCTCTCTGTGTGTGTGTGTCTCTCTCTTTCTCTGCATTGTCCCTTAAGTAGCTTTCGGGTGTATTCTATTCTGTCAAATCTGTTTTTTTTCTGCCACGAAATTAGACATCACTTTCAAACATGGGTGCTTCCTTCTACAAACCAATTTTACCTTCCTTGTTTGGGATTAAAGCTGTGTGCCACCACACATGGACCTAAGCTTTTCTTTACCTGAAACTTGCTATATACCAGGGTGGCCTTGATCTGCTTGCCTCTGTCTCCTGAATTAAAGGCATTTCTGTATTCCAGCTGGATCACACAGACCTAGAAGGTCTTTGGATGTGATCTCTTGCCAAAGCAGCCATGTTCTGAAATAAAATTCCTCTACAGAAAGCTCTTGGATTTAAAGGTGTGTACTAGGGCTGAGCCACATCATAAGTAGAAACAAGTTTTGTCAGTAAACAGCACAATCTTGGGGTTCACAGTGTGATCAAGTATCCTGCAGAGTGGGTGGGGGTTGATGGTTTCTGACATTGCTACATGCCTTGTTTGTAGAGGTGAGTGTGTGAACAGGACATGCGGAAGGAGCGGGCTGCAGAATGCATTATTACAAGAGGAGAGTGCATAGCCCAATACCAAATGGGGGTCCCAGCATACTAAACTTGTCTCCTACAGTGGTGCCACCCCTGGTCAGGTGCTCCTGGGCTCTATAAGAAGGCAGACTGAGGAAGCTATGAGAAGCAAGCCAGTAAGCAGCACTCTTCCATCAGCTCTGGTCAACAGGTTCCTGCCCTGTCGGAGTTCCTGTCCTGACTTCCTTCAACAAAGAGTGATGTGGAAATGTAAGCCAAGTAAACTCAGATTGATGGAGGTTTATTGAACGCTGAACAAAAACTGGCTGGTCAGGGCCGTAATCAGGACTCAGGAGCCAGACTATGATGATGAATTCTCTTCCATAACTACTTCCAACTGACATAGGACAGAGTTATCGAGGCCTAGGAAGACTGAATTGCCAGTCAAAGGCTGGGCAATGGGGCATTTATCGGAAGCATCTGAGTAGTTGAATCCACTCGAAAGACAGGGAGCAAGCATATCGGCTGGACTGGTTTGCATCAGCTTTCAGGAAGTTTGGAGGTCAGTCCATTGGTGATCCCTGGATAGAGTCTGTCAGCCAAGTGAAAATCTACTGAGATAAATATAGACTAGGGACAGAATTAACATTTCTTAGTAACTGGGAAATGTGATGAATCCCAAGACCAGGGGGAAAAAAAATCCCATTTTCAGGAAAAGGTAGGTGTACATACCTGGAGTTCATTTGACTTGTGGCAGTTGGGTCCAAGTCATTTTTTGAAGCTTATAGAAAAGGAGACAAGTCAGCTTGGGAAACAATTTAAAACTTGATTAATGTTCATGAGACATAGCTAGTTTACCTAGTTCATGAGACATAGGTAGATTACCAGGAGCAGTAAAATGAGTTTCTTTTAAATAAAATGACAACAAATAAAAAGTTATTATTATTTTGGTATAGTCCTCAAACATATCAGAGACCTGAGAAGGATATTTCGAATGGCCTATATATCAATTAAAATGACAGAGGCTGCTGTCTGAGTGGTCAGTGTGTGGTTATTCCTGAACCCATAACACCCCCAAGTTGATTTTTGGTCTCAGTGTTTCATTGCAGCAACAGAAACTCTAAGACAACGGGCCTTAGTGAAACTACAAGAAGACATAGGCTAACAGGAACAGTTCATGTATCGGCACTTAAGAGACTGCTTTGGCTGGAAGGCACTGGGCCCTCACTGCAGTCTACACAGTAAGCAAAAGCAGGATGAAAGCCGGGCATATCTTTATTCTGCACCTGTCTTCCTGCCTTGCTTCATTCTCTGCAGGAGTGTAAACCACTCAGAGTATCTCCTTAGAAACTAATGGTATCTGTGATAGTTAACCTTGACTGTCAATCCAGTGGGATTTAAAAATCACTATCGAGTCAAAACACTGAGCAAGCCCATGAACTATTGAATGAATAATCTAGGTTAGCTGAGGTGGGAAGACCCATGGTGAAGCCAAGCAGCAGCATTCTTTGTCCTCTGTACCCTGAGTGTGGACACAGTGTGAGGAGCTGTCTCCACCTCCTGCTGGCTCACCTTCCCCATCACGATAGACCACAGCCTGGAGCTGAGCCCTACAAACCCTTCCTTTTCTAGTAACCTCTGCCAGGCACTTTGTCAAAGCCATCAGACAAATAACAAGTATCCTAACCTCACTCCCCACGCAAGCCTAAAGCGCTAAGATCAGAGCGTCTCGGGCTATCAGTGGTTTACAGAGTCGGGTTCCAGTCTTACTGAAGATCTGCAGTCATTGGCCAGGGCTGCTTAGTTACGTGTGGCTTATGCTCCTGCCCCAGTTCTCCCTCCATTGAAACCCAAAGTTCTCATCCAGACGCTGAAGGTGAGCCTGGGGTGTGTGAAGCCTCTTCTTGGTCCAGGACACATCAGAGTCTCTTGCCTTTTCAACACTGTTTTCCTCTGGTTGCCATGTTGGGATGGTCTGCCAAGTAGGTTTTTTTTGGAGGCAAAGCCTGAGCTTTGCCACTTAAAAACCTCTGGTTACACTAAGAAGCTGCCATGCAAAAGGAAATTCTGAACACAACATCTCTCTCTCTCTCTCTCTCTCTCTCTCACACACACACACACACACACACACACACACTAATAATAATAATAAAATAAACTAAGATTGGTGATATGTGTCTATAATCCCAGCACCTGAGAGTCTTAAGACAAGAAGATCCCAAGTTCCAGGGCAGGTAAGAGTGTTAAGACTCTACAAAATAATTAAAATACATAGTAATCCTGGATCCATAAGCAGGACCTTGAGACAGCAATCAGAGTTATATGTCAAGTCCACCCCCATGTCTGTCCACTCACTGGCAGACAGGGTCTCAAGAGCAGCACAGTTGACACACCCCATCAGTCCCTGTAAGAGTCTCTGTCTCTGTAAGAGTCAGTGTTCTTCCAGAACTCCCCTGCGCTCTTGCGAAAGGGCTGTGTGAATGTGAGGCTTCCAGCTGCGACCGGGAAGTGTCAAAGCCCTAGCTGAGGTGGAGTAGGGGAAGGGAAACTAAAAGTCGTCTTACTTTTAAAGTCTTGTCTGTCCCCACTTTAAAACTGTATTAGATTTACTCATGAGGTTTTACGTGTACCAGCGTGTGCCCGCTGCCTGCAGAGAGAGCACTGATCTCCTGAATCTGGAGCTGTGGACGGTTGATTGTGAGCCAACGTGTGGGTACTAGAGACCAAGCCGGGTCCCCTGTAAGAGCCCCTGAACACTGAGCCATCTGCCCCAAACTGCTTCTTAAAGGTTTAATTTACACGGGGTTTACCAGAGAGGCTTCCAGGCTGTGGTCTGGATAGCACAACAACGCTTGTCTCCTGATGGAAAGGCCAGTAGTTGTTCGGGCCAAAGGACTGGATATTTGTTTGTTTGTTTTGTTTTTTAAGACAGGGTTTCTCTGTGTAGCCCTGGCTGTCCTGGGACTTGCTCTGTAGACCAGGTTGGCCTAGAACTCAGAGTTGGACTAAGGGTGTGTGCCATCACTTCCAGCTAAGACTGGATATTTCAGCAGTGCTAATCTGGCGCTGGTACCCTGAGCTGCTGATCTTCAGTCTAAGTTGGAATCCTGAAGAAGTAAGTTCTAATACCAGCAAAGGGATGTCGCAGGACGAGTGAATAATGAGGCAATGAGAATGAGGGCAAGCAGGCAAAAAGCAAAGCTGCCTTCTTCCGCTTTCTTTTTTGTAGGCTGTCATCAGAAGCTGTGCCTAATTTGATGGCTGCTTTCTTCTTGGCACCAGTAGCTCCTGGCGTCTGATCTCCAAGCAGACCAGAATGGTGAGGATATGCTTTGTTAGTTATGTCCTTTGCCTCTTGCTCCTTCTGCAGCTCCAGAGCAAAGTAATGGTTATGAAGACAAACTTTTCCAGATACACTTGTCTATGTCAATAAGATGAGTTCCAGAAGAACACTACGAAAACACAAGTAGGGGCGAGTATACAAAACTTCTTCCCCTGAATCAGGAGGGGGAAACTCGCTTAGTGACAGTGTGCTTGTTAGTATGCGCCAAGCCCTGGGGTCAACCTCCAGTCTCTCCCCACCCCCACCACTACTCATTCAGTCCAATTTTCAGATGGAAGAAAATAGCTCAATGTTAAAGATTCTACAAGGTTAACTGGGCTGGTGCCTGGTTAGAATTCTAAGATTGCAAAGTTGTAATGGTAGCAATCCAGGGCTAAATCAGCCTGGGGCACTGGCAGTGTTTTAGTGGCTATTCACTGACTGTCTACTTCCTTCTTCAGCTTCTGGAGTGCTGGATTACAGGCACACACCTCCACAATCCTTTGAAAAGCGTCTTCTCAGAAAATTATATTTTTATTTTTTAATTGAGCATACAAAATAACAGGTTTCATTTTGATCTTCACAATGTGTAATTTGTTCCTTTCCACTCCCCATTACTTTTTTTTGTACCCCCAAGTCCTCCCCTTCTCCCCCAAGTAGTTTTCTTTCTACTTTCATGTCATGCATGTGCACACATACCTTTTTGAGACATCTAGATTCATCTAAGAGAAAGCATGGGCGTGTATCCTTATGACTCTGCCTCAGTTCACTTAACGTCACGGTCTCTAGTTCCATCCATTTTCCTAAAAATTACATAATTTCAATTCTATGAATACAATTTCTCTCTCTCTCACCACATGTGTATAATGGACACTTACTCCGATTCCATGTCTTGACTGTTGTGAACGGTGTCACATGAGTGGGCAGGTGTCCCTGCCATATGTTAAATTAGTCCTTAGGTAAATAGCCAGCAAGATTCAGCTGGATTATAGAACAGTTCTATTTTTAGTTGAGTTTTTTTTTTTTTTTTTTAGGAATTACCATATTGATTTCCATAGTGGCTAATCTCTGTTACCAACATCTGTGTGTATAACCCTAGCAAAACATGCCCCCATTTGGCCAGCATTTGTTATTTTGACTTTTTCTCATGGGAATGAAATAAGACTCAATGCGCTTTTGATTGGCCTACATTTGCCTAGTTAATCTGGAAAAACCCTCACAGACATCCCCAATATTCTTCCCTGCTCATGCCCAAGGTTTTTAAATCCAGTCAAGTTGAGCTAACCACCACCTTTCTCCACAAAGATCTGGGGTGCTCTCGGTTGGGCTACATGCTGTAGCAGTCTTGAAATCATTTCCAGATCACAGCACACGGGATTCGATATTTGTCCACAGAAGCAACAGATGGCTTAAGGTGGTCTCCAGTTTTAAAGTGGACATAGAGAAGGCTCTCCAAGTGTTGCCCATGGCTCCTTTTCCCCAGAGTTCTGATAATGCTTATTATACCCCAGAGCTCTGTCTTTTGTTGTTGTTGTTTGGTTTTTGTTTTGTTTGTTTTTGAGACAGGGTTTCCTCTGGGTAGCCTTGGCTTTGTAGATCTGGCTGGCCTTGAACTCAGAGATCCGCCTGCCTCTGCCTCCTGAGTTCTGGGATTAAAGGCATGTGCCACCACTGCCTGGCTCAGAGCTCTGTTTTGTAAGAAGCTGGGGAGATGGCTCAGGTGGGAGTACTGTGAAAGGGAAAAAAAAAAAAATCTTTTTAAAGTCAGTACTCTTGGGAGGTAGTTCTTACGTGGCAATAAAAACAATTTTAGCTCTCTCCTCCATCTTTATACTTAATTTAAGTGTTATAGAAGCCTTATGACAGGTAATATACTACTATGTGAATACACTCACAGGTGTGATGAGATCCATGACTCATTCCAAGCTCTGTAGCTTTAAAGGTATTGGAAGAGATCATTTAAATTTTTTTAGCTAAACCAGGAGTGGTGACACATGCCTTTAATCCTAGCACGTGGGAGGCAGAGACAGGAGGTGGGTCTAATCTACAGAGAGAGAGTTCCAGGATAGCTATGGCTACATAGAGAGATCTTGTCTCAAAAAAAAAAAAAAAAAAAAAAAAAAAAAAAAAAAAAAAAAAAAAAAGAAAGAAAAAGAAAAAAAATTTAGTTATATCCTGATATAAAACCAAAGTAAATTATATCCCTAAGCTGGTTGGTCTGAATATTAAAAAATGAGGAAAAACAGTACAATTCATTTAGACTAGAAAAGGGGAAACTACAAAAAAGAAAACTAATTAGTTTGATGTTAAATGACATTAATTAATCTAAGTTAAACAACATTTATCTTAAGTTGCATCTTGTCAAGTGTCTCAAGATCATGGAACAGTTTTAATTTTAGCTTTTATTATTTATTCTTTTTAGTGAATATGAGCAGTAGCAAGTATGAAAATATGATGAAGCCCATCATTTTATACAATTAATATCTCATACACCAAAGGGCAACAGCAATGAATCTAATGGCAGGGAGCCAATCTCACTCACACTGTAATGAACAGTAAATTAACAGTAAATGTAAAGACTACTGTTAGCAGGCACACAGGGGAAAGCTTTAATTATTATTTATATTTTTCTATTGGGAGGGCCATGTGCTGGTGAATATTAGTAATTAATATCTGTCATATATTTAGTAAATCCTTATTTATTCATTAGTCAACAATTTCCCCAAATAACCACACACTGAGACTATGATTCAGTCAAAGCTGGGCACAGAAATGAACATAATAACTAATCTATTATCCCACTCTCAACTTCTCTTCCTCCCGTTTAAGGTGCCAAGTACTTTCCTGATTATCTTCTCTGGAATCCATCCATTCTCATCTCCTCCTGATCTCCCTTCTCTCATCCCCCAACCTCAGGCCTCAGAACCTCAAACTCTACCTCCCTCTCTTCTGTCACTTCCCAAACTTCAGCATTTTTTTTTTTTTATCAACCAGTCAACTTTAAATTAAGTGAAGCAAGGATTACACAACAAAGACAGGTGTACATGAGAATGTGCTTGTCTGGGCAGCAACCGGATCTTGGGGCCCAGTAATTAGCACATCGGAACACATAGCACCAGACCAACCCCTCACAGGCTTGTGCTATGGGATCAGGAAACGTCTGAGGAGACTTTATGGAGTCAATTATCTCTTTTCACCATTTGTGTTCCCAGTCTGGACTCAGGTTATCTGGCTTAATGGCAAACACTACTGAGCAATCATTCCAGCCTCGTGTGTGTGTGTGTGTGTGTGTGTGTGTGTGTGTGTGTGTGTGCGCGCGCGCGTCGTGGTCTGTTGTGTTAGTAGCGTTCACATGGGAGCCAAAGGAGGGTGCTGAGTGTCTTGCTGTTATTCTTGGCCCCTGAGACGGGGCCTCTCTAAGAACCTAGTACTAGGCTGTACACAAGCAAGGCTCAGCAATACTCTCGCCCCTCTCCTCCGCTCCCGCTACAGCGCGGGCGTTACAGCTGTGCGTGGCCACGCTGGCTTTTAACATGGGTGTTGGATATTTGAACCCAGGCCCTCACCGGCTCGGGCCACTGCTTCATTTCTCTCGGTTCCTGCTGTGTTCCGGACGGCTGGTCCTAATGGAAGGCGGGTGACATTCGCTCCTGTGTCCTCCGAGGAAAGCGCTGCTGGAGAAGGCGGAAGCCGTGCCTCCTAGAACGCGCACGGAGGTCAGGTGTTGCTCAGACCGCTCCACTGGGCTAGCAGTGCCACCCACACGAGACTCTTCACTTTCACACACCCTGAACCCGTTACTGTGCTGGATGTCAGGGCCCTGCCATTATTTCTGAGGGACCGAGGACACGCTCGCTGCAATGGTCAGTGGAGTTTCCTACTGTTGACAAAGCTAATTAAACACACTAACGGATTACTTTGAATGTTTCTCTGTAAGAATTATATTCGTATTTTTTATGGATACTTTTACCAGATAACAGATTTCTGATTTCTGAGTAGTGTTTATCAGTGCCTGGTAGATTTATTGAGTTTAAATTATAAGTGTGTGAATTTTATTATTTTCCTGCATTTATTAAAATGAGCTTTTGCTTTATAGTATTTATGTAATAAATTACACAGTGAAATTGTAAAATATACATTTGCTGTCCCTGACTTTTAGCATATAATACTAAAACATTCCAAACCTCTTAAGAGATGTGTGTGTGTGTGTGTGTGTGTGTGTGTGTGTGTGTGTGTGTAAATAGGAGTTCAAGGCCAGCCTGATCTACAGAGTGAGTTCCAGAACAGTCAGGGATACATAGAGAAACCTTATCTTGAAAAAACAAACAAAACAGCATTAATGAGTATTCACCATAAAATAAATATGCTCTCTACATTCATTGCATGGAGAGTAAATAGTGCAAACGGAGAAACAATAACTAAATGTCCATTAAACAGCAGGCAGGAAATCTAAAGGATTCTATCAATAGAGACTTGGGGAAAACAAGGTAACTTTCTCTAGATCAGCTGTTCTCAGTCTGAGTCGTGACCCCCAGGAGGTCAGATATTTATTTACAATCCATAAAAGTAGCAAAATTAGTTATAAAGTAACAACAAAACAATTTTATGATTTGAGATCACCGCAGCATGAGGCACTCTGTCAAATGGCTGCAGCGTTAGGAAGGTCGAGGACCGCTGCTCTCAAAAGTAATTAAGGGAGACCTTTCAGAACAGGACACTCAGACCTCAAGTACATTTGTGTTACGGAGTTTACACTTACACCCTCTTCCTATTTACATGTTGATTTTTTTTTTTTTTGTTACTGTTTTTTTGTTTTGTTTTTGAGACCGGGTTTCTCTGTGTAGCCTTGGCTGTCCTGGAACTCGATCTGTAGTATACACCAAGCTGGCCTCGAACTCAGAAATCTGCCTCTGCCTCCTGAGTGCTGGGATTAAAGGCGTGTGACACCTCCGCCCGGCTACATGTTGAAATTTTAATCCCACCTGTCATGTGATAGCTTTGGGAGGCAATTGGTACCTTTATTATTTATAGTGCCAAAATAACGTTGAAGTTGTGTAAGAAGGCAGAAGAGCTTGTGTTCTCTTTAACTGAGGTCCAAGTGAAGCCGGGAAAACTGTCGTTAGGATGACCAGGCAAGCACCTGGTCACCCAACGCCGTAAGAAATAAAAATCGCAATAACATGGCACCCTATCGTGTTGACTGCCGTGTTTGTTTTATAAAGGGTCGCACTTTGTAGCCCTACAACCCATCAACGATCCGGGGCTAACGCCTGGCGGTGGTGGCGAACACCTGTTATCCCAGCACTTCAGGAGGGGAGAGACGGGGGTTCTCTGTGAGTTCCAGCCTCGTCAACAGAGAGTTCCAGGACAGTCAGGGCTACACAGAGAAATCCTGTCTGTGTGAGTGGGGGGGGGGGGGGGAGCTGGCCTTGGATTAAAGGCGTGGGCGACCACGCCCAGATGCCACAGTTGGTTCCTTTCGCTAGCAGCCCCGTGAGGGCACCTCACTGAGGGGTCACGGGAGCGGTTACGCTCCGCCTTGTGCTGCAACTAACAATTCACCCCAAACTGAATCCAACAGGAAGACGGCACCCGCTCGTGGCGGGGAAGGACTGTTGTTTGTAACTTGCTCCGCCAAAGCACCAACATCCTGGCACGTTTTCATCCGGTGACTTTCTTTTACGCGAACGTCTTTTGAAGCGGGCTGCGAACAGTAACCAGCCCTGCGCGGCGCACGGGCGAGCGGAGCGGCCGGCAGCGGGCGGGCGGGCGCGCCGGGCAGGGCGAGCGCGGGGGCCCTCTCCGCAGGCGATCTTCCTCGCCGCCCGCCGACTGCGCCCCGGCCCGCGCGTGGTGCGCCTCGCCCTCAAAACCCGCGCTGCCTTGGCTGGGATCCGCCTCCCCAGCCAACGGCTCTGCCCAGAGGCCGCTTCCAAACCACTGCGCACGCGCCGTGCGGCCCACACGACTCGGCTCCGCCCTTCTCTCGGAAACTGGGGATCGCCGGGAGCTCCTTCCCAGAGCGCTCTCCACGCCTTACTCCCGCCCCCGCGGCCCGGGGTAGGCCTCTGATTGGTCATCTGTCCCCGTGGTCTGCGCGGAGCGTGATTGGTCGGTGGCTTCGTCCAATCGGCGGCGGGCTGTCGGATTCAAATCCAGAGCGTTGGGCCTGCGGTCGTTGGCCTCATTCGAGTCGTTGCGCCGGCCGTAGGCGGACGTGCAGTTCCCCGCGCTTGCTTTCCTGCTGCTCCCGTGTTCTCCTCCGCGCCGGCAAGATGGCCCACAAGCAGATCTACTACTCGGACAAGTACTTCGACGAGCACTACGAGTACCGGTGAGCAGCGCCCGCGGAGAACGGCCGCGCCGGGAGGTCGGACCCGGTGGTCGGGGCCCCTCGGGGCTCTTGTCTGTCAGGGCAGCCGCGCTTTGTGTCGCCGTGCGGGTTAGCAGGGCCAGGGTAGATGCTCGGCAGCTCCTCAGCGGGAGTTCACGACCACGTCTCGCCCTCGCCCGGACCGGCCTGGAGGGGAAGTCCCCGGAAACGCACCCGACGGGCATTTGCGACTGTCGTAGGGTAACGCTCCAGCCGCAGAAATTCGGGCTTTATTAAAGAGCTTCACGATTAGAGAACTCGGGATCGCCCTGGGAAGTTTTGTTTTTAAGTTAATTTCAGCAGCTAGTGTATTTTGGCTACGTTTGGGGCTTTTGAAAAAGTTTTTGGATTTTAAACCCTGAGATGCGCTGAGGAGCAATACCTACATTAATATAATTAGCAGGTGGGACTGTGGAAAGTAGGGGATTATCACAGTTAACTTTATTGTAATCATGCTGAATTGGGGTGTGGTTTCAAAGGCCTTTCCGCCGCTGGGTGGTTCTGAGTTGGGACTAGAGCGTTGCATTCTGGGACAAGGTCAAGAAAGCCAGGTGGGTAAAACTATGCCGCCTTTGGCCAAATAGTGACCTTGTTTTCTCTTTGTTGCTCTTTTAGGTTAGTCTCCAGCATGCTGTTTGAGAAATAAAACACTTTAACTATAATGCTTAAATATATCTTTATATGGTAATTACAAACTTCACAATTGTAAGCTTGTGACAAGTTGGCATAATGTTCGGTTATGTTATAGTAACCCAGAGCCCAGCTTGAGAATATCGAATAATGACAGAAAGGAATTGTACTACCTTTCCAAACTTGGTAGATAGGTTTTGGGTCCAAATGTTTAGCATAAGGGTTTATGGGTTTATATACATTTCTTTAAGACTTGTTGCCAGAGTGAGATAGTTTTTAAACTTGGGCTATATAAATTGGGGGAGCAACTGCTGGTCTGTCTGAAGTAATTTATTCCAATAAAAATTAGGAGCTAATCTACCACCCACTGCTTTATTAGTTACGCAATCCAGAGGTCAAGAGATTTTATTTTGAAACGTTAAGCAGTTTTTCAAATTTGCCCTTCTGCTTCAGCCTTCCCAGTTGCTAAAGATTATGGGTGTGTTGCCACGCCTGGCTTCACTGACCATCCTTTACAGCACAGGAGTAAGAGAGGTGCTCTTAAAGGGACTGTGCTGGTGTAACACAGGTGGAGTCTGGGGTGGTTTATGTGTGTGTTGGGTAAATTTCAGAGTGATTACTACAAACAGTAGGCTGCTCCTCTTCTAATACCAGTTTGGAGTCTTTTTTTTGTTTGTTTGTTTTTTTTTTGTTTTTCCCTCTTGGCATTTTTACATTTTTGAGATGTCTCTACAGCCCTGGCTTCCTGGAACTCTGTATTTAGACAGGATCTGGCTGCATCTGCCTCCAAAGTCCTGGGAGGAAAGGAGTGTGCACCATGCCCAGCCTGGGAACCAGTATTTACAGAAGGAAAATTGAGGATTTCTATGGGTACTTTAATAAAGTTGTGATACATGGCACTTTGTGGTCCAACAGAAACTGGGTTTTGGAAATAGTGTTCCAAATATCAAATTTGTGGTCAGTAATAAAATACAGGTAAAATCGGTGGGTCTTACACTACTTAGAATTTGCATTATAATTGCTACCCCTGAATGAAACCTGTTGACACAACTTCTGTAGAAGATAGGGGCACCTCTATCTGAATGCCTGCAGGTGCATTAATGTATTTGTGAAAGCAAATAGACAAGCATCACAATTGTCTTTTGAGACTGATATCAGTGGAAATTTAAGATTACAAGGTATTTGTACAGTCTTAAAATTTGGATGTTGAGGATGAGGTCCTGCAGGGTTTCCCTGGGTTTCAGAGAAAGACCCCATCTCAAAAATAAGTAGCCCAAGGGGCCCTGAAACTTGGCAGAACTTCCTGTCCCCCGTATGATCTATAGCATCAAAGTAAAACCACTAAGCAGCATTTCAAGAATGCTTGTTGGCTGGTATGCATAAGAATATTTGTACATTTGCCAGGAAATGGGGCGGGGGGTCGTGCCATGGTGGTAACCATAATTTTGTAGCCATTAAATTTACATCATAAAGTTTTAAGGATTATTTGCACAGCCTAAAATCTTATGTTATGGACAGCTTGGTGCTTATGGATTGAGCTGTTCCAATTCTAAAAATACAGAACTGAATTTGCATCTCCATCATCTCAGCCCTATACTGTTTAAAATTTGATAATTACTAATTTTACATAAACTTACCAGAAAATGTAAAGTGAGTCTGACAGTTAGGATTTTAGAAAGATACTTTGTGGTAATTGAATGTTTTATGCAGGCAAGGTAAAGAGTTGTTTGTGCTTATATTTGTATGTTTGTTTTGGCCCTGAATCAAGGCCAACAGTTTGCTGAAGCTGTTGGTTTCAAGCAGGAGCCTAAATGAATGTCTTTCTATGGTCTGTTGGCCATTTCAAAAATTTGTAAATCTAATGGTCAATTCATTAGAAAGAAACATCTGGCTGAGTGTTGTACCCAGTTATGTAATTGTAGCACTTGGGAGCCTAAGGCAAAAAGATAGTGGGTTTCAAGCCATCTTGCCATAGCAGCAGGGGTGCAGGGGCAAAGAAACAGCAGAGTCCTAGAAGTCTTAATAATGGGACTCCCAAGATTTCTGTATAATTACTTCTACTTTGCAGATTATCTTATTATTCATTCAATTATCTTATAACTCTGTTAACCAAGAAGAAAGATGATTGTGGATTTTCCACATAAAACAAGGAAAAAATTATAATGGCTTGGTATTAAAGACTATTAGATGCCTATTGAAAGTTCTGGAAAAGTATCAGTAACATACCGGGAAACTAAAGGTCTATATGAAGTAGTTCCAAGAGCGTTAATATTTTTTTGCATTTGATTTTGAGACATGAAACAAACTATGGAATATATAAAGAGCTACAGATACAGTGTAGAGTAACAGGACGCACATTAACTGTCTTAGTTTGTCCATTCTTCCCCCATATTCAAAGTTTAGTAATCGTGGGTTGAAGTGATAACTAATCCTGGTACTAGGCCCCTTTCTTCTTTGTAACTCCATTTTATAACTGCCTACGGCTTTAGCTTGCTGCTCTAGCTATCCTGATAGTATGAGTCTGTATCTAACAAGAGAGTGGGTATGTTCTTTACTCTGGTATGATCTTTTGAGTGTACTTTTCAGTACTTGAGTATTTTCTGCCTATATCTTGTAAACCAAGAGTTGCTTCATCACCAAAGGAAGCTAAAGTAGAGGGTGGGCTGTATAATGATGTGCCCGAAATAGATTTTAAGGTTCTATTCTGGAAGATTCCTCAACGGCAAATACCCTGTTAGCCCTAAAGAATAAAATGCCAAGTTGGGCACCATGGTGCACACCTGGAATCCCAGCACTCGGAGGCAGAAGCAGGCGGATCTCTTGTTCTTTTTTTGAGGCCAGCCTGCTCTACTAAGCAAGTCCAGGACAGCCAAGGCTACACAGTGAAACCTTGTCTTGAAAAACAACAAAAAATACCTTTCATTTTTGTGCAGCTTTCTGTTGGACAAATACTTAAACATAAGTCCTCACCCAAGATTGATACAAATATTGTAATCTAGAGTTGCTTTAGAGAAATGTGTATTTGTTTGTATTTTGATTTTTCAAGACCTGATTTCTCTGTGTAGGGTTGGCCGTCTTAGACTCACTCTGTAGACCAGGCTGGCCTTGAACTCACAATGATCCACCTGCTAGAGTGCTGAGAGCCACCACGCCTGGCTGAAATGTTTGTTTTGAGTATAAAAAAACCCTTCAAATTTCTCAAAAGGTGCCAGTATAAAATGATGACAGTTGGAAAGACTAATCTTTGGCTGAATCTTTTAACAGGCATGTCATGTTGCCCAGAGAACTCTCTAAGCAAGTACCAAAAACTCATCTGATGTCTGAAGAGGAGTGGAGGAGACTTGGTGTCCAACAGAGTCTAGGATGGGTTCATTACATGATTCATGAGCCAGGTAAGCTATGCTATGAAGTGCTAACTAAAAAATAGTTGTTGAGGGTTAACTTTTTAATAACTTGAACATTTGGTGTTCACTGAGAGCCTCAACTATTTTTTTAAATGACTGGTTGGATATTGTTTTATAGTAATATAATAAAAGAATGAAAGTAATATTCTTTCTACCTATAAAACTGACTTAGATACTTGCTTATTCAGCGTAAAACACGTGCTAAATTCTGCAAAAATATAGAAATTGATGCTATTTTTTTATACTTGTAAAGAAAGGTTAAACATTGTTAAACTCTTTGAGCCTGTGTTCTTGGGGCTGTGACACAGACTTCTAGAGTTCTAAAGTTCTATTAGAAAAGCAGCAGAGGAACTCAACTATGGATTCCTCACCTTCCTCACACTGAACTGCGAGGTATTGGGTAGACTCTTCTGATTTATTTTTATCCTTTCTTAAGCTAAGACAGGGGTTACAAGTATATACCACCACACCTTGCTTTTAGTCTGGTAGGCTTGTGTGCTGAGATTGAAACTTTGTATTTGCTAGGCAGTTTATATCCAACTTTGTGGTGGTTTTGATGTGCATTAGCATGACGTCTAGTAGCTGATTTGAATGAGGTGTTCTTTTCCCAAAGACATAACTTTCCCTTTTCACTGGAAATGACTTTACAGGTAGAAACCATTCTTTCCAGTGTAGGCCAAAGATTAAAGTAGTGGAGCAGTGCTATTATATGGTTTGTCTGTGTTTAGTGTTTATTATATTGAGAAATAATTTTAAACACTTCAAAGAGTTTACTGGTTGTTTTGACATGAAACTTAATGATAAATATTTTCCTTTCCACAGAACCGCATATTCTTCTTTTTAGACGGCCTCTTCCAAAAGAACAACAAAAATGAAGTACAGCTGGGATCATCTAATCTTTTTCAAATTTAATGTATATGTGTATATAAGGTAGTATTCAGTGAATACTTAAAATGTACAAATCTTTCATCCATACCTGTGCATGAGCTGTATTCTTCACAGCAACAGAGCTCAGTTAAATGCAACTGCAAGTAGGTTGTTTTATGTTGTTAAAGATAGATTTTCTTGTAGTTTTTTTCTTAATATAAGTGCCTGTTTTACTTTACCTGTTACTTTTGTTAAATAAAGTTTGTATGTTGCATTTATCACTGTTGTTGAAATTAATTTGACTTCTTCAATAATTTTACCCCGGGAGAAAATAAACATACTTGTAAAAGAAATATTAAGTTCCAAATGTTGGGGTTACTGGGGATAGTTAAACTAAAATCGTTAATCTAAAGCTAAAGTCAAAGATTTTATAGCTATATTGCTAGTCTACTCCAAGTTAGCAGGAAAACCCTACTTAATACTACTTGATGGTGTCCCCATGTCTACAAAACACTAGTGTTTCCAGAGAAAAGTACTTGTTAGGTCACAGGCATTGGAAGGCCACATGTATACACCTGTGTGGACAGTTTTTGTGGGCCAAGAAATTAGGTACTGACACATTTGTGGTTTGCCGTGATATGTGTATAGATTAGTTGCCAGTAACATAAGACATTAGGTCAGCAACGGTGACCACACCGAGCACAGTGGTCACTACTGAGCCCCAACCTTTGTTGGGTGGAGTACTAAAGCTGTGGGGCAAACCTCAACAAGCACCGGAGCTGACCTGGTCTCTTAGTTGAAATGAGGGGCTGGTGTTTAATTCTAAACCTACAGTTTGAATCAAGGCCTGTGTGCCAAATGCCCCACATTGCAGGCGACCTTTAAGTGTGTTGAGTTGGCCTGTTCTCTGTAGCACATGTTTCTCAGACAACAGAACAGAACCCTGTTCCGGTTTTTTTTTTTTTTTTTTTTTTCTTCCTTTTGGTTTTTCTAGACAGGATTTTTCTGAGTAATTGCCCTCGCTATCCTGGACTAGGCTGGCCTCTGCCTCTCAAGGGTTGGGGTTAAAGGTATGCCCCACCACACCCGGCCTAGTCTCCCTCTCCACGGGCCAGCGTAGCCTCAGTGAGCGCCTATCTTAGGGCGAGCCTGGCCTCCCTCCTGAAGTCACATCGCGAGGCCCGGCCACGCAAGCAGAGCTCAGCCGCACCCTTACTGGCCTTCCAGTAGCCACCGCCGGAAGCTGCAGCTGTACCGTACTTGCACGTGCGGCCCCGTAGACCTGCGACGCCGAGCGCTTCCGGCAGAAAGGGCCTCCGTCGCCTTTCGGTGACGTACATCCTGGCGCCGCCGCGCCGGAAGGCGGAAAAGCCGAGTCGTTGGTTGGGCGCGCCGCTGGCTTCACGGCGCGGGCTCTTCCGTGGCCGCCATGGCGTCGGAGCGGCCGCGGGAGTCCGTAGGCGAGGTAAGGGGCGGGCTGCGGGTTTGGGCAGACTCGCGGGGCAGCCAGGGCTGGGGTTCGGGGGTGGGGCGGCTTGACTCTCCTACGGCTCTGCAGCGAAATGATGCCACAGAGGCCTCTGCGGCCTCGGGCGCCTCAGACCCGCGTCCGCTCCCTACGTGACCGCTAGATGGCGCGCCGGCCGTCACAGAAATCCACTCTAAATTGCCCAAACACGGTGATGAAGTTGTCAAAATAACCTTACCCCGTATTGCGAGACAGCTCAGTTTTGAGTCCCAAGGGCTCATAACCATGGGATGATTTTCTCGCAAAGGTTCTGTGTGGTGTACTTAGTACTTGGTACTTTTTTTGTGGAGAAATTAAATGGCAGTAAATTTTAGCAGTGTGTTTTAAAGTACAGTTTTGAGCATTCTCATGGTATATTTGGTTATAGCAGGTTCAGGATTATTATATCTCTCATATATAAAGATGAAAGAAGTAGAATCTCGGTTTAAAGCTTCAGAACGTTGCAAATTGTGATTCTTGTTACATAACGAGGTTGAATTTTACTGCGACTTTTAACTGTTTTTACTGTTAAGCCCCAGGAAACTTCTTTTTCTAAAAAAGAAGACAGTATTAGAGAGATATTGTTGCCAAACAAATTTTTGTCAATGCACCTTTTAGTCAGCATTGGGCCTCTTGGAATGAAGGCCTTTCTTTTGTTTTTAGTTTATCTGACTATGGCAGATCTCTGTAGCCCAACCCCTGCACCCTTTCTTCCTCAGGATAGCATCAAGTTGTCAGCTGATGTCAAACCATTTGTTCCTAAGTTTGCTGGGCTCAATATGGCTTGGTCAGAGGCCTCAGAAGCATGTGTCTTCCCAGGCTGTGCAACCACTTACTACCCATTTGTGCAGGAATCACCGGTGACTGAGTATGTATTTTCTAAATGCCTTGCCTTATGTGAAAGGTTTATTTCCCGCAGATAGTGACTAGACCTTCACATACTCCGAAACACTGACATTAACATCTTGCAGGTGAGGAAAGGAGGCTGTTCAACCAGCAGAGATCTGGGTCTGTGCTAAAAAGTCATCTTAGAACGGACAGACTCTACTGTACTGAGAAAGGACAGTTGAGCCAGGCTCAGTGGCACATGCCTGTAATCCCAGCACTCAGAGAGGCAGAGGCAGGCAATTGTCTGTGTATTCAGGGCCACCCTGGTCTACAAAGCCAGTCCAGGACAGCCAAGGCTACATAGAGAAACCCTGTCTCAAAACTCAAAAGAAAAAGAAAAGAAACACAAAAGAAAGTACAGTTACAGGGTTTAATTGTTTACACTTGATACTATTTCACACTTTAGGGACTGAGGATGTCCCTCAGTAGAGTGCTTGTTTGCCGTTTGTCAGGCCCTTGGCTTGATCCTCAGAGCCACCAGAGCAAAACTGAACCAAACAAATTCACATTTGTGTTGGGAAAATGAATAGCAAGAAGGAAGGATCAAATAGATAACATGCCAGGCTGGACAATTTAGTAAGACCCTGTCTCAACAGTAAAAAAAATAGACTGGAGTTTCATAGCTTAGTGGTAAAGCTCTGTCATACACAAGGCCTAAGGTTCATCCCTGGCCTACTGAATAATTACTAAGGTGCACATCTTGTAAGGCTCCTGGCCTCTGTGCTATGCAACTGGCTTTCACAGCACAGTGCAGGATCCTGAGGTCCTGGAAGGAGGTTGTGAAGGGCAACTCCTCAGCAAAGGAAGTGACTTGACTACGGTGTAGGGCAGCCGAGACATTGTCAGGTACTTGACCAGCAGTAGGGTCCTAAACTGTTGGCACATGTTCTTGCTATGCTGGTGTCACATATAGACTTATTTTCAACTTCAGATTACTTTTTTGTGGTGCTGTGGATTGAAACCATGGCCTGTGCATTTTCTGAAAGCTGTCTATCATTGAGCTCAATTACCCAGCCCTAGTTCATTAGTTTTAAACAAAAGGTCAGCAGCATCCTTTGCAGGAAGAAAAAGAGGTTCTATTTGGCTGTGTATATGTATGTGCATGCACATGGTTGTGGTGTATGTGTGTAGCATGTGCCCATGTGCATGTGAGTGAATGTGCACATGTTTGCAGAAGCCTGAGACTGTTCCTGGATTGTTCCATTTTATTCTTTGAGAAGAGGTCTCACTAAGCCTGAGGCGCATTATTCAGCTGGATAGGTCACTGAGGTTCAAGGACCTGTCTCCCCTGTTCTAGGCTGGAGTTACAGGTGAACACTGCCATGCACTGCTGTTCACGTAGGCTCCAGAGCCCAGGCTTGTGCCTGTGAAGTGGGCACTGTCCTGACTGAGCCATCTCTCCAGCCCTCATTTGCTTGTTGATGGGGACTCTCCAATGCTAGAGTAAATGATCCTTAATATTAAAAAGGTCAAACCAGTGTCTTAACAATTACTCCTGTCGATTTGTGTTATAAAGTCTACAACTGAAATTTATACTTTTTAGACAAAAGTATCCTGAAGACATGACCTTTGGAGCCCCTGCCTTTCCAGCACAGTATGTACCTTCTGAGATAGCGCTGCATCCGTTTGCCTATTCCACTTATGCCCTTGAGTCTGCACAGAGTGTTTGCTCAGTGCCAACCCTGCAGTATGATTACAGCCAAGCCCAGTGCCACCCAGGCTTTCGGACAGCAAAGCCCAGGAGTGAGCACATGTGCCCTCCTCCTCAGGAAGCGAAAGGTGTATTTAAGGTGAGGAAATGCTGTGGTTTGTGGTGTCCTGACTTTGGCCATTTGATTGTTTAAAATATGCTATGTTAGTGTGTTGTGTGATATGTAAGGATGGCTTACCATTTTGTGATGATCAGCCTTTTTTACAAATAGATTGCTCTATTCTTTCCTTAAGTGTTTGAATTGTAAATATGTACTGGCTATGTCAAAGTTTCATTATCAGTGTGGTAGTGGTTTTCTTATTTCATACTATTTTTTTTTAATCTCTCCTACAGAAAAAATCCTCTGATGAGAGAAGAACATGTGAAGAGCAGAAGTCAAACAATAGAAGGGCTGATGGTGCATTGCCGTCTGAGATGAGAGCAGGGAGAGGTTCATACCACCTGTCTGCTCGTGCTGAGAGTAGTTTGAAGTCAGGTAAAACTGACAAAATCTAGTGTAATACCAGTCTCTCTCAACTTCCCCAAACAGTACTGTTCCTGTGGGCTTGCACATCATGATTGCCCCAAGAAAAGTGCCTTGGAGCCTGGCCTCACTCAGCCCATCAAACTTACTGTGGTTTCTGGATGTTGTTTTTCTTAGGCAGTTGTGGGCATGGGGATGGGTTGTCACAGTGTGCCACGGGTTGCATTGCATACTCAGGTTCCGTAGCCTGTTAGGACTATCACATAGCATGTAGGTCATGACCTCAAATTTCAGAACATGCCCTTCAAAACAAGTCACAGCCAAAGTCTCTTTACAGTGTGTGTCCATGCTCATTCCTGAGCTTGCTTCTTTTCAGTCTGAGGGGACACTTGAAGTAGTAGAAAGATTTGACTGTAGTTAAAAGCCTGTGCTAAATGGTACCAAAGCCAGGCACTCTGGTTACTGGAGATACATGTATCTCTCCTGGCTCCTAAGCTGCTGTTCCCACCTGACTGAAAGTGAGGCCATCTACCTGGTACCTATGTGGTTTTTAGTTTCGAGACCAGGCCTTATTAAATAGAGCAGACTGGCCTGAACTTTCCATCCTCCTGCCTCCAACCTCCTAAGTGCTGCAATTATTGACACGTACCACTATGCTTAGGAAGAGCTACTTCTAAGTTCTCTTATGCCTCCAAGTCTTTGCAGTATTTGCTGAGCCATGCTCTCAGCTGCATGTGTTCTTTCTTTCTGTCAATTATTTACTAGTACTGTTTGATCACAGACACAGTCCTTTTTTAAGGATTTATTTTTATTTTATGTGTGGTGGTATTTTGTCTGCATGATTGTCAGTGTGAAGGTATTAGATATCCTAGAGTTGGAGTTAGAGGCATTGGTGAGCTTTTGGCTTCTGGGAGTTGAACCTAGGTCCTCTGTAAGAACAGCCAGTGCTTTTAACTGCCTCCACTATTTCTATAATGATTTACAGCTTTGGCTTTGTTTGGTTTGGTTTGGTTGGTTTTTGTTTTGTTTTGAGACAGGGTCTCACTGTGTACCTCTTGTATCCTGGAACTTACTACGTAGACCAGGTTGGCCTTGAACTCATGGAGATCATCTGTCGCTGCCTCCCAAATAGATCAGAGTTGTGCACCACTCTACCTGGCTTACAGCTTTTGCTTTTGTGTACTCACTTGGGGCTTTGAAAGTCCATATGTAATTCTCTCATTTGGTTTAGTATTTTTTTCTATTCACATCTACACTACTCATGAGCCACCTGGCACATGAAAGCGTGGAAATTTCAGTGTTAGGTGTTTTATCTTCAGCCTTATAACTTGATGAGGAGCTTCATGGAACTGCAGTCATTTCACTGTCTGTGACATTGAACTATGGGAAAGAGGCTAAACGCTTCATACAACAACCTCCATTCATTTTGCTCTAGCAGATAGAAGGGGGGAAGCTGATTACTCACAGGAAATCTCCCCTTAAGCTTGCCTCGCTTGAAAGCTGAGTGATGAAGATGCCCAGCTGTGCAGTCAGGCTTAGCACCTTTCACCAGCTTTAGAGCTACCCAGAAGTGTGCATTCAGGTAGATGCCTGTTGTCATTTGTTATCTCGTGCTGCTGTAAAAAGGACAGCAGTAGGAACAAGCTTGAGGCTGTTAACAGCAGCCACCTGCATCCACTTGATTCCCTGAAGTTCAGGTTTGAGTGCTAATGAGCAAGGTATATCCTGACTTTTATCCCAACTTCTCATTCTGTCATTATAGATGGTTATCACAAACGAACAGACCGGAAGTCCAGAATCCTTGCAAAAAACACATCTACCTCCAAACCTGAATTTGAATTTAGCAGATTGGACTTTCCTGAACTGCAGAGTCCAAAGAACAGTAATATGCCAGAGACACCAAAGCAGCCCAGGTGGGGGCCTCTTGGCGCTGCTGCTAGTAACATGTCTCTCCTGGGAGAAGTAAGCAAGCCAGTTGCACAGATGGTAGAGGTGAGTCGACGGGCTTGTTTGTCTGTTTTCTCTATCCCCCACACAGGACTCTGTGTTCTTCCACTTTAAATACTTTGTGTATTAAAAGCTGCTATGGCCTGTGACTACCAAACACATTGTTGTGGAAAAGGTATTGGGGAGAGGCCTTGGCTTCGCACCAGGCCAGCCTGGCTGTAACAGGATTGTAACATCTAGTGCTTGCTGCTCTTTTCTGAATGTGCTTCTTTTAAACCTGATAGCTCAGAGGAGACAAAGGGCCTGTGTGTCAACCTAAAGCACTGCATTCTTACGGTATTTAAAGAGACAGGAACCTTTTGTCCGTTGACCTCCAGACAAGCCCTGGCCCTTGCATACCACCTCCCCCACACACAAAGAAGTAAACATGCGCAATATAGAACAGTTATGTTTAAAACTCACCTGGTAAAGCTGCTCTGGAATTTCTAGGCTCTTTACGTCTCGGTTTTATCTCATCATTACTATTATTTACTTTTTATGAGCATTGCTGCTTTGCCTACATGTATGTCTATTGAGGGTGTCAGATCTTGGAGTTACAGACAGTTGTGAGCTGCCATGTGGGTGCTGGGATTTGAACCTGGGTCCTCTGGAAGAGCAGTAGGTGTCCTTCACTGCTGAGCCATCTCTCCAGCACCACCCTCCCCCACCTCATTATTAACAGTAAATTCAGCAGTGGTTACTACAATAGTCTCAAAGTTTTAGTCCACCAAATTAAACCATTTTTCCCCAAAGACTGACTCATAATTCTAGGGAGTAAAAGTGGATTCTTTTGTGAGTCACTTTGTATGGCTGTGACCAAGATAGGGAGGGAAGACTTGTTTGGCTCTTGGTTTCCGAGGGTGCAGGGCATTGTAATGGGAAGGTATGGGATGTAAAGTGGTGGCTTGTTCACGTACGTTGAATGGACAAGAAACTGCACATCTGAACCGCAAGCAATTGTAACCCCCAGAAAATGTGAGCTGCTTCCAGCGTTTAGTTTCCATGTCCTAAAAGTTCCACAGTCTCCTAAAACAGAACCACCAGCTCAGGGAATGTATTCAAACATATGAGCTTCTGGGATGACATTTCAGACCCCAACCATAAGTAAATCACTAAAATAACTTGGGGCAGATTCCTACCCAAGGGAAGGGTACCACACAGCATGGAAACAGGAAGAAGAAGGGTAAAGCCATGCATCCCTTCCTGTTTTTGGCATTCTTAGTAGGCACCTTATCCAAAGGCCTAAGGCTCTTCAGTGGCTGACTCATGAGAAAATATGCCATTCTGTTTCCTTTCCTATGTGTGGACCCTTACTGCATTATCACAGTGTCAGGTATGTGCACAGTAAAGCAGATTACTGGTTGTCTAAAAATTATAGTTCAAGGCACAGTTCAGCTAGTAGGTGTGTGGCTTCTCCCTGAGCCTCTCTGAATTAGGCAGTGGCTGTTCCGGGCCTCAAAGTAGTGCAGGGTACTGTGCCAGCTGTAATGGACAGAGAGCAGCAGGGAGGGACTGACCCACATCAAGGTCACCAGTACATAGTGTTACATATCTGAGCATGAAGTGAAGCTCTTTTGTTAATGGAAGGTGACTTACACACCGATTGCCCTACTCTATTGAGTTAATGTAAGGCCTTTATTCTTCTAAACCCCCCTTTATATCACTAATATCTGTAAATGACAGGAAAAACCGTTTCTCAAAGTAATTGTCTGAAATACTAGGAAGCACTATGCTGGCACTTAAGCTTTTTAGAAAAGATTTACTTTTAAGTGTGCATGTGAGTGGCAGAATTGTGCATTTGTGAGTGCAGGTGCATAAGGTCTCCAGGAGTTGGAGTTATATGTGATTGGGGAGCTACCTGCAAGGGTGCTGGGAACCAAACTCAGGTTTTCTCCATTGTTGTACGTAATTTTAATTGCTGAGCCATCTTTTCAGCTCTACGCTTAGTGGTTTTTGAGACTGCTGCACCTTGGTGAAGCTGTGGAGCTGGCTCGGTGGGAAAGGCTTGTTATACCAGTATGAGGACCTTCGTGCATCCCCCAAAACCCCTGAAAAAGTCAAGCACAGCCCATGTCTGTCATTCCAGGACTTTCTTGGGAAGAAGGGAAACAGAGAATCATCCAAAGCTTGTGCCAGCCAGCCTGGGGTAGGTTTCCAGTGATGAGCAAGAAGCCCTGTCTCAAAGAGGCTGCAGGACAGGAACCCAAGCCAGACCTTGTCCACTCTGACCCCACCTCACATGCATAGCCTCAGCAACACACAAACAGGATTTCTTTTTAATTCTTCTAACTAGGATGATAATACACAGTGGAAATACAAGCGTTCCCTCAATTAGAGGTTATGCATGCATGTTTTTAATATTTAAAATCCTTTGGGGCTTTTTTCCATTTTATTAACTATTTTTTTTTTTTCACAACAACTGCTTTTGGATCTGTCCTGTTGCTAGCTATAATTTATTTAAACTATTCTGAATAAGTAAGTTGTTTGTAGTTTTCATTGGTCTTTGTGAACTGGCAGTTATATTTATGAAAAGCACAGGTGTTTTGTTTTGGTGTGTATGTTGTTAAGCATATGAATAGGTACTGCCAAGTTCTAGGCAAATGCCCACCTGCTGAGGTACAGCCCCAGTCCTAGGCTACATTTTAGTAATTGTAGTTTAGGCTGCTGAACATAATGAAATAATAAAATGGCAAGTGGATAAATTTGTAAAGTATATAACCTAAAAATCATTTAAACCTAAAATATATATATATATTTAAGGGTTGGAGCAGTGGCTCAGAGGTTAAGAGCACTAGCTGCTCTCTTAGAGGACCTGGGTCCATTTCCCAGCACTTACATAGCAGCTAACAACCATCTGTAACTCCAGTTCTAGGAAATCTAATGTCCTCTATTGAGTTCTGTGGGCACCAGGCATGCAGATGGTTCACAGACATACATGTAGGCAAATCACTCATATACACAAAAATATCATTTTAATCATTTAAAATCGGGCTGGAGAAATGGCTCAGAGGTTAAGGGCACTATCTGCTGTACCAGAGGTCCTGAGTCAATTCCCAGCAATCACATGGTGGCTCCCAACCATCTATACTGAGATCTGATGCCCTCTTCTGGCATGCAGGTGTACATGCAGACAAGCACTCATATATATATAACATATATATATATATATATATATATATATATATATTATATATATATAACATAAACAAAACATAATAAAAAAATCATTTAAAATCTGTTGTCTGTGTAACAAGCACAGATTCAGCGTGTCTGCTTGCCTCTGCTGGTACTGCAGTCCCTCTGGGCTGTGTTTGTATGTCCCTGCATCCTGCCTCGCCATCACATGCCCCACAGGCAGGAGGCGAGGCAGCTGCTTCCTGGGAGGCACATGCACTTCTTGACTTTGTGGATGCTTTATTTTGATGTGATGATTCTTTTGTGTCTTGGTATGTGAACATTCTTTAGGACCAATGAGTTTTCGGAGTGTTGTTTGTTTGTTTGATTATTTGTTTGTTTTGTGAGGCAAGGTCTATTAATATAGCCCTGGCTGCCCTGGAAGTCACTTTGGAGATCCACCTGTCTCCTCCAACTGAGTGCTGGGGTTAAAGCCCTTTGCCAGCACACCTAGCTGGACTGTTGGAATTTGTGAATTATAGATGTGTAGGGATACTATCCTGAAAAGTTGTTTGTGGAGTGTGTGGGTGTATAATTTGTTTATTTGATTTTTCACATTTTATTTGTGTGTGAGAGAGAATATGTGGACATACATCACCACTGTAACTCTTTTTACACACTGTACCTCTTCTGTTGATGGTATATAAAAGTTCCGCTTATATAAAAACAGTTGAAAGGTACTGCCTAAGCTGAAGACAGCGGGTGGGTTGTTTTTTTGTTTTGTTTTGTTTTGGTTTTTGTTTTTTGTTTGTTTGTTTTTCACTGTAGGGGAAAGTTTGCTGGGAAAAAAGTAAACTTTTTTTGTTGTATACTTAGATATTTGGAATCTTTTGTTTACTTTTCCAGACAGTTCCTCTGTGTAGCCCTGGCCATGCTAGAACTTGTTCTGTAGACCAGCTGGCCTCGAACTCAGATTTTCTCCTGTCCCTGCCTGAGTGCTGGGAGTAAAGGTATGCGCCACCAACATCTAGCTGATATTTGGATTTTTAATTAGCATGTATTTATAGAGTTTAAGAATTCAGGAAAAGCTGTTCATAAAAATTAAATGATTCCTTTCTGTTTGAAATAAGAAGCAAATAATAGGAAGCTGGGTTTGTGTACTTGTTATACTATCTTAGAATCACAGCAAATTGAGAGGTAGGGACAGAGTCTTTCTTATATGCTGCTTATCATATCCACTCCAGCTTCCATGGTTTGTTATAGTAAGGCAGCTTCGTGGGCATGCTTCTTACCCCTGGCATTCCTAATTGACATCTGTGTCATTCCAGGTGGACAAAGAATGACAGGTGTCCATCATTATGTCATTAGCGTAGTATCGGTGCCCTGAAGATCTTTCACCTGTAATCTCTCCCCAGCACCTGCAGCCTCTGCTCATCTGTCTTTCCTGGAACAGCATAGAGTTGGAATCATGTGTTCTGTAGCTGCTTTTGCTTGGTAACATGCACTGGTCTGTTTTCATGGTTTGTCAGCTCAGTTGTAGGCCGTTAACCTTTTCTCCACACTTGCCGCATGTGGAGCCCCCCCAGCAATGAGTGAGCATCCTGCTGCTTTGTATTCCCACACCAGATTGTCATGGTTGTATAATTTGGCCATTCTAAAAGGTGTGCGATTCTGTGTTGTTTTAAATGGCTTTCCCCTAATTATATTGGATGGGCTCTCTTTAGGGCGAAATGGTGAAGACAAGTCACACTGACAGAGCTGTGACTGATAATGCTGCTACCAGTTCTTCGTGTACACGAGGTAAGAGTGATCACAAAGTGCTGTTTTCTAAGCACTTTTAACACCAGTGTAGTTAAGTGTTGTCTCCTCTGAAGCTGCCTTTAAGACAGCTAGTGAGTTTTGAAAAACCAGCATCAGTGTTAGTATAGAATGTAGGAGCCCATATCCGTGATAGCAGTGTAAAATGAGAGGCCATATTCTAAATGAATGGAAGCCCTGGTAAGAGAGAACTTTATGAATCTAAAAAAGAGGACTTCTTTCAGCCCTGTAGAATGCATTATACTTTTAAAATGTCAGAGTCCCAGAGCATCTTTATATTTAAGTGATAACAATATTTGCACTGTGCCTTAGATAAAGTTTTAAAGTAAATACTACTTTATTGCCAGGCCTATACCCCATCATTTAGGAGACTGGGGCAAGAGTTTTGCCAGAGTTTAAGGCCAGAACTACATACAGTTCTGGGATATGCTAGTCTTCACAGTGAGACTCTGTCTCATAAAACAACATATCCTCCACTTAAAAACATTAAGTGTATTGCGTTTTAAACACAGTTTAATTTTATAAAAAACAAAACAACAACAACAAAAAAAAAAAAACAGTCTTTTCCAAAATTAAAAGGCTTACTAGAGCAGACTTGCATTTCAGTTTTTTACTTCTAGCATGTAGCTCTGTGGGTCTGCTTTGGCATTTGGCTCTTTCATTGTTACTGCCATCAGCCTTCAGTATATTCCTTAGAGTGAAAAATGGGGGCAACAGTGGGCATTTCAGGAGCCCCAGGAAGCATTCAGAGAGTGTGAGGGGACTGTATTTCTGAGAGGGCTACAGAAACTTGCCCTAGCAAAAAGACCAAACCATTCCTTGATACGAGGGTCCTGTGTTCTTGTGCTTAATATGGTGTACCCCAGGGCAGTTCTTCCTGCCTAGGCTGTGTCAGTAGCTCTATATGTGGGACAGACATTTGTTGTCCCTGTCATGATGGATGTCCTTTTGTTTGGTCTACTGTAGAGCTTCATGGGCAGCTAATAGCTTTAGTGTGCTTTCACTGTGTTGTAATGAAATAAGTTGACAGTCACTGTGACAGCACACGACTGTGGATCCTTTGAGTCTGCTGTAAAAGGCACAGAGCAAGGTTAGTAGGCCCAAAGTGGATCTTCACTCTTCAGCTATGTGTTTGCCATGTGGATATTTTGTGGGTTGTTGTTTGAACCAGACTTATTTGCCTATCCATCTGTGTCTCCCAGATTAAGAAACCTAGGCAAATAGTTCAATTATGAGTTAAAGGGGAAGAGACTGAGCAGGCGTTCTTATAAAAGAAAAATGAACACAATGAATACTGTAGTTCTGAGGTAGTGTTTTGGACAGTCAGTGAGTAATATCAGTTCTAGAGGGTGTTCTGGACAGCTGGTTGGTAGATACTGTAGTCTCCCATGGTGGTATTTTAGACACCGTATATTTGTTGTTTGTTTCAAGATAAATTTCTTAGTATAGCCTTTGCTTTCCTAGAACTAGCTCCATAGACCAGGCTGGCCTTGAACTCATAAAAATCTTCCTGCCTCTACTACCCAAGTACTGGAATTAAAGACATGTGCCTCCACCACCCAGCAGACGCAGTCAATTTGCTATGCTCTGACTATTAATTGTTAATTACCACATGAAGTGCATGTTTGAGTAATCAAGAAATGTATTTACTGTTGAGATTGATCCATAATTACGCTTATCTTTAAGCAGAGTTGTCTTGGACACCAATGGGTTATATTGTTCGGCAGACAGTGTCCTCAGATTCAGCAGCCGCGACTGAAAATGTCACTTCCGTGATAAACCTAAAGAAGCCTGCTTCATCAGCTGATGCTAAAAATGTCAGTGTGACGCCTGAGGCTCTATCTTCAGACCCTTCCCACAACAGGGAGAAGTGTGTTCACCCTGCTACAAAGGTATGCATCGCTAGGGCAAGGGTGGGTCCGGGCATGGTGGCAAAGCCTGTAATTCAGCACTTGAGAGGCTGAGGTAGGGGAAATGTAAATTCAAGGCCAGCCTGGGCTACATAGTGAATTCTTGTCTCTAAAAAAACCAGTTAAAATGTTAAATTTTAACATGGGAAAAGAATGGGCAGTTTGTGCTTACTGGTGACAGATCTGGGGAGAGGTCTGGAGTTGCCTGACAACATTAATGTAATGTGGGCCTAGATGCAAAGCCACTGAGACCTTAAGCATGGCTGGATGGTTGAGTTTATGTTACATATAGTGTGCCACAGCAGGGAAAAAGGGACAGTGAGCCAGTCTGAGCTTTTTGAACTTGAGCCTTGACAAAAGAATGGGATGTTAGTCAGGAAATAAGAGAGCTTTTGTATGTGAGAGAAGGTGTTGTAAAAAACTGGACCTGTGTTGAGTGTTTATATTTTCATTTAGAGAGAGAAAGTGTGAGTTATGTGTGCATCCCTTATACATGCTAGTGCTCTGCCACAGCAGTTCTCACTGCTCTTGGGTTGGTTGGTTGGTTGGTTGGTTGGTTGGTTGGTTGGTTTGGTTTGTTTTTTTGTTTTTGTTTTTGTTTTTGTTTTTTGTTTGTTTTGTTTTGTTTTTTTTTTGAGATAGGGTTTCTCTGTGTAACCTTGGTTATTGTGGAACTTGCTCTGTAGACCAGGGTGGCCTCGAACTCAGGGATCTGCCTACCTCTGTTCTGATATGTATTTAATGTACCTTTTTCCTTCAGACTTTTTTCAGTTGCATTTAAATAACTGTTATATGACCAAAGTAATGGTAGTAACATAATTGAATTTCAGATACTGTGATCACATATTAATTTACCTTTTACATATTACATTTACATATTACATATTAGTTTACATATTAGATTACATATTAGTTTACCTTTTACAAGGTAGTAGTTCAGAATAGATTTTTGTCCTCCTTAAATTCATGCAGTTTTTTGTTTGTTTGTTTGTTTGTTTGTTTGTTTTTAAGGAGTCTTGTTTTGTATTGATTTTTTTGGTGGAGGTCAGGCTGGCCTAGAACTCAACAGTCTCTAAGAGCTGGGGTTCCAAGTATGAGCACATGTGCCCCCCCTTTTTCTTAAATCCTTTTCCAGTAACTGAGTACAGGTGACATAGCAACCTTCTATCTAGTTATTGGTTGTAACTTCTAGGTTGCCATTCAAGCCACTGTCCTAATAGGAGAGGGATCTGTGTCCTGTAGATTAACAGGTTTTTATTGAGCTTTCCTTTAACAGAAGGAGGGTTTGCCTTGGCTCATAGTTCTTGGTGTAGCCTGGCAGGAAGGGCATGGTGGCTGCCTGCTCAGGTTGCATCCGTGGTGAGGCAACACAGAAGAATGAATCTGTTTCAGATTTTTTTTCTTATTTTTTATTTTATTTTCCTGTTTCAAGACAAGGTTTTTATGTGTAGCCACGGCTGCCTTCAACCAGGCTGGCCTCAGACTCACAGAGATCTGCCTGCCTCTGTCTCTGGAGCGCTGGAACTAAAAGTGGGGGCCACCAGCCCAACTCTGTCTCAGAATATTTATTATAATTGTTTCTCACATCATTGTGCACACCTTTAATCCCAACACTTAGGAGGCAGTCAGATTTCTGTGATGTGAGGACAGTCTGGTCTACAGAGTGAGTTACAGGACAGCCAGAGTTACATAGTGAGACCCTGTCTCAAAAAAGAAAAGAAAGAAACCAAACAGAAAGTATTTTAGGAAAATTCTAAGTGTAAGAGAGTTAAAATCTGGTTTGACACTGGATGTGGTTTCGCATGCCTATAATCACAGCGCTCCAGGAGGCTGAGGCAGGCCGTTCAAGGCCATCCTGGTCTACAGAGCGAGTCCAGGACAGCCAAGACTACAAAGAGAAACCCTGTCTTGAAAAAACAAAACTTGTTTGATAAAACATGATGGCTGATGCTTACAATTCCAGCAACATGGGAGGCAGAGATGGGAGGATTGTCACAAATTTGAAGCCAGTGAGGCATGTACCTAGTACCAGGTCAGCATTGGCTGTACACAGAGTCGGAGTGAGACCCTATCTGGGAATCGGATATCAGAGAAGTGGCTTTGCACCTTAAAAGGAGGAAAAGTAGTGGTTTGAATGGTACACTTTTCTTCTTTGGCACTGTCTCTGTTATGAAATCTTCCTGTGCAAATGACAAGTGTTGGTAGAAGAGGCTAGTCATCTGGACGTTAGTCTCTTCAGTATGTGTTTGAATTTTTTAAAATTACATTTGCTTTTTCAGGTTGGTTCTGGGAGTGAATCCTGGGCCCAGGCCCTTGTCTATAGTTCTCAGTTTCCAGCCCTCAGGGAAGCCAGCATACAGTATACAGTAGGTTATTGTATACCCTGCTGCAGGCTTCAAAAAATAAATGCCTCGAGAAGGAGCTCTGTTGTTTTTCTCAGCTTCATTTTACTTTTGTACCCTCACTCCTTGGGAACTGGTAGTCAACCCCAGGGCTTAGCACATGCACTGCCATCAAACTGCATCCCAGTTTATAACTAAAACAAACAAACAAAAAACAAAATTGGCATTGGGCATGTATACAAAATTCCTTAAAACTGGACCTTTTTACTTAAACATAACAGGTAGTCGTTCAGGTTGATAAGATTACTCATCCTTTCTATGGCTGCCGAGCCTTTTACTTCTGACAGCTGAACTTTCTTTGAGCAGTTCCAAAACTGTAAAACATCCTTGTGCTGATAGGGTTCAGCCTACTGGAAAAAGGCTGAAAGAATGCAGGTACAGAACACAGCATTAGTGTTCTCTAGACATCAAGACAGATGGAGGAGCCAGTTAGAAATGAGCTGGGTCATACAGAATGCAGTTCACGCGTGTTAAGTGCACATCAGCCTCAGGCAGGAGGAGAAAGCTTAGAGTCTGCAACTGGTAGACAGCCTACAGGCTAGGGTGGGATTTGTTCAGAGGCTCCTAGGAGTCTGACGCCTGTGCAGATGACAGGAACCTGCCTCTGCTGGCCAGATGGTACACCTGACTGAGCAGCTCCCTCAGAGGCTGACCTCAAGCTGAGCACTCATTGTCTAGGCCCCAAATCTCTGGAAAAGTTCTAAACTTGCTATTTTAATTTTGTTTTGACACGGGTCAAAGACTCTACTAAATACAGGTTTTTCTTTGTGCTTAAAAAAAATATTTATTTATGTAAATTTTGTTTCTGTACGTACATCTGCATGCCAGAGGAGGGACCAGACCCAGTTAAAGATGGTTATGAGCTATCTGCTGGGAATTGAACTCAGGACTCCCGGAAGAGCAGCCAGTGCTCTTAACCACTGAGCCATCTCTTCAGTCCCTTTCTGTGTTTTTATCTAGGCCAAAACATCACTTGGAGGTGAACTTGAACAAAATGAAAGCTCAAGAAAGAATAAGAAAAAGAAAGACAAGTCTAAATCAAGTTATGAAATCGTGACAGTTCAGGAGCCACCACGGATTGAAGTATGTATATTTACTACAAGCTTTGTGTGGGGAAAGTGTGGGGTTTTCTTAGGCTTCTAAATCAAGGATCTCTGATGCCCTCGTTAGCAAGCTTTTTCCTACCGCTAAAGAATGTAACAGTTCTCCAGCATGGTAGTGCATGCCTGTGCTCCCAGCGATGGGAGGCAGAGGTAGGATTGGGAGTTCAAAGTCATCCTCGGGTTGGGGACTTAGCTCAGTGGCAGAGCGCTTGCAAGGCCCTGGCTTCAGTCCTCAGCTCTGGCGGGGGGGGGGGGGGGGGATAACAACAACAAAAAACAAATAAACCCAAGGTAACTGGCAAAGTCTCAGCTACACAGTTTGAAGGGCTACTTGGGAACCTGTCAACAACAGCAAAAAGAACAGCATTGTCTGTCACCTTTTTTCTCCTGTTCCCAGGCTATCTCCTTGCCGGCTCTTGGTAAGCTCATGAATAGGCTAATGGTTGAATAATCTGGCTGGAATTTAATATCTGCTGTTCCATGCTACTCATTTTCCTTCCATTCTGCTCCTCATGAGCTACACACTTTTCAGTGCCAGCTTTTGCTAGGCTTCCTTTTCTGGTCAAGTGTCTTGTGAAGTTCTTCGATATTAAAGAGAAGTGTAGAATGCCATAGGTTTCTGGTAGACACCCAGCAAGAGAATCACATGAAATAACTTCCAGAAATAGTAATTGTTGTCTGTAGATCCCTGTATTTGTGTTCACATACACTAAAGAGCCAGCCTGAGTTCTGACTGCATTTCACACTGGCCTTTTTATCTTTTCATACTCCCCTAGCAGTCTTCGGAGCCTTGCTGTTTACACAGGCACAAGATCTCCCAGGGGCACTGCCCAGGACATCCCCACAGAACTGGAAAGGTCATTCCCAGGAGTCTTGTAACATTCCAGAAGAGCAGTTAGGTGTAAGTCAAAGTACTGTGGTTAGGCCAGTGAACTGCTTGTGCTTCTGCCTTAATTCCCATGTGACTTTGCCCCAAAGCACCCAAAATGCTAACAAAATTCTAACAAAATGGTGTAAGATATTTTTAATTATTTTTAGCAGGCTTATTGCCTTTGTCTCTTTGGCATAAGTCCTAGAGTACTTAAGTATACGGATTTTGGATTTCTGTGTGTCTCTGTTGAAAAACATGAGTCTTTTTAAAGAACACGTTTTGATAGACTCATGTTAAGGAAGCATGGTCAGTTCTGGGGACTTCTGCAGTACCTAGGTCCTGAGCAGCAATTCTTCTGTATCTGGACAGGAGCGATAGAACTGTGGTCTTAAGATGTGTTCGCCATGATAGCATTTTGGAGATGTTGTATAATCACCTTTTCAAACTTTTGTGGCCTTAACTAGGAAAAAGTGTGAGTCAGGGAGAGCCTCTGTGCAGCTCCTCATCACCATGTAGGAAGCCGAACATGTGCTTTCTTCCTCAGGATGCCGAGGAATTCCCCAACCTGTCAGTTGCATCTGAAAGAAGACACAGAGTAGAATCACCGAAACTTCAAAGTAAACAGCAGGTGCAGGTTAGTGTAAGATTACAGCCACATTTGCTTTTTATATAAGTGTTCTGCTACACAAACTATTGAGAGGATCTGCTCTCCAAATGTCTTCGTGTAGGGCTTTCTTTTGATGTACTCTTCCAGGGAGAACAACTGAATCTCTGCTTATTTGAAGCATTTTGTCCCTTTTGAAAAAAGGCCTGGTAATTACAGTTGCTGTCAGGAGGGGGCACACTGCCTAGAAATTGAAGAGGGGAACACTCTTTTACCCAGCCCAGACAGCAATGAGCCAGGGAGGCCATAGTTCTAACCAGGGTGCCTCACAGAAAAACTTTTATTTTAGGGGTTTTGGGGTGGGGGGTGGGTTGTTTGTCTTTGTTTTTGAGACAAGGTCTCACACTAGAGATCAAGCAGCAGTCTTTCTGCCTCCTCCTCCTGCAGGCAGGAGTTGCAGGAGAATGCCTCCTTTCCCATCTTCGCAGACTCCTGTAGCCAAAGATGTCACATAAGCTTTGGTCTTTTACCTGTCATTCTATGCTGTAAGTCCACAATGGAGGTGCAGACAGAGATGGAAAGGAGTAACCAACCCCAGTAATGATGGCAAGAGATAGGAATTTTTTTAATTACTTGATTTAACAAAACCAAAGAAGCTTTAATGTTTTTTATAACATTTTAGTCTGCTCATTTTATCTTACTTTTTGCAAAATGTAACTCTTGATGAATAAGAGACACTATTAGGAGTAAATTTGTACTTTGTAGAATGAATTTAAAACTAGTGGAAAGAAGAGCCAGATCCCAGTGCAGCTGGACCTGGGGGGCATGCTGGCAGCGCTGGAGAAGCAGCAGCAAGCCCCGCGTGCCAAGCCGTCCTCCAGACCCGTTGTGTTCTCAGGTAGGGACCTTTGCTGCTTCCAAGAGGCTGTTCTCTAAATGTTTCCTTGTTCGTCAAAGTTACTTACCATCCCAGAGGGTGCTGGGAAAGTCCAGAAATGAACCTGAACATTTATGCCAGTTGATAACTGACAGGAGTGCCAAGTCCATTTGAAAACAGAACATTCTCTTCAGAAAGATGCTGGGATGATGTGGTATAGGAGAACAGAGTCTACTCACCCCTAGAGGAAAACAAGCTCAAATGAACCAGTGGGGTCTATAGAGAGTTCTAGGCCAGCCAAGGCTACATGGTGAGTCTTGTCTCAAAAAAAAAAAAAAAAAAAAATTCCAAATATATTTAAGTATAATCTTTAAGAGTCAAGAACCGAGTTCCAGGATGGCCAGGGCTATACCGAGTAACCATTTCTCTCTTGGAAAACAAAAAGCATTAAGAATCATCATATTTGAAGAGGTGCTCCCCTTTATCCTGCCATGGGTTCCAGGGAGAAACTTATTTTGTTAGGCTTGCAGGGCAAGTGCTACTACTAGCTGATCCATTTGCTGGCCCAGTTACCCCTTTATGTGATGATGAGATTGTGTGGCAGAAAATGTCCTTGTGAGGTGCTGCTTTTCCAGGGCCTTCACTGTATTCTGCTTTCATGGATCCCCTTGTGTGGGTGGGTCAGGTACTGTCCTAGTTACTGTTCTATTGTTGTGAAGAGACACTTTGACCAAGGCAGCTCCTACTAAAGAAAGCATTTACATGGGGACCATCTTACAGTCTTAGAGGGTTACTCCATAATGATCTAGGGAGGCAGACATCATGGTGCTGGAGCAGTAGCTGAGAGCTTTATACCCTGATCTACAGGCAGCAGGCAGAGAGAAAGAGACACTGGACCTGTCAAGGGCTTTTGAAACTTCAAGCCCACCCTGATGACACACCTTCTCCAGAAAGGCCACATCTCCTAATCCTTCCCATACAGTTTCATTAACTGGGGACCAAGCATTCAAATACATGAGTCTATGGGACCATTCTTCTTCAGACCACTACGGACACCACTGTGGATAGGTATAGTCAGTACATAGGGGCTCTCTGAGAAGTCTGTGGATGTGCAAGTAGGGTGGCTGGAAGAGGGCATTGGGTCTTCTCTATCATTCTCTTCATTCCTGTTAAGTCAGGGTTTCTCCTAGAGCCTGGGGCGCTTTTCTTCTCAGCTAGGCTGAAAACCATCAAGCCTCAGCCATCTTCCTCTCTGATACCCTTGGAGCTGGGATTACAGGTGTGCAAAGGATACGTGGCTTGGTCCATGGGTGCTGAGATCCAAATTGCAGTTCTCATGATTACAGAGCAAGTACTCAAATGCTGAGCCATCTCTCCAGCCCCTTTGGTTTGTTGATGTGAAGTTCAACTTTTTTCAGCTGAGAGGCTGGATTCAGTGATGCCATTAGTTGTCAGGCAAGCAAGTGGGTATAAATAGGGGCCTTCTAAGGCACATGTCTGTTCCAAACACCATATGAGAGTAAGGGTTTGTAGATGCAAGCTGCTGTGCTGTAGAGTGAGAAGAAGCCTAGAAGAGATAGGGTCACCTGTCTGCACAAGTTGTGTAAGTGACTGGGGATTGCACACGTGAGATTGGGTGGATGAAACACTAGTTATTTTAAGATGATACTCCATGAGGGAGTGGCCAAGACATGCTTAGACAGATTCTGAGAGTTCTGGGAACAAGGTGGTGGGCGCATGGGGGTTTGTTGGTTACCATTCCTTTTTATTTGGCATTTTAGAAATCGTAAAAATCATCTGGGAGATCAAAGGGGCTGACAGGAGCAGGGAGGGGCAAAAAAAGAGAGTAGTGAGGAGAAGTATGCTCAGCATACTTCGTGTTCACACATGAGAGGAGTAGAGCACAGAAGGGCTAAGTATTTCCTTAAAACAGCACTGTGGCAGGAAGTTGGGTAGAGTGGGAAAGTTAAACTAGTGTTGAGTAGTTATTGCAGTTATTGATTGGGGAAATTGTTCCCGACTGCCCACTGGGAGTCAGAACATGTTTATATACAGAAAACTCAAGAACAACTAGAAGCATGACTTGAAATTTATCGGAGCCCTGTAATATAACTAGACAAACAATGTTACTAAGAAAGTACTGGTCAGCTTGTACAGAGGTAGTACCAGCTGAGTGTATGGTGGTAAACAGTTTCTCAGGAGCTACTTGTAGTAAAGACAAGACCACCTCAGAATAGCCCAGATCAAGCCATGTGATCCTTGCAGTTTTAGACTATATTGAGACACAGCCTGTGTGATATGGTTAGAGGACAGGCCTTCCCAGAGTGATTGCGGGCTAAGAATAAACACCATTGGAACCCGTGCCCATGAAAAGGTGGTCTGACTAAAGTCAGAAAGGTGGTGGATCCCGGGTACGTGGGAGACTCCTCCGGGTCCTCAGGCTGCCCTGAGGTGGCCAGGGCCTCCAGGCAGGGACCATGTGGCATTCCCCCACTGTGTTGCAGTTGGAGCAGTGCCAGTCCTTTCAAAGGACGCCTCCTCGGGTGAGAGGGGTCGCCGCTCCAGTCAGGTGAAGACCCCACACAATCCCTTGGACTCCAGTGCCCCACTGATGAAGAAGGGGAAGCAGAGGGAAATCCCGAAGGCCAAGAAGCCCACCTCACTGAAGAAGGTATGTGGACTATTTTCATGAAAGCAAGGCACTGGAAGATTGATGGACTGTGCGCTGTCTGCCCTTTTGCTTTTCGTTTGTTGTTCTGGGGCTTGAAACTGGGGGGTTGCTTATGTAAGCATTCTACCACTGAGCTATCGCCCAGGCTCACTCCTTGGCTTTTAAGGTTTATGTTGCAAATCAGTGTTGTACCAAATTGTGTCAGTTTTCCCTGGCAAATGATCCTTCACCCTCTCCTTATAACAAGACTGGGAATGAGGCAAAGAAAAATGTCTTCTTGTTCCCTTGTGGCAGTCCAGAAACCCAGACATGGGGGAGTTGCCTTTTCCTTCCTCACATACTCTGCTTCTCCTCTGGGACTCTGCAAATGACTATGAAGGCTTCTCTGAAGACCTTTTCTCCAGGTGGCCCTGCAGTGTGTGCTGTGTCCATTTAAATGCCGTGGTGGGTGACTCTTGTACCACACAGTGGCCTCTGAGCCTTGTGCATTGCTCATGTCAGATGTGTCATGGAGGGGCCATCATCAAAGCAAGGCATGACTAGGTGTTTTTGGCAAGCTGAACCTGGGCATTCCCAGGCAGAAGAGCTTATCTTTTAAGTACGAGAATCTAGGTGTTTTAATGGTTTTATTTTGTTTTTTAGATAATTTTGAAAGAACGTCAAGAGAGAATGCAGCAGCGACTCCAAGAAAGTGCTGTGAGCCTGACTGTCGCCAACAGCGATGCACAGGATGTGGATAGTGGTGCCAGTGACCAAGCCCCCAACCAGGCCAACCCCACAGGTACCAGTTTATGTGGATCTGAAATAATCGTTCAGGAGGGAGCTGCCTTGAAAATGATGAGCTGTGGTAGAAACTGGGACTGTGCCAACCCCACACAGGCCTGTGGCAAAATGCAAGTCAGCATGGAACCTAGAAGACATGGTTTCCACAGTCGAGCTTTACGGGCAGAGGTTTGGTCTTGAGTGACGCTAGGATCTCCAACCACATGGCTATTTACCAAGTGTGTGAGACCTGGTGTCAAAACAATTAATGTGTATGGCTTTCCAGAAGACTTTCTGCGGAGTTGTATGTTCAGGGAATGTTCATAGTGCAAATGTGTGTAGCTCAAGGACTTTTCACAGCAGGAGAACAGCCCAGTTACCTTCCTCAGAATGTGTAGTCAGAGGATTCCCCCAGGCTTCCTGCCCCAGCATGGTACCAGCTGCAGGGCTGTTACCTTTTGCAGTGCAGCTGTGGTGTGTGCCACACTGACTCTGCTCCCTTTCCTGGCATGTGGAGCAGTACTGTTTTGAGTTCTGAATAGTGTATAGTTGGTTAAGTGTGCCCAGTGTGGGAGGACACCAGGGTAGCTGGTGGAAGTGAGTCTGCCTTCGACAGTGTTACTGGTGTCTCTAGGAAGACAGAAGTACTTCCTGGAGCAAGCTTGCTGTTAGAGGCCCTGCCACACATCTACAGGTGTTCTGCCATCAACAGTTGAGCGGATAAGCCTTATAGGCGTTCCCACCCTTGTCCCAGAGTAATGTCTTTTTATGCTTGCCGCAACAGAGGGTGAGGAGTGTGCTCTTGAATTCCATCCCTTGTGATGTTACCTTGCTTTCATTCTGGTGCTCTGTGGAGATGCCACGCTGTTACTGACTCCACCTGGTACGTTATACATTGCCTAGTCCAACATCGTAGGCGTTTTGTTACGGTTTGTCTTAGTTGTTTTGGTTTTGGTTTTCTGTGTTGCTTTGGTTTTTGCTGAGGTTGCTAGCCTCAAACTGACTGTAGCCTAGGCCTTCCTTGTGTCTGGCCATGGCAGTCCTTCTGCCTCAGCCTCCTGTGTGCTGCTAACCCTAAAGGTTTTTGTTGTTTGAGTCTCACTTTGTGGCCCTGGCTAGCCTGAAATTCAGTATGCAGACCAGTCAGCCCTAAACACAAAGAGATCACTGCCTCTGTTTCCTGAGTGCTAGCATTAAAAGCGTGCTCCACTCTGTTTGGCAACTAACCCTGCTCTTTAAGTTTTCCTAATATGGTAATCTTTAGATTCCAAATGTAAAAAGTAGATTTTGCCACTGAACTTCACACTTAATGGTAACTTTTCTGTATTTCACCATAGTGAAAATGAGGAAGTGAAGAGACATGGAGAGGGGAGGTGCCATTTATTAGGAAAGACCAGAAAGCTCCCCTTGCCAGGCTTTGTGCCTCCTCCAAGACTCTGTTGCTCCTTTGCCCAGCTCTCTAAGTTGGTAGATTACTGGTGTATCACTGGCACCAAGAGGCTGTCTTCTCTGCAAGGCTTTTTTCTCAGAAGTGCACAGTGATTTCCCCCTCTCTGAAGGTCCAGAGAAGACAGAAGAATCAGTGTCTTCTATACCTGTGGTTGAGGGTGAGTCAGAAGAGCCAACTGGCACAGAGTTCCAGAGGGACCCAGAGGCCTGCCAGCCTGCCCCTGACAGTGGCAGCTTCCCCAAGATCCACAGCCGAAGGTTCCGGGAGTGAGTGAGCACTTGCTGCTAGGGCTCGGGTGGGGGCTGGCTCTGACTTCTCCTGCCTATGTATGTGCACCAGCATAGGCTGGCGTGGCTGAATACACAATGTGTTTCAGTCCTGTGCTTGAGATGAGCTGGGTAGTTGAGGGGTGGGGTGGGCATCTATGCCTATGTGTGACTGCTGGTTCTGTGGGTCTGTCCTGCTGATAGTGACTGAATAGGTGTCCTTAGTCCACTTTTGAAGTCGGGATAGGGTAAGGTGGCTGTGATGATAACTGGGGCCTTCCATGTTTCAGTTCCACAGCAGTTTCTTTTTCCCTCCAGTGTTTTCCTCTTTTCTTCCTTCCTTCCTTTTTGTATATTTACCTTTTTTGGAGACAGACTTACTGAGTGGTCCAGGCTAGCTTTGGCCCTGAACTCACACTCCTGCTTCCTCAGCTCTGAATTCTGCGGTTACAGGTGTAGCCCACCATACCTGGCTTCAGTTCAGTTCCCCAGGGTATGATGCACCACTCAGCATTGGTCATGCCTCTTTCCCAGGGCTCCTCAGGACAGCCCATCATGTGCCCATGCTCAGAGCAGGATGACTCGGTCTGTACAAGCCTTGGAGGGCAGGGTCCCCCTAGCATTCCTCCCTTGTAGTGGAGGGAGTCGCATGGTCCTGGTGAGTGCTAGTGTGTCCATGGCTTTTGTCTGATGCTGACTGCATTCCCTTTCCCTCGGGTTCCTTTCAGCTACTGTAGCCAGATGCTTAGTAAAGAAGTAGATGCTTGTGTCACTGGTCTGCTTAAGGAACTGGTGCGTTTCCAAGACCGGATGTACCAGAAGGATCCTGTCAAGGCCAAGACCAAACGCCGGCTCGTGTTGGGCCTGAGGGAAGTCCTGAAACACCTGAAGCTCAGGAAGCTGAAGTGCATCATCATCTCTCCCAACTGTGAGAAGACACAATCCAAAGGTGACAGTCCCATAGCACCCTGCAGCACAAGGCTCCTGTGCTGGTGCCCAGTAATCTGCTGCACAGTCAGCTGTGCACATGCTGGATACCTTGGCAGCTTGCTTTCAGTTTTAACAGAGCAGTTGTTTCCCAATGTGCTGCCAGCTGAGCCCTACCTAACGCTAACTGTAACCCTAATTCAGACCAAGGACCATCCTCTGACAGCAGGCTAGGGCAAGCCTCTGCTATCCAAGCTGCAGCTACAGCTCAGTGGGGTTGCTAGAGACCTTGCAGGGGCTTTGGTCCTGTTTGCAGAGTTGTTCAGTCTGGTTAACTCCTGCTCCCTTGTTGCAAATGTAGGTTTGTCACAATATTCCAGCAGTTGGCGTGGGCTGTAAGAGGGCTGTGTGTGAGGGATAGTAAACATGTCTACCCTCCCTCATGACTCTGGGAAGACTTGCCTGTCCATGCTGTGTCCTGCATTCAGTGGTGGAAGGAGTCATTAGAAAGAGTGCTGTCACTCTCACATGCCCTCTTTATCTTGTTGTGGCATGTCCAGGTAGAAATGCCAGTGAGGGGAATGTCTTAATACCTCAGCCATCTCCCTGCCCCATTCTTTTCTCCTGTGTGTAACCTTCAACTCTGCCAAAGTCATACTATGAAGTAACAGGTCCAGATCCTGGTGCTGAGTCCTGAACCATGATCTCCAGTTACCATTGTACATGCCAAACCTGGAGGCTCCCTAATAGACCTGAGGCACCCAGACCTTGGAGTAGCAACAGCTAGACCGCCTCGTGTGTAACCCAGTAGCTCACGTCTGTACTGGCCTAGTGCTACTCCAACATTACCACCAGCCAAAACATGGCAGGCTTCTAGTGACCTACTTGGCTGACTGTGTGTCTGGTAGTGCCCGGTGGCCTCTGCAGGTCATAGGCGAGAAGGAACAGACTGTTTTCTGGCTGTTGTTCACAGTGTACATCTGTACAGACTAAACTTTGAAGTGGTCACGCAAGGCCTGCTTATGGGAGAGGCAAGCCTGGGCTTCCGGCCCTCCAGACACTTCAGCAGCTGGCCCTTAGGCAAACCTTGGAGTATTTCCTTCCACAGCAACAAGCAAATGGTTTAGTGGGTAGCACTCCTGAAGTGTTTTTAGCTTTTTAACAGCCCTGCTTCCCAGTAGGGGCAAGTCATATGCTCCCTGGAAAGCTCTTTCTGCATCCTGCCTCTGCAGCAGGTTTGCCTGTCAGCTCTACCTCTCAACCCTTCCTTATGCCACTGTCAGAGGTGTAGGATGGAGGTCCTACATGCCTAGCCCTGCCTTGGCAGAAGGCTATAAGGAGAGCTGGTGTCTCTGCTCCTGTAGTTTCCTAAGGTAAAGCTGTGGAACAGTAGCAGTGTGAGAACAGGCATACAGGGAGCCTGGGGGCTCAGGTCCACACTGTCCAGGTAGAAGTGTGTCCCGTCCCTTACCCACACTCTTCAAAAATGCTGAGATCTTGGTTGTAGTAAGCTATAATGTTTTACAGTTCAAGGTAAATGTACAGTTCACATTTAGTCACTTTTATTAAGTATGTGAAAGAGCAGGGGTCAGGAGTTCTGCTTTGTTAGCGCGTTCGTGTTATGAACGTTGTTCGTGGGCTTTCTGAGTTTATTCCTTCAATATTCTATTTCTGAAGTAAATAGGTCCTTTTTTTTTTTCATTCCTTCTGCTCTTGTTGGAGCATAGAGGTTTGTGCCCCCCGCACCTTGACTTCATCTCTGTTGGGAGTGATCCTCAGGTGCTGTTGGGCGCCCAGTGACCAAGTATGTCGCCTTGCAAGGTGCTCCTTCAACTCCTCCCTGTGTTGGCCTTGCTGGTACCTCACCAGAACCAGGCCCAAGGTAGTAAAGAGCAAGGAGCCCATGCAAGCCAGGCAGCTGGGCCTGCACAGTAGACTAGGTGCCCATCTCAGCTTCTGGTTCTCATTCTGTAAGTGGGGGCTTAGCCCCTGTCCTTTAAGGACTTTGGGCATGATACACAGCTGATAAGTATGAGGTGCTGCAGTGGCCTGTCACCGAGTGGTGCTAGCTAAGTCTCGGAGTTTCTGCCTTAGAGAATTGGTTCTTCCTGGTGTCTGGGACTCTTTCCCAGTGGAATTTGGTATGGATAGATGACCTTATGATTATTGGTGGGCTGTGTCACACCAACCCTGTGTCATGTGGACTGTGCTTGTTTGACCAGGCGGGCTGGATGACACACTGCACACCATCATCGATTGCGCCTGTGAGCAGAACATCCCCTTTGTGTTTGCACTCAACCGCAAGGCTCTGGGGCGTAGTCTGAACAAGGCCGTTCCTGTCAGCATTGTGGGGATCTTCAGCTACGATGGGGCACAGGTGAGCTGGGCCCCAGCCTCTTAGCTCCTTGTCCATGGGAAAAAGTTGGGGTCATGCCCTATGATGTAACAAACTCACCAACCATAGCCCCTGTTATTTTATTTGCTTGTTTGTTTGTTTGTTTATGTGTAATGATCTGTCTGCATGTACATCTGCATACCAGAAGAGGGCACTAGATCTCACTATAGATGGTTGTGAGCCACCATGTGGTTGCTGGATATTGAACTCAGGGTCTCTGGAAGAGCAGCCAGTGCTCTTAACCTCTGAGCCATCTCTCTAGCCCCCATAGCCTCTGTTATGATGGCCCTAAGGAAAATTCATCCCAAAGGAGAACCTTCTCAGAAACCAGTAGCCTTTGTCTCCATAACAGCACCGAATAAAGTTCCTGAATTTGACTGTAGGTTTATTGCCAACAGAGAATCACCATGGGCAGCTGGCAGCACCCATAGGCAGAGACCCCACAGCCCATGTTACCTCTGCCTTGCTGTGGAGGGTCTGTCTACAATGTGCTCTCTTGTGCTCAAGGACCAGTTCCACAAGATGGTTGAGCTGACCATGGCAGCCCGTCAGGCCTACAAGACCATGTTGGAGACAATGCGGCAGGAGCTGTCAGGAGAGCCTGGGCCACAGACCCCTCCCAACCCATCCTTGCAGGGCCCCATCCAATCCACTGAAGCAGGCAACCTAGCTTCCACTGGAGAAGAGCCACACTATAGTGAGTACTCTGGGTCATCAGTGTTAATTAGGACCTTGTGGGGTAGGAGAACAGCATGGCACTGATGCCTTAACACTAGCAGCAATGTGCTGAGTCCTTCACTCTTGCCCATTATTTCTGAGATCTTAGTCAACTGACGCCAGAAGCTGCAAGGTCATCATTGATGGGTATTAATTAGACTTTGAGCCACACGGGAACAGTGGCGGCTGAAGGGCAGCTGTATCTAAGACAAACTTGTCGGGGCAGGGGCGAGTTGAATTCTCAGGGCCATTGTCCAGTGAAATGTGCTCTAGGGGCTGTGACTGATGCTGGTCATTAAGGGGAGAGCTAGCCTAGCAGGTGGGGAAGGGTGAATAGATATGGCCAGGGACACCTGAGCAGAGTGAATAGCTGGCATCAGTAACTCCTGCCACCCCATCCCTGCCTCTTAAGGAGTGTTGTGACCTGTCACGGTCTGTCATTTGGGCTGTTTTCCCATTTCAGTTGAGATTTGGAGGAAGCACCTGGAAGCGTACAGTCAGCAGACCCTGGAGCTGGAAGACTCACTAGAGGTGTCAACTTCTCAGATGATGAACTTGAATTTATAACAAGAGTTCTTGCCTGTGTGTCTGTATTGGGTAAGATGGGGAGGCAGGAAAAAGACTTCCTTCTCACTTCTTTACTGACCTGATGTAGTTTATGTGACTGTTGAGTTGGAAATGCACTGCCTAAGGGCAAAGGAAGCAGCTGGTGTAACCCTGAGTCCATCAGATGGACACTCAGTACACCTGTGGGGCCTTTTCTAAGCGCCTGGTGATTCACGGAATCTGGGAAATTCTGGAGAGCGCGTCCTGGGTACCGTGGCTGCCTAGGAAACACTATTACAGTGCTACTCAACCAAGTTTGGGGATGGTGGAACAGGAGCTGTGCTCCAGGCGTGAAGGGCTCTTCCCCAGGGATGGAGCCCTGCCACTTTGTGCTGCCAAGGATTTGCTGAGATGAGCCTCAGAAGATGATTAGTTTCTAACATGACTTTTTGACATGAATTAATGTGTTTAGCTTTTATTTTCCGAAGAAGCAGTATATATCAAATTTGTAGATTGAGTTTGATGTCTACAAATCTTTTTAATGAGCATACGATGAATGTGGTTTCTGTCTTATAGGACAGAGCTTACTTGCATATTTTTCCTGCAAGTAAGAGGGCTTATTTATTTTGAATAAAGAGTGATTATTTAATTTCATCTCAGACTCTGGTGATCTTAGGTGAGTGGTATCAGTCTTACTGGTTGTTAACACTGGAGTTCCTTACTGAGTTGTTCCTCTTTCACACTGCTGTGGTCTGGCAGGCTCAGTTACCATGGCCAGCTCCAGAACCAGGGACTGCCAAACTCAGACCTTTGTTTGCATCCCAAGTCTGCCCCATGTCAGGAAAGATTTTTACTGCCTGCTTGCCAACCAAATGTGTGCTTGATCTTGGAACCCTGTGGCAGTATTCAGTTGCAGTCAACAATGCCTCTGAGGAGTGAGTGGCCTATGGAGGTGAAGTGAAAGTACAAGACTGAGTCAGAAATGGGTGCCTGTAACACCAGTGGCCTGCCGACTATAGTTTGTGGCTACTTCTTGTCCCTTGCTGACACTGGTGTTGACTGTTTCATCGTGGGAAGTGGATTGGTGGAATAGCTCAGCAGACAGGGAGGAGCCTTTCCCTTCTCCCGCTTATGTCAGTAGACTGAAAGCTGGTTGTAGTAAGTTTGGAAATAGATTGTTTGAGAGAAAGAAAAAAAAAAAAAGCTCTGATATTAGTTTGTACTAATATCAGAGTTGAAAGTGCTCTGTCAGCTATATCCAGCAGCTAGAATGCTAACATTTGATAAGGCAAAAAAATGATCTGGAAAGTCTCCTGATCTGAGGGCCTTCTGCCCTGAGGTTGCTTTGTCTGTGGCATATGTTTGCTAAGCTAGGGCCATGTAGGAGCCCTTGGTGGGTTTCTGACTTCTCGTTCTGCTTCCAGAAGTCCTTCACATTTGACCTCATTGGGTCCCCTCCTGGTGCCCTGGTTGGTTGTGCTGCCACTTTTGTTGATGAGTCCTCTGTTGAGACTTCTATTGAGGACTTCAGAAGTCCTGTTGAGAGCTTCCCATGAAGTCAGCTCGCCTCCCCCAGCCCTTACTGTGCCAAGGGTGCCCAGGGCAGTAGGGTCACAGGAGTGAGCACCAGACTGAACACGAGTGCAGGTGGCTGCTCTTGTGCAGCTGGACAGGGAATCTTGTCTGTTTGTTTGTTTGAAGATGTTTATTTTATATGGGGCTGGAGAGATGGTTCAGTAGTTAAGAGCACTGTCTGCTCTTCCAAAGGACCTGGGTTCAATTCCCAGCATCCACATGTCAGCTCACAATTGTCTGTAACCCCTATTCTAAGTGATCTGACACCTTCACATTAATGCACATAAAATAAATTTTAAAAATGTATGTATGAGTGCTCTATCTGCATATATACCTGTGGGCCACAAGAGGACATCAGATCACATTACAGATGGGAGTGAGCCACCATGTGGTTCCAGGAATTGAACTCAAGATCTCTGGAAACACAGACAATGCTCTTAACCACAGAGCCATCTTCTCAACAGCCCTCTGAACAGCGAATCTTAATAAGCATACTTGCTGGCAGACAATCCACTACAACCTCAAGTGGATGGTTGCTGGCAGGTCCTGACAGGTCCAGACTTGAGGGAATCACAGGAAGCATTGCTAAGGTAAGGGACTGGGCAGTTTGTTGAAAGCACACCTTAAATATAGCCAGTGAAAGCTGAGTTTTGTTTGTTTTGTTTTTGAATTCTGTTGCAAAGGTATGGTGGTGCAGTACGCATAGTTAGTGTGCACTGGGAAGGCGGGTGAGTAGGTGCACATGACCACCAGGGGGTCTCACCAGAGCTGGCCTCAGGGTCCTTTTCGTACTAGGCCCAGGAGGGACCAGTGAACCCCACGTCTGGAAGGGCACCTGACTCACTTGTCCCAGAAAGAAGGACATTGAACTGAGCAAGGCAGTGTCTCCAGGGATCATAGAGAAGTGTAGCTTTGTTTTGAACAGTTTTAGGTTTTATGGTTCACAAGACGAGACATGTCTGCCAAGATTAAAGGCCGAGCAGGTTGTGGGCCACACCTCCCCAGGTCACACCCACACACGCTTCAGAGATTGTAATATAAAGACTTGGAAGCACCTACAAGACACGCTTACTCAGCACTGGCAAAACAGTTTAATACGGCACCAGAAGGTTTGCATAATTGACCTGTTTGGCTTTTCTACCTTGGAAGCGGAGCGCTGACAGGGTAAATGTGGGTGGAAACCACTGTGCTTTGGAAAACAGCCTTGCGTTTTGAGATAAGTGAAGAGCAACTTCCTCCTCTTCACTCAAGGTTTAAGGCAAAACAGTCTCACACGGAATCTCACCTCCCCTGTCCCAGAGTGGACCCTGGAACAAAATGAATGACCTATTTACTATGTGGCCACATCAGCAGAGTTGACTTAGCTCTACAGGACCAGAATGGAGATTAGTTGTGCAGACGCTGGGGGAGGGGCATGAGTGTGCAGTGAAGTCCTGGGAATAACGCGGGGTGGCCGCCATCACATGCTGCTCTATCACTCCTTGGGTGTAGAGCCTCCTCAACAGCTCAGCTGCCTGTTTCTGCTGGGAAGACTGATCCTTGTTCTACGTAAGCAGCTAATGTAAAAGCTTCCTGCTCTCTGTCTCAGGCAGACTGGGGTTCAGGCTACAGATTCCAAACCTCTAGGGGGGGACACTCAGGCAGTGGCAAAAGGCTGTGTGGAGCCAGCCAAGACAAAACAGCGTGGTGAGATAGGTGCTGTGCCTTCACCAGGTAAGTCTGCAGCTGGGGTCCACAAGGTCACTTGGGATCTGTCGAGAACTGTCTCAGGCAGCTAGAAGGTATCCTTGCTGCAGCTTTCCTAAAAACAAAAACAAGGTAGTGTTTGTGTTCTTGGCCTTGCTTGTTCTGGGGTGGAACCCACCCACCCAAGGCTTAAGGTTAACAGTACTCAGTGATTTCTTCAAGGATTCTGGAGGTAAGAGCAGCAGATTGTACTCTAGCTCCTGGTCCTCCTGTTTGAGACAGGTGCTTTGTGAGCCCATGCTGCTTAGCCAGGTACCCTGCCTTCAGAAAGGGGCTGTGCCATCTGCTAGCGTGCATCTTCTCTGATGAGAGAGGGCTGGCAACACTCACTGTTGATAGCCTGGGAGCCCTTTAACCCACATACTTGGGCCTCCCCAAAGTCGGAACTCTCCACTTGGGTGTAGCAGCTCATCGCAAGGTAAATCCTGGCCGAAGGGCAGCACAGTGCCTTGAGCCTGTGTGGGTCACCCTTCTTGAGGATGCCCTTGCATCCCTCAATGGGGTTGTGACAACCCCATCTCTCCATGTTGCTGAGCAGCAGATAGTTTCCTGCTCTCATGAAAGCAGTGAGCTCCAGGAGATCTGTCTAGGGGCTGGAGCAGCCTTGGGACCTAGAAGAAAGCTAGGGCCTATGCATGACCTACAAATTCCTCCACCATCATTATAGTGTCCATGATTCTACTAGCCACAGCGACAGCCCAGAACTCCAGGGCAACAGAAGCAGAAGTGCTCTACAGGCCAAGAGGAAGTCGGAGGGGTTACCTGCAAAGGCTTCCTGGTGGCCAGGTACGTACCCATGCCTTCCGCCAGCCCTGCATCAGCTGGTCATGCTCCACAGCCACAGCACGCCATGCAGCAAGCTCCTGGCTCCACTTTTCTTGCTGGAATGCGTCTGGAAGACAGGCAGATTCCAGGTCACAGCTTTGCATACCTTGGGTTGCTATCGGTGCACACTGCCATCAGGACCACCCCATGGGCTGAGTGGGGTGGGTGAGTCCCAGTTCTGGTCTGCCCACTGGGGAAGCCCCTCAGTGGCCTGAGTGGGCCACAGAAGAGCTCTGAGGAATCAGTGGATTTTGCACTTCATTGCTAGTTGCCTGGTTTGTTTTTAAGACAGTTTTGCCTCGTTGATCTAGTTGGCCTTGAACTCTGTAGTTCAGGCTGGAATAAATTTGAAATCTTCCTTCTGTGTTTTTGGTTCTGAGATTCTTAGTATGTGCCACCACACTCACACCTTTCTCCCAGCCACAGCTCTGTTGGTAACTGCTCCCCAGGGCTCCAGTGGACCTGGCCTCCCATTCCACTGCCATTTCCTGGGTGGCAGGGGCCCTATTCCCATAGCTGTGTCAGGTGGCAGAGACCCCCACTTTGCAGGTGAGCCTGTAGATCCCTTCAGTAAGAATAGATGCTTAACCTCAAAATTCAGTTTAGCTCTCAACAAAGTTGGGAGAGTCTTAGGAAGGCTGTATGTTGGGAGGTTTCTCTTGTCTCTCCCTAAGTGTGCTTTCTCTTGGATTCTGAAAACAACCCAATAGCATGCTAGGGTGAAGTACACCATGTCCTCGAACTGTTGTTTATGCCAATGTCAGAAATAGTGCCATGAACATGAGCCCATCTGATGTGAAGAACAACTAATAATGTCCAGGTGGTCATTCAGAGTGCCATAGGAGGCCCTAACTTGAAGCTTAGAACTGCTGGCCAAAGTGGGGAAGCTGGTTCTTCCCAGAAACCCCTGGGGCCCTGCAGACTGATTCTAACAGCACAGGTGAGCATTGCACCCTCCCTCCTCCCCCCAAGCTAACAGTCACTTCACCTTGCTGCAGCTTTGCTGGACTAGAACCACTTTGGGTGGGACAGATTAATTCTCAGCTGTGTGAGCATGACTATATCTTCGATCCTCCATGCTCATGTGTACTAGGTGACTTTGTAGGTGCTTGCTAGTGCTGCCCTAACTCCTGTTGAGAATTTGAAAGCCACAGGTCCCTTCTGACAGTTCTGGTTCACCCTGATGGTCATTGCCTAGACGTAGACAGTACCCACTAATGGACAGCAGAGGAACTTTCTATTATATGTGTGTAAAACAAAGAAAGTAATAGAGGGAGCTGTAGGGGACCTGGAAAGTGGAAAGCTGTGGGACACAGCTGCTGTCCCAGGACCACCTCACAGCAAGGCCTGTGGTACAGTGCTAAATCCTCTAGGGGTTGGAGGAAGTGGCATGTTAAGGTGTTCATGGCTGAGAAGACTGCCTCACCAGGGATAACCTCCCTCAGTCCTAGCACACAACCAAAGGTCTCTGGGTTGGGTACATAGCAAGAAGGTTCAGTAGACATTCAACACAGAAGTGGAAAGCCCTGTCCTCTTTGCCCAGTTGAATTTCTAGATCTCCAGCCCAGCTAAGCCCTGCTGTACCCTGTTACTTATTCTAAGTCTCAGCTACTGCTCAGTTTTGATACTGAGTCCCGTCTCTGGGAAGACAGAACTTGCATTCTGTAAGAGCTGGGGGAAGGCAAGGATCGCAGCTCAGGCTGAGAAGAGCTGGTCCAGCCTGTTCCCTCAGCACCATCTGTGCCATCACGTGCAGGGGACTTCTGAGCTCCTCAGCCCTGCCATTCTGACCACTGGCTTCTTAGCCCCAAGCTGTGATGATGTTACGTGGTCTAGATTCCATGCAACTCTGAGAGAAGAAAATTGGGAAGAATGAGGCCTCTCCAGCCAGAGAGAAGATCTATAGCTGTGAACCAGCAGAATGCAATAAAACCAAAAACTTCCACTCTAGAAGACCTGATACCTCAGTAAGGTTTGGAAGATAAAGTTGAAAAAAATGGATGAGGAAGCAGAAAAGTTAAAAAATGACAGGAAACAAAAAGGTGCCTTAAGGGAGCAGCTCAACTCTCACATCCTGGAAAAGATCCTGAATAGCAGATGGAGAACAGTGAGCACAGTCAAGGAAGTGCCCCAGAATGGGGGAGTAGGGGCTGTCTGTTTAATGCATTGTGGGAAAGTGTGAGAAGACCAAGCCACTTGAAATTATCACTCCTTGAGAAAACAAGCTTCCAGAGAAAATTAAAAACTGCCTCAGAAGTGAGGAAAGACCTTAGGCGAAGTGCCAGCATGTGCCACGGTGGTGCGTCAGGGCTGTCTGTGTGTCCAAGCAAACTGGTACATGAGGGATACAGCTTTCATGGTATTTACTTCCATTCCTGTTCTCTGAGGTATGCCACAAGACGTCACCTGAAAACCAGCTGCTCAATAAAGAATACCCAGGAAATTAGACTCCGATCCAACATGAAAACAACTCCGCCCTCAAAGTGACACGAGATCCCAAACCAGCTGTGTTGCATACCTGTGGTCCCAGCACTCAGGAAGCTGAGGCAGGAGGATCACAAGAAAGCCAGTTTGGGCTGCAGAGTGAGGGATTGTCTCAAAAAGACCCCAAAGTGACCCCTTGGCTCTTCTGAAGACAGCTAATGGAAGATTGTAGGTTAGTTACAAGCCACTGTGTTTAATGCTGAAGTGAGGGTGGGTGGGTAGGCGGACCCCTGGGCATACTGAAGCTAGGAGATGTCATTTATCAGGAGCCAGCTACCATGTTTGGTGAGACAAGGTCTCCCTGTGTCTTGGAGTCTGCTGGCTTGGCTAGGCTATTTGGGATCTGCCTACCTCTGCCTTCCCAGCAATGGGATCACAAATGCATACCATCACACCCAGAGTTGTGTGTGTGTGTGTGTTTGTTTGTTTTGTTTTTACTATTACATTCTTCTATTGGGAGCACACAAAATTTTATTGACCTGTGTGTGGAAATCTGAGAACAACGTGGAGTCAGTTCTGTTTCCACAACATGGGTCCAAGGGATCAAAGTAGGGCATCTGGCAAGCACTTTTACCCATTGAGCTTTACAAACCTCACACTCAGTTTTTTACTTGGGTTCTGGGGATCAAACAGGTCTTGCGTGACAAGCACGTTGTCAACAGTCATCTTAAGAGCCTCACTGTCTTCTTAGACACAACTTCCCATACAGGAAAGTGGGGGAAGGCAGTGTGTAGTATGTGATGCCAGAGTGGTCTGCTCATGTAACCTCATGGCATGCACATCTGTGCCTGGTATGTGCATGAATGCACAGGCATACATGCACATGGCATATGTACACGTGTGTGGTGTATTCTGTAGTGTTTGTGCATGTGTGCATCAGTTCATCATAAAGCAGTGAAAAGCTAAATCATCTTCCTCAGAAGGAGGCAAATAGGTTAATCCTCCAACTGAAACTACTCCTCAGTCTTTAGACAGGCCAAATAGTGACAACCAGCCCTAGAAGTGTTGCTGCCAAGCGACCACACTTACCGTGTCTCATCACAGTAATTCGAACCTTGGAGGTCTGGTTCCCTGCTGAGGAGAGGACAGAGCAGCTGTATTCGGTGGTTTCTTGGATGGTGTCCCGAAGCCAGCTGAGGGCATGGGCCCTGCCATCGGGCAGCGTGTGGGTCTGCATAGGTACACATGTCTCCAGGGCACGCCTGTTCTTCTCCCAGATGAAGCGGACATCTGCTGGACCTGTAGGCACATGGGCGATCTCAACATCTCCACTAAGACTGAAGGGAGCTGGCCAGATGAAGAGCCACCTTGGTCTCAAACGCCTTAGTTGTGACATGGGACAGCTTCCAGTTCTGTACCAGTCTCTCCTGGAAGAGCTAAGCCACAAAGTGCCACATCTGTCCTTAGACTTCTCTGTAGGCTCCACATTCACATGGCCTGAACCTCCCAGAGTGCACGGCCTCAACCTCCTGCTCCTTGTTGCACTGTGCACCCTTACTAAGTGAAATCCTCAGGGTCTGGAGATGTGGCACCCTTTCTGCAGGTGTTTTTAGCCCTGGTTCCACATGACTTTGAACTCCTGATGTGCCTGGCTCTACTTTCCAAGTGCCAGGATTACATGTGTGTATCACCCCACCATGCCTGGTTCTTAGGCTTCCCCCTCCCCAACCTCCGATTCAAGGTTTCTCTTTGTAGCCCTGGCTGTCCTGGGTCCACTTTGTAGAAGAGACTCATAAGAGATCCGCCTGCCTCTTCCTCTCCTGAGTGTTGGGATTAAAGGTGTGCTCCACCATGCCCGGAGTTCTTAGGCCTTTTTATAGTAATTATTGAAAACAAAGACTGTAGCCAAGTGTGTTGGAGCACACTTGCAGCTGTAGCACTGTGAGAGGAGGATCAACATGAGTTTGAGGCCATAAGGTTTTCATGATGAGTTTCAAGCCATCTAGGGCTGTATGGTGAGACCATCTCAAACATAAAAAGCCTAGACTAGGTCCAGGGGTTGACCGTCTGCATCTGTAAAATGAAAGGCCAGGCTAACTGTACAACTCTGTGCTTTGGATCCAGAGAACTGGCTAGAAACGCCTCAGCCCAGGGGTAGGAGCACATTCTTGGCCCTCCAGACTGGAATCCAGAGGCTGCCAAATGCCACACAGATAAGTGAAGGCCTGGATTTGACACCACCTCTGTGTGCTTGAAATGGTACTCACTTGCCAGGTTGGTGGCCTCTGCAGTCCCTAGTGCCCTTCTAGGTAATAGGAAGCAGGAGAACTTGGCTCCTTCTACTAAGGAATCCTACCTCCTTGCCTGAGGAAGACCCCTGACACAGGGTGAGGTGGCACACACCTTAATCTTAGCTCCCAGGAGGCAGAGGCAGCCAGATTTGAGTTCAGCCTGGTCTACATAATGAACCCTGTCTTGAAAAAGAAAATCAAGGCTAAGGCCACTTATTTCCACCATGAAGTAACCTATTCAATGGATCACCTATGGGTGGCTCCAACTTGTCTGACAGACTGGGTCCTGGAAAGTGGGCAAGGCAGGGAGACCTAGGAGAGGGGACCTCTCTCTGATTCTAAACTGAAGACCCCCAAACAGGCAGAGGCTAGACCAACCTCAGACCCTCAATTCCTTATAGGGTGTCTGGGGGCTGTCATTTCTGGGCAATTGTAAATAGATGCTGCATTCTGGTCCCAGTGCCAAAATCGGTTGTGACGGCAACACGTCACCTCCCTCTTGGTGCTGACTTATGGGTATGTACAGTCTGGGTCTCAGACTTCACCTCAGAACCCCAGAGCTTTGGGCCATGCCAGGAAAGGCTCTACTCCCTCCACCAAGGAGAAGGCAAAACAAAGCAGCTACACTCATAGATGGTTCACACTCCCTGGCTCTACCCTGGACTTGGCTGAAAGTGGCCCAGTGGTTTAAACCAGCTATGTTTTGTCTGCTACTGTTGCCAGGTATGTGCTACACCAAGCTGAGCTGGGCAGACCAGAACCCTCCAGCCACCTTCTTGTCATCATCCGACACACACACCATGGGCAGGTCTGCCTAAGCACACAACCAGCATGAACAAGGACACCTTACAGGTGTATGTCTGAGGGTGGAGGCGGCTGGTTTCTGATAGTACCTACACTCCCTTCAGCCTCCCAACTCCAGACGGGCTGGGGTCCCCTGGACATATGTGATAATGGCACATCCCCAAGGCCAACCAGCCCTTGCTTGGCCAGAACACCTCATGAGGATGAGTCTTGGCTAGCCAGCCAAGAACAGAAGGCTGGCTTGGTGGGAAACATGCAGGGAAGAAAGGAAATGGCATCCCCAGCTGGGGCTCAGAACACTGACCAGGAAAAAAAAAGCAGAGCCTGAGGACGCTCAAGAAATATCTGGCATTGTCCACAGCTGTGAGGCCAAGGGTGTGTGACTGGCTGAGGGTGGGAGAATTCCCACCCTGCCCTAGGGAAGGAATGGTGCTAGCCAAGGAGTTGGTGCTTCTCAGGCACAGGACACACATTGTTTTTTCTTTTTAAGATGGGATCTCATTGTAGCCCAAACTAGCCTTGAACTTTATACATAGCTAAGGATGACCTTGAGCTTGTGATCCTCCTGCCTTCACCTCCCAAGTACTGGGATTGTCGGCATGCACCTGTGAACAAGTTGATGGACTGAGACGCTAACCTAGGGCTTCCCAACCATTCTACCAACACAGGCTCAGCCTCACAGACTGAACTTTTGAAGACATTTCTAGTTTATTGCTTTGGGCATGGATTCTCCCCGATTCATCAACCTTGGTATCTAGGCACCTTTATCTGGCCGCTACATCAGTTACCCCTGTGCTGATGTCAGAGGCTTTCCTCCCAAGCTGGATCAAGTACAAACACTTCCATTGATGAATCCGAGATAGCAGCACACCTGAAGGGCCACAGGCTGTTTCTGTCAGTACCAATCAGGAAATGTCCTGGGGTGGGACACCACTATGCTGACAGTCATGAGGAAACTCAGGGAAATTGAGTCTTAAAAAATTGAAATGAAAAACATGTAATGCACATGGTGTTTAGTGGGGTTCCAGAGGGTTAACAAAATGGTGTGTGTGTGTGTGTGTGTGTGTGTGTGTGTGTGTGTGTGTGTGTTGGGGGTATAATCATGTGCGTGCTCATGCATGTGTGGTTTGGAGGGTGGTGTCAAGTGTCTTCCTCTGTTGCTCATCACTGTATCTACTGAAGCAATGTCTCTCAACTAAACCCTGAGCTCACTGAATCAGGTCGTCTAGCTAGCCAGCTTGCTCCAGGGATCTTTTTCCCACCTCTGGATCGCTGGGATTATAGGTGACCTATTGGACCCGGGCATTATGTGCATGCTGGGGACCAAAACTCTGGGCTGTGTGCTTGCACAACAAATGCTTTGCCCACTGAACTACCTCCCCATGCGCACAGAAATGGGGTTGACTTTTTACATTTGGTTTATGTGTATGGTGTTTCACTTGCCTGCATCTGTGCATCACATGCATGCAGTGCCAGAGGAGGGCACTGGATCCACTGGCACTGGAGCTGCAAGTAGTGTAACCACCATGTGGGTGCTTGGAATCAAACCTGTGACCTTTCCGAGAACAAGGGCACATAGTCGCTGGTCCATCTCACCAGCCCCTTGAAATTTTAAAATATATTTCTAAGACCTTATAAATAAATATAAATGGTACTTTTTAACTGTTTTTTTTTTCAAAGATTTATTTTATGCATTATGAGTGTTCTATCAGCATGTACACCTGCATGCCAGAGGAGGGTATCAGTTCTCATTACAGATGGTTGGGAGCCACCATGTGGTTGCTGGGAATTGAACTCAAGACCACTAGAAGAGCAGACAATGCTCTTAATCACTCAGCTATCTTTCCAGCCCATAAATGGTACTTTTATAATTTAAAAAGCCACTATCTGAGACAGAATTGGGCTGTGTTTGACGCAGGGTTAGCTGTAATCCCAGTACTCAGGAGGCAGAGACAGAGGGCTAACCAAAAGTTCAGGGCCAACCCGAGCCATAGCAAGTCCCATAGTTCCAGGTTAGGCAAGGCCACACACTGAGGCTCTGTCTCAAAGTAAATTAAAAAAAAAATTAAAAAGCAAACAAACATATATAAACCAGGAATGTGCCAATCTCTGAGGGATATTCCAAAGGTGTTCCAGCAGCACTTGTGGCTACCCACCTGGCTGCAGATTAGTGGACAAGCCCTGTGGACTTAAACAATTCTATAATTTGTTTTCCATTCAGGCGTTTTCAGTTCTAGCCACAGAAAGCCCCATGGACTTCCACCCATCTGCATATATGTAGATGTCCACCACCTGGACTGCGCAAATGGAGTCATCCTGTAGTATCTGCAGGGCGCCAGCTCCAGAGCCTTGAGGACAGCCAAAGACATGTTCGCAGAAACCTATACATGCCTCCTCCTGAAGGCTTTGAGTCATTTCTAGATTTCTTATAACACCTAATACTAGGCAGACACTGGTTAAAGAGCTGTGAAACATTTTGTTTAGGGAAAAGTGGCATGACAGAGCCTGCACATGTCCAGAACAGGTGCAGCTTTATGGAATCAGATCCACAGCAGGTAGGATCCTGGGAATGTACCTGCAGCAGCTCTAGGGCCCAGCTCTTCCTTCCGAGTGCTTCCGTGCCTGTCATGGAACTGTATTAGACGTTCCTCTACACATGGGCATCACCCTAGAATCCAACTTAAAGGACTCATTCCTGAGTTACGACCAAGAAAGGAACAGGAGACAGTAACTCCAGTGTTTCGGTGATTGAAGCCCAGCCTCCCCACACCCACCAGCTCTGTCTGACACAGAAGACCCTGGAGAACTCTCATCACCAAACCCTTAGGCAGAGAATCCAGGTAACTTGAGTTGGGGCTACCCCATGAACAGGAACCTTCAACTGCAAAGCTCCTCAAAGACCAGGTATGAGGAGGCAGACACAACTAGGACATACTGGCCACGCCCCACACCTTGAGCACAGAGTTAAGCACCTATAAACATAAATGTGGCTGAACTGTCAGACATGAAAGACCCCGAAGAGGTACTTACTCTTTGTCCATTCTTTATCCAATTCCTCAGAGTGCAGGAATTAAAGAGAGGGAGAAAGCGTTAGCAGCAGCGGGCAGTAGCACTCCATCAGTGCTGGTGCTAGACCCAGAACTGAACCTGTGCGGCATGGGATGCCCGGGCACATCCACGTACAGGCTCCCAGCTAGGGGGTTATTGAAGCTAACAGCCTGTCTCCTGGGCTACCTGCTGCAAATACCTTCGTGTGATGGCAAATACTGTCAGTTTGACAGGATCTAAAGTCACCTAGGAGATACCTAGGCGTGCCTGTGAGGATTTTATCTTGACTGGGGTCCTAAAGAGTTGGGGGTGCTGGGCATGCCTTTACTCTCAGCACTCGGGAGGCAGAGGCAGGAGGATTTCTGTGAACTGGAGGACATCGTGGTCTCCAGAGTAGGCCTTGTGTGAAGTGTGCTGTATGTGGTATTGATGGACTGAGTAGTAGGGTGCACATGCCTGTAGCATGCTAGGTGGTGTGGGGCGTGGATGTGGTACGTGTGTGGTGCATGTGAACGTCTGTGGTGGGAGTACCTGTGGGGTGGCGAGGTGCGGTGCATGGTGTGGTGTATGTGCCGAGACCTGGCTTGTGTGGGGTGTGGC